>NC_142766.1:5933667-6241459 GCF_054948205.1 Urtica dioica subsp. dioica
CTCTGTAGTTTTCGACTATACAATTTAGCATCAACTTCACAATTTCTTTTCAAGAAAAAACTAGGCAAAATACAGAAATAGAATTTTTCCTCCCTGGACTAAGAATTAATCCTTGCAAACATTGAGAAGCATTTGGATTTGGTTAACTAAGTCATGAAGGGAAATATATTTTTTCATTCAACTAAAAAAAATGCACGTTGAATTGGATAATGCAACTATATTGTGCGCATTTAAAATGGTTCCAAGGCGAAACAAAAAATGAAGAATGAAGAGAACACTAAAATCAAAGGTTCCGATTCTACGACAACCACAAAACCAGAGAGAATGTGTTTAATCTCGATTTGGGTATTTACCTCTGCAAAACGACATTTAAACCCAATTCCCACAAACCATATCAAATTTTCAGTACAGAAGCTACAACTGAAACTAATACTAAAAAAAGTAAAAGCAAATATTTTCTACATTTATAAACACCAATACTCAACGCGGCCATAAAGTCGGAGTTATCATACTGTACATGGTCAAGAGAGCCTACTGATGATGATAAATACGATGCTGCCTTTTCTGTGTTGGCGCTCAGCAAATATTCTCTACCCTAAATCTTCAGCGGAAGAACTGGTCTCTGCAGTTTCATCCTCGCTGAAGCTGGATGGTATCTCCAAGCCAGATCTACATAACACATCGTGATGGACTCAGAAACTACGTAGCAATTGAACTTACAAGAATTTGCAGCACCATATTTCTACTAGAACCTACAATGATCTTTAAAGGAAGGAAAAAAAGATTGTTTAAGTTCCAATCATATTGACATCTTTTGGCCAGGATCTGCTAAACTTCATTAAGCCAAAGCTTTCAAGTCATAGCAGGCTGTGCTTTAAATTCCGGAAGCTGTTGTGCTTTAATTGACGACAGCAACAATAATTACGAAAGCAAAGCTCCACCAGAACCTAATCTCTTCTTTTTTTTTTTTGGAGAGATTCAGAGCTACTTCATTAATAAATCACCCTACATAATTGAACCTTAATTTCCCAATTAAATAACTTAAGATTGTCATAATAAAAATGCATGATTAAAAATACTAATTTCTTAATTTGAGACCGCTGATTTCCTTAAGAAGACACCTAAGTATGTAATAATCGGTAAGGAGAATAATGCATGAAGAGTACTGAATTTAGATAGAGCAGGATGCTAACGAAGTAGAAACAAACATAAGCACTTGGTTAAACCTGAAAATACGATTTTTAAGAAATGAGATCAACCTGAAATCATGAAATAAAGCCTAACTGTCCTCATCATCAGAAATTTTAGTTAAACGGAAATGTAGAATCAACTATGGCACAGGTATGCATGCAGAGACCTTCCAGAACGATCTTGTACAAATTCCGAGATTAGTGTGACTGACCCTTTAGAGTGATTCTTTCGGGATAGCCTCTCGTCAAACACTGGATTTATGCCATTTTCTTGAAGCGGAAAGTCAACTCGAACTCGTTTTCCACCCTTGAAAAATAGGGAAAAAATGCAGAGTGTCAACAGTTGCAAAAGAAACTATGTTACGAGCACGCATAATAAAAAAGCATGTTTGCAATTTAACGCCACACAAGTTAGAAATTACCACCATTTCACCAGCAGGCTTCATCTTCACTTTGACATCCCTCATGCCCTTATAGTCTCCATATAATTTTCTTTCCTGCTGAAGCACACATATACCGTAGAACTCAAACCCAAGAATTCTATAAGAGCATGTTCAAACATTTCATACAAGCAGTAAAACATAAAAGAAAACATACCTGTGGCATCATTACAGATATCCGTCTTTCTTCCATATCAGGAGTCTCACAATAGTCTCGCGCCACGAGTGGGGGCTTAAAATTAGAGTATCCACTCCTTTGAGCTATCTTAGGGCTTAAACTATTGTCATTTTCATGTAACCAAGGCACTGTTGGTTTACTAGAAATTCTCCCACTAGACGTGACACGGTGGTTAAGATATGAATCAGAGGCCATCCCATCAACAGAATGCTTTTTAAAACCCTTTTTGCGCTTCTTCGGGATTTTATTATTGGACTCGTCGTATACGTCCAAGGGAGAATTTCGGTCAACCAAGGAACTAGTGTGATCAAAATAAGCTGCCTTTTGAGGACCAAGTACACGTGAAATACCAGGAGCTTCTTGCAAATACAAATCCCTGGAACTTAGCTTCGAATTGTATCCCTCATACCTCTGTAAGACCATGACAAATAAAAACCGTGAATCAATTGTGTAAATAAGAGACAAAGAGAATCAGTGGACACTTAAGCAGGCAATAGATACAATATGTTAACAGTATAGAGTCCCCGTAACTTATTTTGCTTCGGTGATTTACTTTCATGTACAAGTATCTATTTGGCTCCGTGCGTTTCCAATTCTGACTTTTTCTCTTAAAAATAATGACAAATATATAGTTGAGCAGTTGCACAAAGCACTCACAATTCTAAATCATCATCCTGTGCCCACAAACCAGAAATAAAATCCCAGCACACTGGTCCTGAATAGCTAGTCGTTTTTAGAACTTGAAGAGGACCATGACCCCTAATGTGTTTGTACGATTTAACCTTCACTTTGCCATGTTAACAGGTCACAATGTGACCAAAGTTTAATTCATAAACATGTTCATAGTGGCTTTGATGTAACTATCGAATTTTTTTTTACTGTTTCTAGCTGTAAAACAATTCTTCTGATGAGAAAGGAAATATAGGAAAAAGATAGAAAATAAAAAAATATATGTACAGGTATTATACCCTCGGACTACTTTTTATCAAATACAGACATCACTAAAAAACTAGAATTATTCAGAAAGCGTTAACTTACAGGTCGGGGACTTGGTTGCCTTTTCAACCCAGCAATGTCTGGAGAATGAGAACGTACCGGATTCCCAACATAATATGCTTCTGCCACATATTCAAACAAAAATGAGTTCAGACTATTATCAATAAAACAACGCTAGACTAGTAAAGTATGTATGGAAATAAGATAACCATGTTAAATATATATATATATATATATATATATATATATATATATATATATATATATTCAAAGTTTACAAAATGAGTGTCACAAACCATGGATAGGATCTCTGGGAGGAGATTCAAATGCACCAGGAGGAAGCGGGTCAAAATCAACACCCAATAATGGACCATCTTCCTGATATTGCCTTCCCAGCTGCCTCTTTACAGCCGTTATAGCAGCATTCTCTATTTCGCCCTTGACTTTCAAATATCCCGAGGGCTTATACCCAACATGCCTAGAGTCTTTGGAATTCAGAGGCGTGCTAATAAGCCCATCGTGAAAAAGGTATCTAGAAGTTTCCACACCATGATGATCCTCCGGTTGTGAGACTAACCTATCTTGCAGCGAGGAGCTGCTCTCTGAAGACGTCTCGTGGTCCATTCGAGCTACTCTTTCGATATGATGATGAGCACGATTTTCGCGGATCGGGTCGGCTGCCTGGAAGTCGTGCCCGTAGAGCCTCCGGCTTTCGACTTCCCGCGGATCAACGTGCCTGTAATCAGCGTGCTTTGTGCTCCCACACGAGTCTTGGCCGAGATCCTGAATCACTCCGCTCAGACGCTCTTGCCGTCCGTTGGGACACTTTTCGTCTTTCGAAGACCGCTTGTCTTTTAGCCGTCTGTGACAAAACCACCCCGATATCTGCTTCTCTGTCAATCCCAAATGCACGGCAAGTTCTGCTTTCATTTCCTCCGTCGGATATTTGTGCTCTGGAAGTGTAAGAAAGCGATTTAATTTTGGATAACGAATACAACTACTAAAAATAAATAAAATAAAATAAAAATATATACACTTTGTGATATAAGGACTATTAGTATTACCATCATAAAATTTCTCCAAAGCTATGAGCTGGGCTGGTGTCTTGAGGCGTCTTTTCTTATTATCTGAAGAATGTTTATTCTCATCTGAATGCCCTTCGCCTGATACTACATATAATTTGGAAACCAAGAGTTACTAATTTGATTCAAAAATCGACACACTTCTAGGTACACAAATGTAAAAAAAAAAAAAAAAAAAAAAAAAAAAAAAAAAAAAAACCATATCACTTTACAAAACAGCTACTACGCCTGGCAAATTATCTCAACCAGACACAATGGATGAACAAGCAGCAGAATCAAACTTCGCAAATCCATTCTCAAGAAAACATTAGAATCAATAAGATCAAGCATACCAATGCACCACCAAAATTGTAAGCCCAAGATCTGAACCCCTAATGCGATTTCAGGTTAAATATACCGCATCCAAATATTTAAGCTTAAATAATCATCGGCTAAGTCGATATAAAAAAACAATCTATACGGAGGAGAGTCGGCCATAGCTGCGTCACATATAACGTTTAAGTTTATATGCTCAACAACAATTCCAAACAATTTCCCATCCCGAGGAATAAAGAATTTTGTTTTCGCAAGCATTCATAATTAGGATTACAATGAACATTCTAAAGATAGAAACACAGCCGTCTTTATTTTATTGTTTTTAAAGTCTCAAGCAAGCTTATGTTACATAGAAACAACTCATGGTTTTTGCATTCCCTGAATAATGTCCCATGGGATATAGCAATTATGACCTTCTTAGTCAGCAAATTCCATTCTTCTTGACTATGGATTCAAGTTTGGCAAACGAAATTCACCAAAATTACACGCCAAACACAATGCGTGGAATCGTAATGGAAAGTTCATATGACCAAAAAAAACCAGCATGGCCTAGAATGAAAACCAAGATACAATTACCCTATTTTATTTTTCAAAACCAAATATTGGCGAAATGTTACCAATCCAAACACAATTATGGGTCAAAACCTTGGGAAGCAACATAGAACAATACCCACAAAATAAAATAAAATAAAATAAATCAAAATCAAATATTGTTTTAACCTACAATGTAAATCTGCAGATAGAGTTTCACAGCTCACCATATTCATTACAGCAATCAGGTTATGCATGCAAAAGGGGTTCATTCAAACCCCGCCGAGATTCGCACACGCAATCCAAGGCAACACAAAGACAACAACCAAAACGAAATCCAGAAATGAAAAATGGAAAAAGAAAAAAGAAAACGTCTCACTGATCCATGAACGAGAAATTAACATCAATTACCTTCCATGGCGTTTGAAAATCCTGAGAATTTCTCTTTTCTCTCTCTCGCTGTCTATCTCTGCCTATCTGGGCAGAGAATGGAATAGAGAATTTGAGTTTATAAAAAGGTTCAGAAAGGCAAACCCATATACCCAACAGGAAACATTGAAGGAACCAAACATGGAATTGGGCGCTGCAAATTTTTTTCCTTTCTTTCGTTTGCATCGAATTAAATTCTTGTCATTGCGACTTGCGAGACGATGAAAAAGCAAATCTATTTTATTTTTCGTTTTTTAATATAATTTTAAACATTGTCTTTATTATTATTTTAACATCCATGGTTCCTGTGCTTTCGTCCAAAAACGCCTGGGCTCTCATTTATTATTTTTTTTTTCCAAATATTCTCCTCTCTCAACTTATAAAGCAATGAAATATTATTTTATTTTACTCACTTTATAACGGAAAACTTCCTGCGCATATATTTATCGAAGTATTAACAATAATATAATAAAAATAAAAATTATTATAATAATTTTAGAGAAATTTTATTAATTGGGCTTAATAATTGAACTAATATCAAGATTAAGACCCTAACTTAAAAACAATCCAAAAATGGACTTTTGTACCATAATCGAACAAAAATATCATCTGATTCTCTATACCTCATCCACTCATAAAAATTAATTCATTTTAACATTTCAATCTTCTCTCCCTCTCTCAAATCCTCACTACTTCAGTGGATTTCAAATAATCATGGGTAAGATTACTAACTTAATCATTTTAAATAACTTTTAATTATATATGATAGAATGTAGTGATAAAAATCGATCAGATCTAAAAAACATAGTAAAAAATCTGGGTTTTAACTTTTTTGTACGATGGTATACGATATGGTAGGATGAGATTTAACTTTTTTGTACGATGAAATTTGGGAAAAAAAATGATGGTCTGTACGATGATGTACGATGCTATACGATGATGTACGATGCAATGATGTACTATGTTGTACGATGGATAAGCTAATTTTGCATAGTTTGGCTGTTTTTTGGAGTTTTTATCATGGTTAACGGCACTTGGGAGAAGGAAAGATACCTATGGAGGTTCACCAATACAGATACGCGTGCATTCGTATTTCCGAAAGAGATAACGTACACGGAGTTAGTGGATTTTATATTCGAGAAGATCGAGTTAGACAAATTCGCGTTTGACTTACAATCGGTACAATTACGATGGCTCCTGCTATTTTGAAGGGCAATGGTGACGTTTCGTATTTTATGAAGCACATATATCGTAATAGATTTCCACTTTGTGTAAGTTTAGTACCGAAACAGATTATTGAGTCTATTGCGTATCGAGGAGTATGTAAAGGGAAAGATGTGAAAGTTGGAAAGGTGTCTCGCAATGAACCGAAGAAGAGACGGAATACTCTTGTTATCGAGGATCGAAAAAATGATCTTATAATTAGAAACGATGACGGTGGCTGTGATGATGACTTGTTTAAGGAGTACAAGGGTGCCGAAAACGGTGACGAAATATACATGCGTAATAGAGATTGTAATCACAACAGTGACGAATATGATGGACACAATAGTGACAAAGGTGATGAATACGGAGGTGGCGAATGTTATGAAGAGAATAGTGACGGAGATATGGAGATAACAATGGTAGATGTGAAGAATTTGAAGAGTTCGCCAATCCGGAAGAATATGAAGAGTTTGTGGAAACTTTTACAGTACCAATGGGTCATTGTGAACCATCGGGTCATTGTCAGCGTGAGCCTCCGATGATCGAATCACTTATCGTTCCTTATTCATGGAAAGCACCCGAGTTCACCACCGATGATGTTGTGAAGGAAGAACCGAGTCATTATCCAATCCATTCTTCTACAAGTAATTTAGATCTCAAGTGGATTTAAAATTTCAAGTAAAATCTGTTAAGTTATTGTTTAACTAACCTTTGAAAGTAACAGGTAGCTCAGAAGAAATATATATTGGGCATCAGTTTGAAAACAAACTTGAATTGAAGAAATATATCCACCTGTACGCGTTGAAAAATAATTTCGAGCTTAGAGTGAAATCTTCTTCGAAAAAAGATGGTATATTCTACGTAAAGACGAGAAATGAACGTGGAGGTTGAGGGGTGTCGTGCAGTGGTCTGATATGTGGGAGATTACGTCGTACGAGGGTAAACACTTATGTGCGCGTGTTGTTCGAACAGAGGGCCATCGAGGAGCTGTACCATGGGTCATCGGTCACGTATTTAAAGACAAGTACTCAATTAGATCTATGGCGGAGTATTCGGCGCATAACGTCAGGGAAGAAGTGAAGACAAGATGGGGTGTGAGCATATAGTATTTGAAAGCTTGGAGATCCAAAGAGAAAGCTATTGGGTACGTTCGGGGTACACCGGAACAATCCTACCGGAAGTTACCGTCTTGGTTGTACATGTTGAAGCAAAAGAATCCTGGGACGTTACAAGACTTTGTGTGAGATGGTGACAAATTCAAGTATGCTTTCTTTTCTATTGAGGCGTGTCGTAGAGGCTTCAAAGCATGTCGGACGGTCATATCATTGGACAGTGTATTTCTGAAGACAAAATAAGCGGGCAGTTGCTTTGCGCAATTGCAATGGATGCGAATTCACAATTATATCCACTTGCATTTGGAGTTGTAGATAACGAGTGTCATGCTTCTTGGATTTGGTTTTTGAGAAGATTGCGAGAAGCTATCGGTGAAGACGTACTTAATTTGGCGTTTATATCCGATCGCCACGTTAGCATTATACATTGTGTCGAGGTTGTGTTTCCTGGTATCCCTCACGAAGCATGTTACCATCATTTACAACTGAATGTCCAACATAAGTTCAAGACAAATCATTGTTGCTTTGAACTGTACGATGCTGCTTACGCCTTCAGTAAAATAGCATTCGAAGCTAATTTTAGATAGTTGAGACGGAAAGATGTCGAGATGGCAAAGTATCTCGAAGAAGTTGGTGTCGATCGGTGGGCCAGAGCTTTCTTTCCTGGAAAACGGTAAAAGTCTAGAACTTATTGTGTACTGAATTTCAATGTTGTTGATTATATAAATGTTGCTGTTTTTATATAGGTACGACCTAATGATGAGCAACAACGCAGAAAGCTTCAACAACAATACAAAGAATGCTAGGACGTTTCCCATTACGACATTGCTCGAGTTTATTCAATTCACACTCCAAACTTGGTTTTTCGATCGAGAAGAGATAGCGCACAAGTTAAACACAAAATTGACACCAACATGGCAAAATGATCTCGCACAGCTAAATAATAAGGCACAGTTCGTCAATGCGTACGGGCTTGGTCTATTTGAATGTCATGTCAAAGACGCAAGAGGTGATTTCGATGTAGACATCATGGCGAAGACATGCACTTGCGGACTACCACAACAATTGAATATCCTGTGCGAGCATTCCATCGCAGCAGCCCAACATGGAAGCATCGATGTGTACTCGTTATGCAGTGACTTTTATTTGAAGGAGACGTGTATTGAAATGTACAAGGAAGCCATATATCCGGTTGACAATGAAGATCAGTGGAATGTCCTGGATGAGATAAAAAAAACATGAAAGTTGAGGAACCAATTGAAAAGAAGCAAGCCGGTCGACCGAAGAAAAGTAAACAAAGAAGAAGAAGGATTAATCGATACCCATCTCAAGGTGAAAAGGTTGTTATCCAGCGAAAATGCGGGAAATATGGTGGTAGGGGACATAGCAGAAAGACATGCACTTGGAGGGATTGAAACTTTAGACGTTGTGTTATTTTTAGTTTTAAGTTTAAAACTTTAACGTTTATTTGAGTTACATGTTTATTTTCTTTAAAATCTTTAGACGTGGTGTTTTTTTTTTATTTTTTAGTTTAAAAGTTTAACGTTTATTTGAGTTACATCTTTATTTTCTTTAAAACCTTTAGACGTGATGTTATTTTTATTTTTTAGTTTAAAACTTTAACATTTATTTGAGTTATATGTTTATAAGGTACTATTAAAAACACATTTAATCAAGGGTAAACTAGCAACGTAGCCATTTTGAAACATGGTTTTTGGAATCTAGCCAACGTTTGGTAAATTTTGCAATCTAACCATTTACTGAAATTTACGGATATAAAATACCTAATTTACCCTTTTTCTTATACTTACTTGATCAAAACACTAGCCCACGTTTGACCGGTTTGAATTGTATACAACCAATTAATTTCAGATTTTTTCGCAATTTAATTGGATATTTAGCTAATTTAATAGGAGATTTGGTGATGTAATTAAAAGAGAAAATTTAATGCAATAAATGCAAAAAAAAATTACCATAATTAACATAAATTAACAAATCAACGGAGATTAACAAAAATTTACAAACATTTACACTGTATTTGCTTACACGGCTATAATTTCAGCAATTTAATTTCAGCTTTTTGAATTCATAATATGAGATTCGGTGATGTAATTAAAAGGGAAATGAAATATTTATTTGATTGAATAAGTCAAACAAGATAATGAATACACGTAATTATGATAAAATCCTGTTCAAAATTAGAAAATAAATTTGGAAAACAAAAATACCGTATTAAATACGTATTAAAGGAAATGAAAGAAATCGGCTCTACCTGCACATATGTAAATTTACCATAATTAACAGAAATTAACAAAGCAACGGAGATTAACAAAAATTTACGAACATTTACACTGTATTTGCTTACACGGCTATAATGTTCATTAAAGAAAAAAAAACGCTCAATAACCAACTTTGTCAAATATAGAATTTTTATTAAAATTCGAAATATAAACCGAATATAACAAATTCGGCTACAAAACCAAGTTTCAAAACGTGGGCTAGTATTTTTGAAACCAAACCAAGGCTAATATAGTAAATACCATCTTAGATAAATATGACACGTCATCAAATTTGGCTAGATTCGAAAATTAAACGAAACGTTGGCTAGATTACAATTGCAACGTTTGATGTGGCTTAGATCGACTAATTTTTCTTTAATCAATACTCAACAAACCATCTCGATAATATGTTTATAAGGTACTATTACATACAATACCAAAAAGATTTAAGAAAAACATCAAACAATACAAAATCACGGGATAAGCCTTCCGTAGAATAAGTCGACACACCATTTCTTCCGGAACGTTCTCATATGCACACTTTGGAGTGTGTCAAACGATTCGTTCAATAGTAAGTGCTCGACATACTTCGCTGCGAACATCCCGCAATCATCGCTACAAAACAAAAATAACTTGAAATTAATATACAAACTTGTATAAAATAACTTGTCAAAAAAAACTTGTATAAAATAACTTGTCAAAAAAAATTTGTATAAAATAACTTATCAAAAAAACCTTGTATAAAATAACTTGTAAAAAAAAAACTTGTATAAAATAACTTGTAAAAAAAACTTGTATAAAATAACTTGTAAAAAAAACTCGTAAGAAAGTTTACATGTTTACCTGTAAGCATATTGTGGGACCGTTTGATCGACTAGCCATGTCAGAGCATGGAATAAAATTTCGCCCTCGTTCAACTCCCGTTACGACATGCGATGGTCGCTGAAGAAACCACCTATGGCCATAATCTTAGGCAGTGCTCGAGTCCAATTCTGCATAAATAAACATTTTAACAACCAATCAATAAACATAATAATCTTAATAACCATAAATAAACCTAATAATTTTAATAACCATAAATAAACCTAATAATCGTAATAAGCATAAATAAACTTTTACGTACCTCCATCATCTCGTTAAAGTCCTTCTGATTACCCGTCGTCTACACGAGGTCCTTCTGGCAATCGAGGACGGTAATGGTCCACTCCTCGATGTCGACCCGAAATGTGAACCAATGAAGGTTCTTATAGTTCACGACGAACAGGATCTCGCGAGCACCCGTTTTACGGAAAAACATCGGCGCCCTCATATCCCATTCCACGGGCTCGGGCTCCGTCCCCAGTTTGATGGCATTCTTTTTGTTCTCTTCTTGCTTCATGAATCGGCCGTACACGTGCTGGACCCACCGACAATCCATGATTCGGACGTCTTGCCGATATCCGTTGAGCGCTCGTTGGCGACCCCGAAGCATGCTCAGTATGGCATCAATATGTTGCGAAATAAGAAACATATAACGTCACTTTAAATTAAAAGGGAATGTGAATTATAACAAATAACGTACCAAATCGTTTATAGCCATTTCGTGGACCCCAACAACATCTCGAAGAACTGCGGATCTGCATCGCGAGTCTTCAGGCGAACAGAACCAATGAATTTGTCGTTCCACTTCGACGTATGCATCCACTTCACGAAAGGATTAAAATCCTTTTCCTTCGCGTCCTTCAATGGGTTGAACGCACGGATCCGCTTTTCTGCGTACTTTGGCTTCGTCGGATCTGTGAACGCGTCCCAATGCGTCATTTTCTGTCGCACCTGCCGCTCTAGACGTATCGAATTTTTTTGTGCCTCTTCTCTTTACCTTTTAAGCGGGGTCGTGAGCGGGAGTTGCTTCTCTGGAACGTCTGAACGACGAAGACTCGAAGACGACGTAGAATACCTCGGGGAAGACACCGGCCATTTAGAAGAACACTTCGATGAAGACTTCTCCCTTTGAGATGAAGAAGCAGGTGGCTATTTATGAACATTTGATGTCATATAGTCTTACGAAGACTCTTCCTTGCAATTGCTTATTCTTTAATAATAAAGTTGAAACGTTCATTCATTCTTTCTTTGTTTGAAGCTTTATGATAAAACCTTAGTCTTTTAGTCCATAAACAAACTTAACAACTTACGAAGAGACAAATGTAGATTTGCATGAACAAACTCTTCGTAGTTTGCTTAAAACGATATATTCGCAATCTTAGGGTCAAAGGACTATTGACCTCAGTATGATTGTTAGAAGAATCTAAGATGTCTGGTTATGAGGCATTGAGAGTTGGGGACTCTATAGTTCTTCTAGGTATCTTCCGAAGGTACTGAATTGACCAGTGCACTTCTAGAGACAATATAAGAACAAACCATTTAACCTCTTATGTCTCGAAGTCACTATGTATGAATTGCATCATGCTTACCTTAATCCTGAAATGAGACATGCCATTTCACACCTTAGTATTCTCATTTGAGAAAGTCAAAGTTCGGACTCACTATGTGATTCCGAACAAGGCCTATTGGTGAAGTACTAAGTTGTGAGTTTGTCATGAGTAACTTTGTGAAGTTCTCATAGATATGGAATTCATGTACAAGATTGCTGAAATGCAATGTATGTCACCTCATGCTTTGTTCCTTGGAGTGTGAATAAATGAACTGGCCAGTGTCCAAATTGAGTCCTGACTCTTTTGGATGAAACAATGTGACTTGTTAGCTCCTCGTCAATACATTGTTTCTAACTTATTCACAAGCGACAAAGGAGTTGAGGAAATAACAGCTAGAAGGGTAAAATGGTAATTTAGTAAATCCCGACTAGCTGATGACATTCATGAAGGGTAAACATAGATAATATTCAGTGGATCCGCTCATCATAATTAGGTCGAATTCTTGAGTAGAAAATAAATTCATTTGAACCGAGAGATTTTCAGTGTCAGCTCTTTAGTGGAGTCAGTTGGCATTAAGCTAAACTTGGAAAAGGTTTGTGAACTTTTGAGTCCAAGTGTTTAGCTCAAGCTTTGTTCATTTGGGTCCATGAGGTCACTGTCACGAATCACATCGATAGGAATTGTTAAACTGGAAGCTAAGTCAAAACAAGAACGAAAATTGTCGAAAGGGTATTTTTGTCTTTTGAGACATAAGGATGAAATGGATGTCAATAAATTTTGACAAGTTCATTTGATGACTTAATGTCACTCGGCCATAATATGATTAACTGGGCCTTGTGAATTAATTTCATTTCATAAGAATTTTATTGAAGATTCTTAATGGGCCTTTCTCATGTTGTCATGAACAAATGAAGAAGCTTCTAGAAGCTCCTTCTAGAGAGACTTGGGCGCCTACCCTAATAGAGAAATAGGAGAGTTTATTTTGTGCATAAATGTATTTAGATACTTGCCAAAAGAAAAAGAGGAAACAAATTTCCTCCAAGAGGAAAGTGGGAATCGGCCAAGTGAGAGACAAGGCAAGGCCTTGAACAAAATAGGAAACAAATCAAGGCTTCTAGAAGCCTTGAGTTGGCCGAGTGTCTCAAAGGGAAAAAAGAGGAAATTGCTCATGAATATGTGATATTCTATAGAAGAGGAAACTACCTTATTGAAGGTGAGACCTCTCCTATAAATAGGAGCCTCATTTCCTCACATTTCATTCATCCTAAGTTTAAGAGATTGAGAGACTCTCTCTCTAGAACTTGGCCGAAAATCCTCTCTCTCTCTCTAGTTTATTTTCGATTTTTTTCTTGTCTTGGCACCTAGGTCCTCACTCGACCTAGTGTTTAGCTCTGCGACTTCGAGACTTGTTCTTAAGTCGTAGTGTTTAAAAGTGTCCACTCACTGATTCCTTCTTTTCGAGTGATTTAGTGATAGAAACTTTCGTGGTTGCTCGAGGTGCTGAGGAAAGAAAGAGAGACGTGCTGCGATGGGAGACGAGCGTTGCAAACTTTCCACAAGCTTCTTCAAAGTTCAAGCTTCAAGAAAGGTTAGTAAACTTCTTGCTCATATTGGTTTTTAATTACATGTACTTGCACTTGTCTAGGTTAGTAAAAACTGTTTTACTTGTAAAAGAAAATTTTTAAAATTCCGCCGCTTAGCGAAGCGTTAATTATTTTCTCAAACCCTAGATCGATTCCAACAAATGGTATCAGAGCTATGGTCAAAGATTAGCATGTACATGTTTTTAAAATTATGAGCTTGAAAATCGTTTTCGAAAGTTTACTAATTTTGTGACAAGTTAGATTTGTAATCTTAGATTTTTTTTTTTAATTTAATGCTCTTGTCTTTAAATTAAAAAGCATGTTGATTTTCTATGATTTTGGGATGTTTTTAAAACACATTAGAATCAGTTCTAAAAGTTTTTAATTTTTTATATTGAAAAACGTGTTTTAAAGGTTTGAGAAATTTCGGTAAATTTTGTGACTAGTTACTTTGTCTTTCTAGTTTCTTTTATTTACCGTATTCGTTTTATGCTTGTTGTTATTTCTTTTATTCTATGTTATTACCCTGCTAATAAAACACAAATAAAAGCTTTAAACAACATCTTAAAACGTTCCGTTACACTCGATTCTTTTTCGCACTTAAAAAGGACCAAGCTTTAATTTATTTGTTTTTCTTCGAGCTGGAGTAAACCCGCATTAAAAGTGGCATAACTATCTGCTCAGAAATCGAAATTTAATGATTCTTGAATCAAATTAAAGCTCTGTCTGTCCTCTGTCCAATGCCACCAGTTTCGGCTCAAAAGGACATCGGAGCCGCCAGATATGGCGATTTTACTATGAGGTGCGCGGCTGTCTGAAACTCCAGTTTTTTTAGAAATCCGGATTTTCAAACCCCACTACCATGAGTTATAGAACTCTAATGAGAAAATTTTCTTGAGCAAAAATGTTTTTCATATGATTATAAACATGATGTGTAAGATTAAAATGTTTTGATTTTTGAAAGTTTAATTGAAATTGAATTTTTACAAAACTAGTTTGAATTTTGAAAAACCGTTTTCACTTTCAAACTTGAAAATATTTTGTCATCCAAATCAAATAAATTTTCAAAATGTTTTCAAAACTATATCTATATCACATATGTTCAAAATCTATATGCTCTTGAAAATTTGAGTGGGAGGTCTCCTTGTAGACAAGCCGAAAAATAAAAAGATGTGTAATCTCAAACTTTCAAGTGTTCGAGTGAGTTGAAGTTCACACTTCCCTCACGCACTTTCCCGAAATAGAAAATAGGAAAAGATCGAGTATGTACCTTGTGCCTTTATGCACTAATACTGCTCTGAACATGTCGATCTAGGATTCTCTTCTAGTTGTCCGGTCTGTCGCTCTCTAACTAGGAAATTTGTTTCCGAACTTATAAGAGTCGATGAACCAACTCCAAAAACTAAGTGGGAGGGTTATATTCGTTGTTTGTAACCCGTGATCCCCAACACTAGTGAAAGATGCAATAACGTGGGACTAAGAGCCGCTCTTGCGACCCTCACTTAAATGTGAGTACTCCAAGGCGTTATTGCTTCGATCATTGCTCAATGAGCTACGTTCGAGAGTGATGCAATGATGACAAGGCCTCCCCTTGTGGAATTGTTTTTCAAAGCTGATCTTTTGGACTAAGTGGTTGGTTACACACTTAGGCTCAATCCCTAGTAATCCTCCCTTGAGGCTCTGCGAAAGGATGTGACTGATCAAACCAATTTAAAAGGTGGCTAGTCAAAATAGATGTATTGACATCTTGGCTTAGCATTAATGATGTGTCATTTACTTATAAATGGAGATTTTTTGCGGCCTTCTCTTGAGGGAGTAAATTATCGTTTGGTTTATAACACCTTTGGATTTTACAAAAGTCTTAATAAAACTTAAATCCTAAACCAAAGACTAATCATAAACTTGTTTCAACTTTTATAGGCAATATGTCTCTCAACCCTCTCTCTACAATTCTTTCCTCGAATAAACTCGAAGGCGACAATTACGTCGACTGGAAACGTAACCTCGACATAGTCCTTACTGTCGACAAGCACAAATGGGTTCTCACCACCCCCTGTCCTCAAACGAATGAAGATTCGACGCAAGAGGAGAAAGATGCCCTGGCGGCCTGGCTTCGATCCGATGAGATTGCGAGATGCTATATTTTGGCATCGATGAACAATGTGTTGCAACAACAACATCGTGATTATGAAACTGCCACCGATATGCTCTACAATCTCCATGAGATGTTTGGAGGGCAAGGACGTCAAGCTAGGCAACAAGCGGTCCGACAATTCATGAACTGTCGTATGAAGGCTGGAACTCCCGTTAGAGATCATATGATGCTGATCATTAGCTATCTCAACGAGATGGAGATTCTTGGATCTGAGATTGATGGGGAGACTAAAATAGATATGATCTTGGAAACTCTCCCCGAAACCTTTGATACCTTCAAGTTGAATTATTCCATGAACAAGCTAGAGTACACTGTTACCGAGCTCATGAAGGAACTTCAAACCGCTGAGGCACTCACTAAGAAAAAGAGGGCTCAAGGAGAAGTACATGCTACTGCCTCCACCTCTGGATCTAAGAAGAGACCTCGCAATGCCGAGAAGAAGAACCAACCTAAGGTTCACACGAAGAAGAAGGCGCCAAAGGCTCCGAAGGTGGACAAGTCTAACGACAAGTGCCACCACTGCAACGAGCCTGGTCACTGGCGTAGGAACTGTCCTGCCTACCTCAAAACCAAAGCAAAAGGTATTGTACTTGTTACTGAAGCCTGTTTAGTAGCTGATAATGTATCATCGTGGATTGTTGACTCCGCTGCTACTAACCATATTTGCTGCTCCTTGACTGGTTTTAGGAAAAGCAAAAGCTTAGAGGATGGCGACTTCTGCTTCAAGTGGGGTGATGAGAGCGTGGTGTCTGCGAAGGCTGTGGGATCCGTGACGCTGTCTTTTGAAGATCGAACTTTAAATTTGAATAATGTTTATTATGTTCCTTCCTTTGGGAAAAACCTAGTATCTGTTGCTCAACTTTTCGAGCAAGATTATTATTTTAAGTTTATAAAGAATGGAATTCGTATTTCTTTTTCTAATTCTTTCGTCACTGATGCATGTATGAAGAATGGTCTTTTTTACATCTATCCCACTCAACCTTCTCTTTTAGATACCGAAATAGATAACGATCTAATTAGGGAGCCAAAGAGGATCAAACTTTCTGAATCCTCCGATCTAACAAAATCAACATACCTCTGGCACTTAAGACTTGGTCATATCAGTCTAGATAGGATTAAGAGACTTGTGAGGGATGGTCCACTCCAAGCCTCTGCAATAGGCTCACTACCTACTTGTGAATCCTGCATAGAAGGAAAAATGACTAAGCGACCTTTCTCCAATAAGGGTCGAAGAGCCACCGAGTTGCTGGAACTAATACATTCTGATGTATGTGGTCCGCTCAACCAACAGGCACGTGGAGGATACGAATACTTCGTTACCTTCACTGATGATTACTCAAGATATGGGTTTGTCTATTTGCTTAAACACAAATCCGAGACCTTTAACGTATTTAAGGTCTTTAGGGCTTTAGTGGAAAAGCAAACTGGCAAAGTGATCAAAACCCTTCGATCTGATCGAGGTGGTGAGTATATGTCTGGAGAGTTCGATGACTTTCTTAAAGAAGAAGGTATCGCTTCTCAGCTTACCGCACCTGGCACACCTCAACAAAACGGAGTGTCAGAGAGAAGAAACCGAACTCTTATGGAGATGGTTAGATCGATGATGAGTTACTCATCACTCCCGCTTTCCTTTTGGGGATATGCCCTCGAAACAGCCGCCTACATTCTGAACCAAGTTCCGTCTAAAACGGTTCCTGGTACTCCTTATGAACGATGGACTGGCCGTAAAGTGAATCTTGGCCGCATCTGAATTTGGGGTTGCCCTGCACACGTGCTGAGGCAAAAGACTAGCAAGTTGGCTAGTAGGTCAGAATTGTGCCTGTTTGTAGGATACCCGAAGGAAACCAAAGGTTTTACTTTCTATAGTCCCGAGGACGATAAGACTTTCGTTAGCACGAATGCTCGTTTCCTTGAGGAGGACTTTATGAAGGATGCGAAACCTAGAAGCAAAATTGTGCTTGAAGAAAAGTTGGGTGAGGAAGCTTCTACCTCATCTGTAAGAACTGTTCTTACCCCAATTGAAACACAACCTAACTCATCAGAATCTCGTCAAGTAGTACTTCGACGTAGTGGGAGGGCTGTTCAACAGCCTGACAGGTACATGTCTTATGGAGACTCTCTTGTAGCCGTCTCCGACATGGATGACCCTGTTTCCTATAGCCAAGCGATGGCTTGTTCTGAATCAAACCTTTGGCTTGACGCCATGAAAGTTGAAATGCACTCGATGTATCTCAACAAAGTCTGGAAACTTGTAGACCTTCCTGAAGGGATTAAACCCGTAGGGTGTAAGTGGATATACAAGAAGAAAATGGGTCCTGATGGGAACGTCGAGACGTTCAAAGCACGACTTGTGGCGAAGGGTTATACCCAACAAGAAGGGATTAACTATGAAGAAACCTTCTCGCCAGTCGCGATGCTTAAATCCATCCGCATACTCCTATCCATAGCTGCAGCTCTCGACTATGAGATCTGGCAAATGGATGTCAAGACAGCCTTTCTGAATGGCAATCTTGATGAGCGCATTTACATGGCTCAACCAGACGGTTTCGTGGATAAAGGTCAAGAGACTAAGGTTTGTGAGTTGCTTAAGTCCATTTATGGATTAAAGCAGGCATCTAGGTCACGAAATATTAGATTCGATGAAACTGTAAAGAGCTTTGGCTTTGAACAGTCAATAGATGAGCCTTGTGTTTACAAGTTAATACACGAAGACAAAGTTGTGTTTCTGGTATTATATGTCGATGATATACTACTCACTGGTAATGACGTGGGTAAGTTATCTGAGGTTAAGGTCTGGCTGGCAAAGCAATTTGATATGAAGGATCTAGGAGAAGCCGCATACATTCTGGGGATCCAAATCTTTCGAGATAGGAAAAACCGGACCCTGTCGCTCTCTCAAGCATCTTATATTGATAAGGTAATGGATCGCTTCTCGATGCAAGACTCCAAGAAGGGCCAAACACCCTTTAGGCATGGAGTTTCACTCTCTAAGGACCAGTCTCCCAAGACTGCACAAGAGATTGAAGACATGAGGAAAATTCCTTACGCCTCTGCCGTAGGAAGCCTCATGTATGCTATGCTTTGCACTAGACCTGATATATGTTTCGCCGTTGGTGTAGTTAGCCGTTTCCAATCGAACCCTGGACCCGAGCACTGGATTTCTGTTAAGCATGTTCTTAAGTATCTTCGAAGAACTAGGAACTTGATGCTTACATACTCAGATACTGACCTGACTATGACGGGATATACCGACTCCAATTTTCAAGCGGATAAGGATTCCAGGAAATCCACTTCGGGATCTGTGTTCATCCTTAATGGTGGAGCTGTTGTGTGGAGAAGTATTAAGCAATCTTGCATTGCTGACTCCACAATGGAAGCAGAATATGTGGCTGCTTGTGAAGCATCCAAAGAGGCTGTATGGCTTAGAAAATTCCTTAAGTATTTGGAAGTTGTTCCAAACGTCGACGAGCCCATGACTCTTTATTGTGATAATAGTGGGGCTATCGCTAACTCGAAGGAACCTCGAAGCCATAAGCGCTCTAAGCATATTGAGAGGAAATACCATTTGATTCGAGAGATCGCGCAGCGCGGAGACGTGGAGGTGAAGTAGATCTCTGGCAGATCCATTCACCAAGGCCCTAGAGAACATGGTCTTCGACCAACTTCGAGAGGGATTAGGCATGTAGGACTACTCACATCTTCTTTGAGTCAAGTGGGAGTTTGTTGTCAATGGTGCCCACAAGAAGAGTAGTAGTGTCTATTTATGAACATTTGATGTCATATAGTCTTACGAAGACTCTTCCTTGTAATTGCTTATTCTTTAATAATAAAGTTGAAACGTTCATTCATTCTTTCTTTGTTTGAAGCTTTATGATAAAACCTTAGTCTTTTAGTCCATAAACAAACTTAACAACTTACGAAGAGACAAATGTAGATTTGCATGAACAAACTCTTCGTAGTTTGCTTAAAACGATATATTCGCAATCTTAGGGTCAAAGGACTATTGACCTCAGTATGATTGTTAGAAGAATCTAAGATGTCTGGTTATGAGGCATTGAGAGTTGGGGACTCTATAGTTCTTCTAGGTATCTTCCGAAGGTACTGAATTGACCAGTGCACTTCTAGAGACAATATAAGAACAAACCATTTAACCTCTTATGTCTCGAAGTCACTATGTATGAATTGCATCATGCTTACCTTAATCCTGAAATGAGACATGCCATTTCACACCTTAGTATTCTCATTTGAGAAAGTCAAAGTTCGGACTCACTATGTGATTCCGAACAAGGCCTATTGGTGAAGTACTAAGTTGTGAGTTTGTCATGAGTAACTTTGTGAAGTTCTCATAGATATGGAATTCATGTACAAGATTGCTGAAATGCAATGTATGTCACCTCATGCTTTGTTCCTTGGAGTGTGAATAAATGAACTGGCCAGTGTCCAAATTGAGTCCTGACTCTTTTGGATGAAACAATGTGACTTGTTAGCTCCTCGTCAATACATTGTTTCTAACTTATTCACAAGCGACAAATGAGTTGAGGAAATAACAGCTAGAAGGGTAAAATGGTAATTTAGTAAATCCCGACTAGCTGATGACATTCATGAAGGGTAAACATAGATAATATTCAGTGGATCCGCTCATCATAATTAGGTCGAATTCTTGAGTAGAAAATAAATTCATTTGAACCGAGAGATTTTCAGTGTCAGCTCTTTAGTGGAGTCAGTTGGCATTAAGCTAAACTTGGAAAAGGTTTGTGAACTTTTGAGTCCAAGTGTTTAGCTCAAGCTTTGTTCATTTGGGTCCATGAGGTCACTGTCACGAATCACATCGATAGGAATTGTTAAACTGGAAGCTAAGTCAAAACAAGAACGAAAATTGTCGAAAGGGTATTTTTGTCTTTTGAGACATAAGGATGAAATGGATGTCAATAAATTTTGACAAGTTCATTTGATGACTTAATGTCACTCGGCCATAATATGATTAACTGGGCCTTGTGAATTAATTTCATTTCATAAGAATTTTATTGAAGATTCTTAATGGGCCTTTCTCATGTTGTCATGAACAAATGAAGAAGCTTCTAGAAGCTCCTTCTAGAGAGACTTGGGCGCCTACCCTAATAGAGAAATAGGAGAGTTTATTTTGTGCATAAATGTATTTAGATACTTGCCAAAAGAAAAAGAGGAAACAAATTTCCTCCAAGAGGAAAGTGGGAATCGGCCAAGTGAGAGACAAGGCAAGGCCTTGAACAAAATAGGAAACAAATCAAGGCTTCTAGAAGCCTTGAGTTGGCCGAGTGTCTCAAAGGGAAAAAAGAGGAAATTGCTCATGAATATGTGATATTCTATAGAAGAGGAAACTACCTTATTGAAGGTGAGACCTCTCCTATAAATAGGAGCCTCATTTCCTCACATTTCATTCATCCTAAGTTTAAGAGATTGAGAGACTCTCTCTCTAGAACTTGGCCGAAAATCCTCTCTCTCTCTAGTTTATTTTCGATTTTTTTCTTGTCTTGGCACCTAGGTCCTCACTCGACCTAGTGTTTAGCTCTGCGACTTCGAGACTTGTTCTTAAGTCGTAGTGTTTAAAAGTGCCCACTCACTGATTCCTTCTTTTCGAGTGATTTAGTGATAGAAACTTTCGTGGTTGCTCGAGGTGCTGAGGAAAGAAAGAGAGACGTGCTGCGAGGGGAGACGAGCGTTGCAAACTTTCCACAAGCTTCTTCAAAGTTCAAGCTTCAAGAAAGGTTAGTAAACTTCTAGCTCATATTGGTTTTTAATTACATGTACTTGCACTTGTCTAGGTTAGTAAAAACTGTTTTACTTGTAAAAGAAAATTTTTAAAATTCCGCCGCTTAGCGAAGCGTTAATTATTTTCTCAAACCCTAGATCGATTCCAACAGCTTCTCCGACGACTGGCGCTGCAAAGAGGACGGTGCGGGTGATGAAGACGCCGACTTTTGAGAAGACGAAGGAGGAGGAGGAGGAGAAGGGCTTCGGCGACGATGACGACCTTGAGCTTGAGTCGTGGGAATGTCACCCACAGGCAAGCCCGTAACGTCCGTGAAGACGACATTCAGCCTCTCCCACATGCGAATCTGCAAGTACAAGTCACCAAATATAAACATCTAAACTTGTCAAAAAATATAGACATGTTTTGAACTTAAATTAAATTTTTACAAATCTAAGCATATACGTTTAAATTTCTTAAAACTTAACTTCAAACTTAAAACTAAAATTAAATTTAAAAATATAACTTAAAAATTTAATTTTAAAATCTAACTTAAAACTTTAAATTAAAATTAAAATTAAACTTAACTTAAAACTTAAATTAAATTTACACCTAACTTAAAACGTAAATGAACGTAAATGAAATTTTAAAATCTAACTTAAATTGAACTTAACTTCAAACTTAAATTAAATTTTGTACCTGGTCCCGCCTGATTCGCTTGATTCTACGCCTGTTCGTGTTCAGAGCGTGTAAGACCATCTCTTGCGATTGCCATAGTTCTTCCCACATTTCTCGCGTTATTACAAACGGCTCGGGAACTTCGGACCGAGGAGCCGCTGCGGGCCGAGGAGCCGCTTCGGGAGTGGGATACTCGGCGAAATCGACACGAGGAAAAGGCGAAGGGCGAGCATCTGGACTGGCACGACGAACACGTGGAATGTCTGACACATGGTCGTCATCGGAGTCTTCGACAAGGACATCGGCCTCCTCCGCGGAAGTGGCAACTCGATCTATTTCTTCATCGATATTGCGTGGCTCCGTCGCTTCTTCTCCCTCAACGTCTATCGGATACAAACATTTGCTCGTCTGCGTCTCGAGGAGAGTGAAAAATTCTTTCTCTACTGTCCTTGGTCTCAGCATCTGAAGAACGCCCACCTAAAAAACCAAAAACAATTATCAATATTTCAAAATAATTTAACATAAATTTTATAAATGTTAACATAAAAGAAGTTACTGTTTTTTATTAAGGACAGCCTCGATGTCTTTGTCCATTATGACCACATTGCTCGACCACGAATGCATCCTGGGCACTTGAATACCTTCGCTTGCCCCGAATCTCATCCCTATCTCTGGGATAGCCTCGTATGTCCAGTAATGAAGGGTATGCAGATTACCCGTCAACGTGTACTTCGCCTCTTTCTGAGCCGCGTCCGACTTGCCCTTTAACTTCTTCAGCAACGCCTCGTGATAGTGCTTCAAGTTCACCGAGAGGCTTGAATACGTCTCCAGCCAACTGATATTTCCCCACGGGATCTTGAAGAAGAAGGGGAGGTCTTCAACGATGTACAAAAATTTCTGCCACCTTTCTTCGATAACTTTGTTCCCCGGCTGCCCCAGTAGATATCCCAACACAAACAAAACTAGACCGAGCTTCAACGCATCATCCTTGCTCTGACATATGTTGAACGCTGTGACCAACGCGCTCAACTTGAAACCGACAACGCCGTTTAAGTGCTCTGTGATCAACCTGTCGCTCTTGTGCTCGTCTTGTTCGACTTTTGACGGACCCTCTTTGTAACTCAACCCACATATGAGTGAGTATTCGAGGCGTCCGAATCTGACTCGTTTACTGCCTATTCCGAACTGTATCTCCCCGCATGTCGTTGCCTCAATTTTACGCTGAAGAAGTGTATGTACGAGCACCGGAGAGAAACCGACTTCGGTCTCGGTATAGAACTGCTCGAACGGAGTCCCAACTACTCGATCTTTTATCTCGAGCTCCTCAAATCTCTTCCTTATTATCTTCAAGATATTGGTCCCACCGTATGTCATACGACCCGGGAAATGCACATTATAGATGTAGTTCAAATTGTCCTAAAAAAAAAATAGGTCAGAATCATAAACCATCGTATGGCATCGTACAGAATCATATAGCATCGTATGACAAAAAAATTTAAACTTATCGTACAACATCGTATGATATCTTACAACATCGTACGATATAAATATTGAAATTTTAAAAAGTCATCGTACAGCATCGTACGATATCGTTCAAATGTATGAATTTCATCGTACGACATCGTACAGCATCGTACGACATCGTACAATGCATTAGTCTCATCGTATTTCACCCCCGATTTAAAACCCTAACTTTCCGATCCAAATCAGCTCAAAATAACCACAAATCAGATAAATATTAAATCCTAATACTTATTCTGACTATTTTCGATGCGATTTAACAAGAAATTTGTTGAAAAACTCACCTTTTTCGACATTTTGAGAGCTCTGGATTTTTGAGCTTCACCGCCATCCGGAGTTCGACGCTTGTCCATCGTATGTCATCGTAGTATATCGTACAATATCGTATCACGTCGTACAGATTCGTATTGAATCGTATGGAGTCGTATCACCACGTACAAATATTTTTTAGAGTGAGAGGTGTCGAGTGAGATAGAGAGACAGAGAGAGAGAGAGAGAAGGAAATTATTCAAATATTGGTCTTAGGGGTATTTTTGTCTGTTTTTTGTACAAAAGTCCATTTTTATATATTTTAAAACGTTAGGGGTCTAAATTTGATATTTAATCAATTATTAAGTCCAATTAATGAAATTTCTCTAATTTTATGTATTATTTGATAAAGCCACTGTCTATATAACATTATATTTTTCTTAATAACTTATATATTATATAGATTTTCCTGTAATACATCTCCTCTTAATTCACTTATCAACTGAACTTTGTACATGATCAACTAGAACATCGGCTACAATACAATGACCCAATCATAAAATACTCTCTCTCCTGCCTTCGAGCACATAAACTGCTGGAAAATGATCATGACCACGGTTTATTATAATTATTTATCAACCATGAGAATTTTGAAAGAGATAAGTGGGTGTCCGATTTTTAATGTGATATATATATATATATATATATATATATATATATATATATTTTGTCGAAAGTGTACAAGATGAGCGAATACATGTACTTATTATTCACTTGTAATCCGTATTTCACTATTTTCTAATGAAAAATCTTGTGCAATTCTAGAAAAAAGTGCTGGAAAATGGTTACTTTAGGCGATGATAAATACTACTTTTTTTTCTTTGTTAAGTTCTATTGTGACCATGAATACCGAAATGTTTTTTTTTTTTTTTTTTTTTTTTTAAGTTGATGTTAAAGTATGTGTGGCCATCAAAAAAATAAGTATATAATATCCATTGATTATTACAGTACAAAAATCAGAAGCTCTCTAAAAAGCATCAGGTAATATAAATGGCGCATTAAAACTAAAGGAGCTCGTGTGCTCCATCGAGTATGATTAATTACATGCTAATTGAGCTTCAAGATCATTTATCTAGGCTTAGAGGAGTTAGTTAAACTTAAGGTGCTCGCAAATGAGTCATATTGATCATCTCGTAATGGAGATACCCATCTTAAATGAAGTAGTGTGGCAGCTCGGAAGCGTCACGTAATCTCTAAAACAAGAACTCGGCAACCTCTCATTTCTTTGATACTTTCAACTTCATAATTGTATTCCAAGTCGAACACAATATTCATATGCCCCCATTTCATATGTTAGATATGTAGATGGTGCATTTGGCGGCTCCTTATTCAATTCTATATGATCCAGTTTTACCATGGAAACCACTGAAAATGAAAATGCTAATGAATGTTGTATATTCAATCAAGAATAAGCAATTCAAAAATGGATGTGACGATGTTTTGCATTGTGATCTTGAAGAATATGCCAACATTTACGTACCAAATATCTTTACACTTTATCTCAATTTTAGTCATATGCTATTATATGACTATGGGATATATTATTTTGGTACTTTTAAGTTTTAACTCATTTTACTACAAGTTTTCTATAATAATTTGGCATATATCGGATAATTAACATGTTATTTGTTGAAGATATATATCATAAATAAATATTTATACCTTCTAAATACAAAACAAAAAATCATTATTCCTGGTTTGATATTTAATCATACATGTATAACTCGTTATGCAACTATTCCGAATTCTTATAGCTAGCTTCTTGAAAAATTTATTCCAAGCTTGTGCAAACCTGTATATTTATTATGGATGCATGTAAGGTGATTTTAGATGTAACCATTCGTTTTTCTACTTCGATCTAAACAACGTATTGTTGTTTGTACTATCATTTATCATGACCACATGGGTGGATTGGTTTTTTTTTTCTTCCATCCAAATAAAGCAGTGTTATTGTTGCTACTTTGTAATAATTTTTCTATCAAATTAAGTTTGATATGTCTACATAAAAGAATTAAATGTAAAATTTAAGCTTCTTTTACAATGGAGACAATGGAGAGAGATACGGAGGCCGGTACCCGTGATGGTCTTATTGATCATTAGAGCCCATGTCTTCACTTGTTTGTCCGACTTTAGGCCGTTCAAGTATTTACCTAATTGAAAAATTACAAGAGTAATATTTTTAATGTTTTAATTTTTTTTTAAAAAGGTGTTAACCATCACAAATTATTTATGATTATTTTTCTTATGAATCGGTAAACAAAATTATATATTACACAAAACAGCAAACAAATTTTTTAAGTAAATCTATAAATATTATAAAATTTCTCGCGCGAGTTCTCATTTACCGCAGCCCTGCGGGAGCGAGCCGTTAAAAACTCGCAAACTGTTGAAAATCTGCAAATATTTTGTACATACCGAATAAATGGTCAAATATTTAAAAACACCGCACATATTTCGCAAAATACCGCATATACCATACACTTTCAGACTAAAATTTTCCTGAAATACCTCAAGTATCGCAAAATTTTTGTTTTTGTAATTATAATTTTCTATATTCATATTATATATATAGTATCGGTATGTTTAAAAAAACCGCAGTATACCCTAAGAGGTAAGTGAGTTATTATTAAAATCAGAAGTGCGGTGCACATGCCGGCCCAACCAATAGGCCATGTCCTAGGGCCTCGGATTTTTAATGGAAAAAAGGCCAATATATATATATACTATAAAAAAGAGCCCAAATTTTTTATAAAAAAATGCCGAAAGAGAACTATTATGTATAAAGCTCCTTGTATTTAAAATATATTTTATGTATTAAAGAAGTACTAATTTTTTTCATTCTTGCTTTGTGACGACCCGACTTTTCGGACCGTCTTACTTATCTTACTTTTTTAAAACATAAGAAAATTTGAGGTAAATTTTTTTTTTAAACATAACTTGGAATATAAAGTTTGAAAACTCATGACCTAAAAATAAATTTGTCATTTAAAAAATTGATGAACGAAAACAACCAAAAATCAAAGTTGCGTGATCAAAATATAAAACCAAAAATACCATTGTAAATAAATACCATAAATAAGGTCGTAACCTTTAACGGAATTGATCAAAAGCATAATTTAAATCATGAAAAATAAAACCTTGGATTTGGATTATTGAAAACAACTGAAAGCAAAGCGGAAGTATTTTATTTTCGAAAACGGCAACCATAACCCAACCCTCTCGCCATTGTCGCCGCTAATCAACCCTCCTCACTTGCTCATAGGTTGTTTACCTACAACACGGACGTATATACATAGGTGAGCTAACGCTCAGCGAGAACAACTATACTCACAAAACAAGAGCAATAAATATGCATAACCAGTTATTAGTATTTCACTTGGTAAAAGGTGACACATGATATCAAAAGGTAAAGTCTGACATATTTTAATTCGGGGTCCCCTAGAGTAGTCGTACCAATTTCAGTGTACACTTTGGTAACGAACTATAGGGCTGCAACCTCCCATAGAATGTCCCATCTGTCTGATCAACTTGTGAGGAAATTCTCTAGGTGAGCAATTTATTTGGCTCGAGAAGATCCTCTAGTTACCTCCTTGGATCGAGGCGGTACGACCCTCTAATTTACTTGTTAATCTTATTACTTGATTACGTAAAATGCAAGAATAACATAAGTTATTGACATACTTGATAACATGCTTAGAATAAGAACATATTGTAGATAACATGCCTAAGTGAATCATAACATATCATAAACACATGAAATATAACATATCATCATATCACACATATCAAAACAATCAGACATATAAAGTCACATAACACAACTAAACCAGATCGCATAGTCGCTAATTTTATTTTCGAACAAATCCGTGTTGTAGTGAGATTATTTTCACCTGGATAACGGAAGTTACGATCGTAGACCGTCGAAAGAATTGGACGCTCTAAAAGGCTTGGAATCTAAACGGGATAAAAGACTATCGGGATCAGCTGATAAAAGGATTCAAGACATACTTTTGGTTCTGAAAATTTTCAGAAACGACTTTCAAAATGAAATTACCAAAATACCCTTGGCTATTAGGGTTTTGGTGAAAAACTAAAACTCTGAGAAAACTTCTGTAAAAATACCAGTACCTAAAAAACATAATTTTGATAACTTTTTGTAAAGGCACCATGGCCAAAATAATACTTTAACTATTTATTAAAAATAAAAAGAAGTGCTAAAATCTAACTTTAAAATTTTTGCCAAAAACTGTCTGCGCACCGTTTTTAAAATAATCAGAAAATATTATGTATTAGACATTTAAACCTAACTTTTCCAAAAATAATCAACGCAAAACCAAAATATTTGAATCCACATTAAATGTTTAAAGTATGAAAATCGGAAATAGGTCAGACCAGCAAATTAGTTCTGCGCACTGATTTGAAAATAATCGGAAAATATTCTGTATTTCATAAAAATATTTTTCGATTAAAGATTTAGATAGAAGACATTTAAATCTAACGTTTCCCAAAAGAATCGATGCAAAATATTACTTTTTGAAAACTGAACAAGCGTTTTAAGAAACCGTTTTCAAGGAATCCGAACCAGATAGAAAAAAAAAACATACCTATTTTGAGCTACGAATTTCCAAACAAAGAGAGGAATGGGGGAGGGAGAGCAGATAAGAAGCGTGAAACAAAAGGATGGAATGTGTATACATATATAGCTTGATTAAACCCTAAAAGCCCAAACCCTAATCCTACTTATATTCTGAATATATTAATTATTATTATTATTATTATAAAGCATACACACGCTGACTAACTGTACACGTTATGTTATATTATATAAGTCCACGTGATATGTATATATATTACTTACGTACATATATATGACCTTTAATTTATAACTATAAGATATATATATATATATATATATATATATATATATTTATATAACAATATATGTAAAGTATGTATATTTATACACACATGATTTATATATAATATATATAACTTATATATATATATAATATCTATATTTTGTAATTTAAAGAGTATATTAATTTTAAAAAAAACCCTAAAGCATACATAAAAGAAAAACTTCAAAAACCACCACATAAATAAAAAAATCGTTCAATAATACTTTACCAAAAAAATAAAGAAACGTCACTCGAAAAAAAATATTTTAGCTTTTTAATTAAGTTTGAAAATTTGGGATTTTACATGCTTATTGCCAAATAGTACCTAGGGGCGGTAAGCGGTATTATAAACCTCATGTTAAACAATTTTTAGTTAATTTGTGTACCCTCATGATGGCAATTTGGTCTCGAGATGAAACATGAAATGGTTACGGCACAATTTAAAGCGAATTTTAATCTCAATATATGGATCGGTACTTAATTGGATTGAACACGCTAAAACAAATTAATAATGGTTCAAAACTTCACGATTACGGTAACACAAAACACAATTACGACTTGCATGAATATGACCCAATTAATATGATTACGACTCAATAAAACATGATTAATATGATATATATGTAAAATTATTAATATATATATATATATATATATATATATATATATATGTAAGTGATGTAAAATTATAAGTCTAAGTGAAAAAGATATAAAATTATAACTATAAGTGAAACATAATTTATAACTATAAATGATGGAATAAAAAAGAGTTGTAATGTCTTATATTGACATTTATATTGCCGTTGAACGGCTTATGATTTTCAATCATCAATCATATAGTCAATAGTATACCGATTGATAACATGAGTGCAATAACTTTGAATCATATAATTGTTTTTTCATCGATAAAGCAACAAATATAGACCAATCTAGTCAATACCAATTGGCTTCACAAGAAACATTTTAATTATATAGTTGTACTGTCATCGACAATTCGCACGGGGAACAACTTTTAAATTCATGAATAACAACCTATCGAAATAGGTGTTTTCAATTACTAATTTAACTAGTATGTCTTGTCTAGTGGTGTGAAACCTTGAGTTTTAGCTATCAAAGAATTCAAAACTTTGTGATTTGATGTATCAATTTTTTTTCCTTAAGTTATTCGTTTTGATAAATACAATATATATATATATATATATATATTTGTGTGTGTGCGTATAAATTCTACCAAAAAAATCTCTTATATAATACAGAACTAATATTTTTTTATCAGTGTATATGATCTTTATTATATATATACAGATATATATAAATACGAAGGATCTGCTATATAATATATATATATACGCGTATATATATATTATGTATGTATTTACGTAAGTTATTATGTATACCATTAATGTTTATTCTGATACTAAAATATAAAAGATACTTGTTTTATCTTTACAATTAATGTTTATTATTCGGTTGACTTGAACATTACCTTTTTATAATTTATAAAAGGTAATTGGTCATTTTTAAGTCTTTGCATATTTGTTTACAAAACTTTTTTTTTCTGCCATTAGGTACTTTTGTTACCAGTTTTACGTAAAGAATAAAGCATAGTAATTCCATAATGAATTTATGACGTCTATGCGAGGCAAGCAAGCTAATTCTTTGCATTAGTTGATAAAAAGAAAATAATGAGTACCAATAAGTCTCGTATCAGTATGAAGCCTAATCGTTTGACTTTATGCATTAGTACCTTTTTGTTTTAAAAAAAATGTCTAGATGAGTGCTATTTTGCTCTCTCCTTGTTACACACACTCATAGTTCTCCACATTCCTTTTTCTTCCAAAACACATGATATAGTTTCTTTTTGGTTTATATTTGAAGGCCTTAGAAGTTGTCATCTCTCTCAAGGTAATTTTTGAAAATAATTCCTTTCTCCGTTATTTTGATGCTTATATGGTACAGTAGTTATCTTTTTCATTTATGAAAATATTGAGTTACACATGTTTTGATTTTACAAAAAAATCGGAGAAATAAGAAAAACGTTTCAATTTAATTAGTTAGAAATTTTTTTTAATCTGTTATTTTTATACATAAATACTTAAGATGTGATATCATAATTTTATATGAACGGCTTTTATTTCAAAAATCTTTTACGCTCACTGCACAAAATTTTATTTCTTTTTCAAACAGCGTAATTTTGTATTTAATTAAAGTACGTACGAAACATGTTTTTATATGAATTTTTTTATATAAAATATTTTGGTACGTCGTTGATATATGATAAAATTTATATGAATTTTGAATGTGTTTTTATGTATAAAAGAAATATTTTCAAACCGATATGCATATTATTTCACTTTTCTCTAATACCCTTTTTATCATTTTATACTTTGATTTTTTTGTTTTCATCAGTTTAAACTCCGATTTTGGTATTATCACTGAAGACTAATATGTTCAAATTTATGTTTTCTAGTCTCTGGAATTTTTCCGGAATTTTTCTCTGAAATTAATTTTTTCTCAGAACCCGAGGACGAAGGGTATTCTCGTCTTTTGACGTCCCTGTTCCTTCTCCGTTTTTTTTTTTCCAGAAATTTTTTTATGTGTAGAAGTGTCTTATAAGAACCTAATTCCTATCCGTTCCAATAGGTCCCGAGCCGAATAGCTTTTCCAATTGTTTGATAGTTTAGGTTGTGTTTGTTTTTCATTCCAAAAACTGTTTTTCACTTTTTGAGTTGAAAAAATTGAAAACAAAAAGTGAAAATGTGTTTGTTTTAATTTTTCGGAAAAAAATTTCAAAAAATTTTGAAGTTGTTTTGTAAAAAAGTAAAGAAAACTGAAAACAAATAAAATGTGTTTTTGGAAATTTTTTTTCTTCTCTTCTCCTTCTCCTCATCTTCTCTTTTCATTCTTTCAAAAACAAAAATGAAAACTATACCAAACACTTTTTTCAGTTTTTTCACTTTCTCAAAAACAAAAATGAAAACTGTACCAAACAGCTTTTTGAAAACAACTGCAAAATAATTTTTCAGTACAACTACAAAAATTAGAAAATAGAAAACAAAAACTTTTTGAGTTAACTACCAAACACAACCTTAAAGTCGCACGTTTCCGAATCAAGGTGAGAATAATCTCACTACAATATGGATTAGTTTGAAATTAATTACGATGAGTGTGTGATCTGAATTGGTTAATATGTGTTATATGTTTGATTGTGTGATATTTCTTATGTGCATGTATGTGTTATTGAGTGAATTTGGATTATTTTGTTATGTCTTGTTATGATGAGTTTATGTATGGGTTTAGTGCAACTTTGGCGTAACATGTTCTAATTATTAGCATATTTTATTTTCGTTTATGTCATATATCATCTTTGTATGTAACACAAATAATCAAGTGATAAGATAAGTAAGAGAGTCGTACCGCCTCGAGCTACGGAGGTATTAAGAGAATTCTCTCGAGCCGACCTACAGGCTCATAAAGTGAGTTTTCTCATATGATATGTTTATTAGATGGTGCGAACTATGGGAGGTCACAGCCCCGTAGTTCGTTTCCAAAGTGTACACTGAAATTGGCACGACTACTCTAGGGGAACGCCGAATAAAATATGATAAGATTTATGATAAGAAAGACCAGGACACCGTTAGATTTTAAAACACTAATAATCGGTTCATGCATTGCATCACTCATCTTTTTGTGAGTTACAGTTATTCTCGCTGAGCGTTAGCTCATTTTATGTGTATTCGTCCGTATTGTAGGTAAGCAACAAGTGAACAAGTGAAGGGGGAGGGGGATCATCGGTGTTCGATGGCTAAGGGGTTGGGTTGTGGTTCCGCTCGCTTATTTAAAAGACTTCCGCTACGAAATTTTCCAAACACTCGGTTTGAGATTTTTATGCCTAAGATACTTTCCATGTTTAATTAGTTTTGCAAATCTGAAGTTGAATTTTTATGGCTTTATTTCCGTTGAATATTCCAACCATCTACTTTAGTTTGGAATTCCGAATTAAGTATTTCTCATATATTCAAATAATGTTTTTGTAAGATTTTCAAATGTTGGTTATTTTCAAAGTTGTTTTTATTTTAAAGTCTAAACTTTATAAATAAATGAAATGATGTTAAAAAAAATTATCCACTATTTTTTTTTTCTAAGTAAAAGAATTAAGCTTAGTATGACGGTCCGGAAAGCCGAGTCGTCACAGTTGGTATCAGAGCAATGAACCTACGACCACCCTCGCTATTCGATCGCACGGCTGCATCCTCTACTCCAGTAAGTTAGTTTGTTTTATTTTGTTTATTTCTTAGTCTTTTTTTTTCGTTTCACTTAGATGCCTATGTCGAAGAATTTGAGGACCGCCACCCAAGAGGTTTAAGCCGACCGTAAGGCCTTTGAGGCTTTCATGAACTCGAATCCCCCAACGCTTTTCGGAGACGGAAGACCAGGTGATTGTGCACTTGCTTAGTGTACAAACATGGAGGAACGTTTCCACCAGTTGAAGATATGTGGTCCTCTGCAGCTCAGTATGGCAGCATGCCAACTTAAGGTCCCAGCACTCTCCTATTGGAAGGAGAAGCTCAGGAAACACCCAGACGCAGAGTGGAACATAATGAAGGAAGGTATCCTGCGCAACTTCACCATAAAAGTATTTGATGAAAAGATCACGAGACAGATCTATCGTCGAAATTCTGAGACATGGAGGATGATGCCCGAAGAAACGTTCGAGGATTACTACCACCGGTTTAATAACACTTTTAGCCACCGACCAGAATCAATTACCGACGAAGAGCTGATTAAGCTATTTTGGGATAAGCTATCCGATTTCGAGAAAAATATGGGGAAGGCTAAATTTTGCAAACCCCCTTCGAAGCCTTCTGGATCTACGCTTGAAGAATTCCTTTCAGACATGGAATTCCTCATATATCCCTCGGCATGGCTTAAAAGAAATTTTCCTTCTGGGAGTGATGAAGAAGATGTAGATGGAGACTCACTGGATGATTGAAGGATGAGATCACCCGGAGAAGAATCGGAGGAAAACCCTTTGGAAGATGATCCAGACGAGGATTAAATTCTTCTTGCTATTCTAGACTTTTGATTTATTTGTCTTTCCCTGAAGTTTGAAATACCTTTTATACTTTTGTTATGGTTTTGGTCTTGCTTTAGTTTGAGTGATATGCTCGAATTGGATTGGGTGTTTTTGTTATATTTATTTTATGGGAAATGCACTCTTCTTTAAAGAATGTTATAAAGTTTTATGTATGAAGTATGTATGTGTTTTTTTTCCTTTTCATAATCAATCCCTTCTAGTAGCCAAAAACCCTAATCATGAATATGTCTTCAAGATTTTAGATGGAAAACATCCTTACTGCTCGTGGACGGGGTAGAGGAAGGGCACAAGGCCGAGGAAGAGGAAGAGGCAGAATTTCCGCTGAGGTTCCTAATCAAGGTCCCCCTCAGGCTGCCCCATTACCCGATCAGCAAGAACCTGAATATTCTCATGGCCCTGCCCCTGCTGCTCAGCCAGCTAGCCAACCTGATCTGGCGGTTCTAGTTACCACCTTACTACATCGCATTGAAGCTCGGGAAGCTGAGATACACGATTTAAGGAACCAGCTTCATCAAGAAAATGAAGAGGTCGAAGAAGGGGAACAACCGCCACCGCCACCCTATGTTCCCATGCATGCGGCAGCACAAGCCGTTCCTCAGGGTGTACCTCAAATGGGTCAAGTCAATGTTGCGGTTGACCTATTCGAGAGGTTCAGGAGGATGAGGGCTCCAGAATTCGAAGGATCGACTGACCCGTTAGTAGCTGACAAATGGATATCGAAGATCAAAACGATCTCCAACTTCATGAATATAACCGAGCAGGATAAGGTCATTTGTGCCTCATTTGTCATGAAGAAAGACGCGTGTTACTGGTGGGAAACAATGGCAACAAGGAGAGATGTGCGAACCATGACTTGGGATGACTTTTTGGAAGAGTTCACCAAGAAGTATTTCAACATGAGGGCAAGGAATGTTCAACAGAAGGAGTTTGCGGAGCTAAAACAAGGCTCGATGACCGTGACTGAGGCGGTTAGTAAGTTCAACTAATTGGCGAGACTGTTGGAATCGATCTAGGGTTTAAGAAAAAGTTTAACGCTTCGTTAAGCGGCGGAATTTTAAAAAATTTCTTTTTAAGTAAAACTAGTTTTTACTAACCTAGACAAGAGCATGTACATGTAAATAAAAACTAATATGAGCTATTAAAGTTACTAACCTTTCTTGAAGCTTGAACCTTGTAGAAGCTTTTGGAAAGTTGCAACGCTCGTCTCCCCTCGCAGCACGTCTCTCTTTCTTTCCTCGGCACCTCGAGCAACCACGAAAGTTTCTATCACTAAATCACTCGAAAAGAAGGAATCAGTGAGTGGGCACTTTTAAACACTACGACTTAAGAACAAGTCTCGAAGTCGTAGAGCTAAACACTAGGTCGAGTGAGGACCTAGGTGCCAAGACAAGAAAAATCGAAAATATAAACTAGAGAGAGAGAGAGGAAGGGGCGGCCAAGTCTAGAGAGAGAAGCTCTCAAATCTCTTAAACTTGGATGAATGAATTGTGAGGAAATGGGGCTCCTATTTATAGGAGAGGTCTCACCTTCAATAAGGTAGTTTCCTCTTCTATAGAATATCACATATTCATGAGCAAAAATCCTTCATTTCCCATTCCATGTTGGGCGCCCAAGGCTGCCTCCTAGAGGCTAGGATTTGTTTCCTTTTTTGTTCCTTGGCTTTCCCTTTTCTCACTTGGCCGAAATTCCCCATGCTTGTGTGGGAAATTTGTTTCCTCTTTTTCTTTTGGCAAGTATCTAAATACATTTATGCACAAAATAAACTCTCTTTCCTTAGGTATGTTGGGCGCCCAACATGTCTCTAGAAGGAGCTTCTAGAAGCTTCTTCATTTATTCATGAGAACATGAAAAAGGCCCATTAAGAATTTTCAATAAAATTCTTATGAAATGAAATTAATTCACAAGGCCCAATGATCAAGTCATGGCCGAGTGAAACATGTCACAAAATGACCTTGTCAAAAAATTTATTGACATTCATTTCATCCTTTGTCTCAAAAGACAAAAATACCCTTTTAACTATTTTCGTTCTTGTTTTGGCTTAGCTTCCAGTTTAACTATTCCTATCGATGTGATTCGTGACAGTGACCTCATGGACCCAAATGAACAAAGCTTTAGCTAAACACTTGGACTCAAAAGTTCACAAACCTTTTCCAAGTTTAGCTTAATGCCAACTGACTCCACTAAAGAGCTGACACTGAAAATCTCTCGGTTCAAATGAATTTATTTTCTACTCAAGAATTCGACCTAATTATGATGAGCGGATCCACTGAATATTATCTATGTTTACCCTTCATGAATGTCATCAGCTAGTCGGGATTTACTAAATTACCATTTTACCCTTCTAGCTGTTATTTCCTCAACTCCTTTGTCGCTTGTGAATAAGTTAGAAACAATGTATTGACGAGGAGCTAACAAGTCACATTGTTTCATCCAAAAGAGTCAAGACTCAATTTGGACACTGGCCAGTTCATTTATTCACACTCCAAGGAACAAAGCATGAGGTGACATACATTGCATTTCAGCAATCTTGTACATGAATTCCATATCTATGAGAACTTCACAAAGTTACTCATGACAGACTCACAACTTAGTACTTCACCAATAGGCCTTGTTCGGAATCACATAGTGAGTCCGAACTTTGACTTTCTCAAATGAGAATACTAAGGTGTGAAATGGCATGTCTCATTTCAGGATTAAGGTAAGCATGATGCAATTCATACATAGTGACTTCGAGACATAAGAGGTTAAATGGTTTGTTCTTATCTTGTCTCTAGAAGTGCACTGGTCAATTCAGTACCTTCGGAAGATACCTAGAAGAACTATAGAGTTCCTAACTCTCAATGCCTCATAACCAGACATCATAGATTCTTCTAACAATCATACTGAGGTCAATAGTCCTTTGACCCTAAGATTGCGAATATATCGTTTTAAGCAAACTACGAAGAGTTTGTTCATGCAAATCTACATTTGTCTCTTCGTAAGTTGTTAAGTTTGTTTATGGACTAAAAGACTATGGTTTTATCATAAAGCTTCAGACAAGGAAGATTGAATGAACGTTTCAACTTTATTAATGAATGAATAGGCAATTACAAGCAAGAGTCTTCATGAGACTTTATTACATCAAATGTTCAAAATAAAGACTACAACTCTTCTTGTGGGCACCATTGACAACAAACTCCCACTTGACTCAAAGAAGGTGTGTGTAGTCCTTCATGCCTAATCCCTCACGATGTTGGTCGAAGACCTTGTTCGCTAGGGCCTTGGTGAATGGATCTGCGAGGTTGTCCACCGTTGAGATCTTCTTCACTTCCACGTCTCCGCGCTGCACGATCTCTCGAATCAAATGGTATTTCCTCTCAATATGCTTAGAGCGCTTATGGCTTCTAGGTTCCTTTGAGTTAGCGACAGCCCCACTATTATCACAATAAAGGGTCATGGGCTCGTCGACGTTTGGAACAACTTCCAAATACTTAAGGAACTTTCTAAGCCATACAGCCTCTTTGGATGCTTCACAAGCAGCCACATATTCTGCTTCCATTGTGGAGTCAGCAATGCAAGATTGCTTAATACTTCTCCACACAACAGCTCCACCATTAAGGATGAACACAGATCCCGAAGTGGATTTCCTGGAATCCTTATCCGCTTGAAAATCGGAGTCGGTATATCCCGTCATAGTCAGGTCAGTACCTGAGTATGTAAGCATCAAGTTCCTAGTTCTTCGAAGATACTTAAGAACATGCTTAACAGCAATCCAGTGCTCGGGTCCAGGGTTGGATTGGAAACGACTAACTACGCCAACGGCGAAACATATATCAGGTCGGGTGCAAAGCATAGCATACATGAGGCTTCCTACGGCAGAGGCGTAAGGAATTTTCCTCATGTCTTCAATCTCTTGTGCAGTCTTGGGAGACTGGTCCTTAGAGAGTGAAACTCCATGCCTAAAGGGTGTTTGACCCCTCTTGCAGTCTTGCATCGAGAAGCGATCCATCACCTTATCAATATAAGATGCTTGAGAGAGCGACAGGGTCCGGTTTTTCCTATCTCGAAAGATTTGGATTCCCAGAATGTACGCGGCTTCTCCTAGATCCTTCATATCGAATTGCTTTGCTAGCCAGACCTTAACCTCAAATAACTTACCCACGTCATTACCAATGAGTAGTATATCATCGACATATAGTACCAGAAACACAACTTTGCCTTCGTGTATTAACTTGTAAACACAAGGCTCATCTATTGACTGTTCAAAGCCGAAGCTCTTTACAGTTTCATCGAATCTAATATTCCATGACCTAGATGCTTGCTTTAGTCCATAAATGGATTTAAGCAACTCACAAACCTTGGTCTCTTGACCTTTATCCACGAAACCGTCTGGTTGAGCCATGTAAATGCGCTCGTCAAGATTGCCATTCAGAAAGGCTGTCTTGACATCCATTTGCCAGATCTCATAGTCGAGAGCTGCAGCTATGGATAGGAGTATGCGGATGGATTTAAGCATCGCGACTGGCGAGAAGGTTTCTTCATAGTCAATCCCTTCTTGTTGGGTATAACCCTTCGCCACAAGTCGTGCTTTGAACGTCTCAACGTTCCCATCAGGACCCCTTTTCTTCTTGTATATCCACTTACACCCTACGGGTTTAATCCCTTCAGGAAGGTCTACAAGTTTCCAGACTTTGTTGACATACATCGAGTGCATCTCAACTTTCATGGCGTCAAGCCAAAGGTTTGATTCAGAACAAGCCATTGCTTGGCTATAGGAAACAGGATCATCCATGTCAGAGACGGCTACAAGAGAGTCTCCATAAGACATGTACCTGTCAGGCTTTTGAGTAGCCCTCCCACTACGTCGAAGTACTACTTGACGAGATTCTGATGAGTTAGGTTGTGTTTCAGTTGGGGTAAGAACAGTTCTTACAGATGAGGTAGAAGCTTCCTCACCCAACTTTTCTTCAAGCACAATTTTGCTTCTAGGTTTCGCATCCTTCATAAAGTCCTCCTCGAGGAAACGAGCATTCGTGCTAACGAAAGTCTTATCGTCCTCGGGACTATAGAAAGTAAAACCTTTGGTTTCCTTCGGATATCCTACAAACAGGCATAATTCTGACCTACTAGCCAACTTGCTAGTCTTTTGCCTTAGCACGTGTGCAGGGCAACCCCAAATTCGGATGCGACCAAGATTCACTTTACGGCCAGTCCATCGTTCATAAGGAGTACCAGGAACCGTTTTGGACGGAACTTGGTTCAGAATGTAGGCGGCTGTTTCGAGGGCATATCCCCAAAAGGAAAGCGGGAGTGATGAGTAACTCATCATCGATCTAACCATCTCCATAAGAGTTCGGTTTCTTCTCTCTGACACTCCGTTTTGTTGAGGTGTGCCAGGCGCGGTAAGCTGAGAAGCGATACCTTCTTCTTTAAGAAAGTCATCGAACTCTCCAGACATATACTCACCACCTCGATCAGATCGAAGGGTTTTGATCACTTTGCCAGTTTGCTTTTCCACTAAAGCCCTAAAGACCTTAAATACGTTAAAGGTCTCGGATTTGTGTTTAAGCAAATAGACAAACCCATATCTTGAGTAATCGTCAGTGAAGGTAACGAAGTATTCGTATCCTCCACGTGCCTGTTGGTTGAGCGGACCACATACATCAGAATGTATTAGTTCCAGCAACTCAGTGGCTCTTCGACCCTTATCGGAGAAAGGTCGCTTAGTCATTTTTCCTTCTATGCAGGATTCACAAGTAGGTAGTGAACCTATTGCAGAGGCTTGGAGTGGACCATCCCTCACAAGTCTCTTAATCCTATCTAGACTGATATGACCAAGTCTTAAGTGCCAGAGGTATGTTGATTTTGTTAGATCGGAGGATTCAGAAAGTTTGATCCTCTTTGGCTCCCTAATTAGATCGTTATCTATTTCGGTGTCTAAAAGAGAAGGTTGAGTGGGATAGATGTAAAAAAGACCATTCTTCATACATGCATCAGTGACGAAAGAATTAGAAAAAGAAATACGAATTCCATTCTTTATAAACTTTAAATAATAATCTTGCTCGAAAAGTTGAGCAACAGATACTAGGTTTTTCCCAAAGGAAGGAACATAATAAACATTATTCAAATTTAAAGTTCGATCTTCAAAAGATAGCGTCACGGATCCCACAGCCTTCGCAGACACCACGCTCTCATCACCCCACTTGAAGCAGAAGTCGCCATCCTCTAAGCTTTTGCTTTTCCTAAAACCAGTCAAGGAGCAGCAAATATGGTTAGTAGCAGCGGAGTCAATAATCCACGATGATACATTATCAGCTACTAAACAGGCTTCAGTAACAAGTACAATACCTTTAGCTTTGGTTTTGAGGTAGGCGGGACAGTTCCTACGCCAGTGACCAGGCTCGTTGCAGTGGTGGCACTTGTCTTTAGACTTGTCCACCTTCGGAGCCTTTGGCGCCTTCTTCTTCGCTTGAACCTTAGGTTGGTTCTTCTTCTCGGCGTTGCGAGGTCTCTTCTTAGATCCAGAGGTGGAGGCAGTAGCATGTACTTCTCCTTGAGCCCTCTTTTTCTTAGTGAGTGCCTCAGCGGTTTGAAGTTCCTTCATGAGCTCGGTAACAGTGTACTCCAGCTTGTTCATGGAATAGTTCAACTTGAAGGTATCAAAGGTTTCGGGGAGAGTTTCCAAGATCATATCTATTTTAGTCTCCCCATCAATCTCAGATCCAAGAATCTCCATCTCGTTGAGATAGCTAATGATCAGCATCATATGATCTCTAACGGGAGTTCCAGCCTTCATACGACAGTTCATGAATTGTCGGACCGCTTGTTGCCTAGCTTGACGTCCTTGCCCTCCAAACATCTCATGGAGATTGTAGAGCATATCGGTGGCAGTTTCATAATCACGATGTTGTTGTTGCAACACATTGTTCATCGATGCCAAAATATAGCATCTCGCAATCTCATCGGATCGAAGCCAGGCCGCCAGGACATCTTTCTCCTCTTGCGTCGAATCATCATTCGTTTGAGGACAGGGGGTGGTGAGAACCCATTTGTGCTTGTCGACAGTAAGGACTATGTCGAGGTTACGTTTCCAGTCGACGTAATTGTCGCCTTCGAGTTTATTCGAGGAAAGAATTGTTGAGAGAGGGTTGAGAGACATATTGCCTATAACAGTTGAAACAAGTTTATGATTAGTCTTTGGTTTAGGATTTAAGTTTCATTAAGACTTTTGTAAAACCCAAAGGTGTTATAAACCAAACGATAATTTACTCCCTCAAGAGAAGGCCGCAAAAAATCTCCATTTATAAGTAAATGACACATCATTAATGCTAAGCCAAGACGTCAATACATCTATTTTGACTAGCCACCTTGTAAATTGGTTTGATCACTCACATCCTTTCGCAGAGCCTTAAGGAAGGATACTAGGGATTGAGCCTAAGTGTGCAACCAACCACTTAGTCCAAAAGATCAGCTTTGAAAAACAATCCCCCAAGGGGAGGCCTTGCCATCATTGCATCACTCTCGGACGTAGCTCATTGAGCAATGATCGAAGCAATAACGCCTTGGAGTACTCACATTTAAGTGAGGGTCGCAAGAGCGGCTCTTAGTCCCACGTTATTGCATCTTTCACTAGTGTTGGGGATCGCGGGTTACAAACAACGAATATAACCCTCCCACTTAGTTTTTGGAGTTGGTTCATCGACTCTTTTAAGTTCGGAAACAGATTTCCTAGTTAGAGAGCGACAGAGCGGACAACTAGAAGAGAATCCTAGATCGACATGTTCAGAGCAGTATTAGTGCATAAAGGCACAAGGGACATACTCGATCTTTTCCTATTTTCTATTTCGGGAAAGTGCGTGAGGGAAGTGTGAACTTCAACTCACTCGAACACTTGAAAGTTTGAGATTACACATCTTTTTATTTTTCGGCTTGTCTACAAGGAGACCTCCCACTCAAATTTTCAAGAGCATATAGATTTTGAACATATGTGATATAGATATAGTTTTGAAAACATTTTGAAAACTTATTTGATTTGGATGACAAAATATTTTCAAGTTTGAAAGTGAAAACGGTTTTTCAAAATTCAAACTAGTTTTGTAAAAATTCAATTTCAATTAATCTTTCAAAAAACAAAACTTTTAATCTTTACACATCATGTTTATAATCATATGAAAAACATTTTTGCTCAAGAAAGTTTTCTCATTAGAGTTCTATAACTCATGGTAGTGGGGTTTGAAAATCCGGATTTCTAAAAAACTGGAGTTTCAGACAGCCGCGCACCTCGGAGTAAAATCGCCATAACTGGCGGCTCCGATGTCCTTTTGAGCTGAAACCGGTGGCATTGGACTGAGGACAGACAGAGCTTTAATTTGATTCAAGAATCATTAAATTTCGATTTCTGAGCAGAGAGTTATGCCGCTTTTAATGCGGGTTTACATTCCAGCTCGAAGAAAAAGAAATAAATTAAAGCTTTGTCCTTTTAGGTGCGAAAAAGAATCGAGCGTAACGGAACGTTTTAAGATATTGTTTAAAGCTTTTATTTGTGTTTTATTAGCAGGGTAATAACATAGAATAAAAGAAAAAACAACATGCATAAAACGATTCAAGTAAATAAACGAAACTAGCAAGAAAATAAAACTAGTCACAAAATTTACTCGAAAATTCTCAAACCTTTAAAACACGTTTTTCAATATAAAAAATTAAAACTTTTAGAACTGATTCTAATGTGTTTTAACATCATCCCAAACTCATAGAAAATCAACATGGTTTTTAATTTAGAGACAAGAGCAATAAATTAAAAATAATCTAAGATTACAATTCTAACTTGTCACAAAATTAGTAAACTTTCGAAAACGATTTTCAAGCTCATAATTTAAAACATGCACATGCATTCCTTTGACCATAGCTCTGATACCATTTGTTGGAATCGATCTAGGGTTTAAGAAAAAGTTTAACGCTTCGTTAAGCGGCGGAATTTTAAAAAATTTCTTTTTAAGTAAAACTAGTTTTTACTAACCTAGACAAGAGCATGTACATGTAAATAAAAACTAATATGAGCTATTAAAGTTACTAACCTTTCTTGAAGCTTGAACCTTGTAGAAGCTTTTGGAAAGTTGCAACGCTCGTCTCCCCTCGCAGCACGTCTCTCTTTCTTTCCTCGGCACCTCGAGCAACCACGAAAGTTTCTATCACTAAATCACTCGAAAAGAAGGAATCAGTGAGTGGGCACTTTTAAACACTACGACTTAAGAACAAGTCTCGAAGTCGTAGAGCTAAACACTAGGTCGAGTGAGGACCTAGGTGCCAAGACAAGAAAAATCGAAAATATAAACTAGAGAGAGAGAGAGGAAGGGGCGGCCAAGTCTAGAGAGAGAAGCTCTCAAATCTCTTAAACTTGGATGAATGAATTGTGAGGAAATGGGGCTCCTATTTATAGGAGAGGTCTCACCTTCAATAAGGTAGTTTCCTCTTCTATAGAATATCACATATTCATGAGCAAAAATCCTTCATTTCCCATTCCATGTTGGGCGCCCAAGGCTGCCTCCTAGAGGCTAGGATTTGTTTCCTTTTTTGTTCCTTGGCTTTCCCTTTTCTCACTTGGCCGAAATTCCCCATGCTTGTGTGGGAAATTTGTTTCCTCTTTTTCTTTTGGCAAGTATCTAAATACATTTATGCACAAAATAAACTCTCTTTCCTTAGGTATGTTGGGCGCCCAACATGTCTCTAGAAGGAGCTTCTAGAAGCTTCTTCATTTATTCATGAGAACATGAAAAAGGCCCATTAAGAATTTTCAATAAAATTCTTATGAAATGAAATTAATTCACAAGGCCCAATGATCAAGTCATGGCCGAGTGAAACATGTCACAAAATGACCTTGTCAAAAAATTTATTGACATTCATTTCATCCTTTGTCTCAAAAGACAAAAATACCCTTTTAACTATTTTCGTTCTTGTTTTGGCTTAGCTTCCAGTTTAACTATTCCTATCGATGTGATTCGTGACAGTGACCTCATGGACCCAAATGAACAAAGCTTTAGCTAAACACTTGGACTCAAAAGTTCACAAACCTTTTCCAAGTTTAGCTTAATGCCAACTGACTCCACTAAAGAGCTGACACTGAAAATCTCTCGGTTCAAATGAATTTATTTTCTACTCAAGAATTCGACCTAATTATGATGAGCGGATCCACTGAATATTATCTATGTTTACCCTTCATGAATGTCATCAGCTAGTCGGGATTTACTAAATTACCATTTTACCCTTCTAGCTGTTATTTCCTCAACTCCTTTGTCGCTTGTGAATAAGTTAGAAACAATGTATTGACGAGGAGCTAACAAGTCACATTGTTTCATCCAAAAGAGTCAAGACTCAATTTGGACACTGGCCAGTTCATTTATTCACACTCCAAGGAACAAAGCATGAGGTGACATACATTGCATTTCAGCAATCTTGTACATGAATTCCATATCTATGAGAACTTCACAAAGTTACTCATGACAGACTCACAACTTAGTACTTCACCAATAGGCCTTGTTCGGAATCACATAGTGAGTCCGAACTTTGACTTTCTCAAATGAGAATACTAAGGTGTGAAATGGCATGTCTCATTTCAGGATTAAGGTAAGCATGATGCAATTCATACATAGTGACTTCGAGACATAAGAGGTTAAATGGTTTGTTCTTATCTTGTCTCTAGAAGTGCACTGGTCAATTCAGTACCTTCGGAAGATACCTAGAAGAACTATAGAGTTCCTAACTCTCAATGCCTCATAACCAGACATCATAGATTCTTCTAACAATCATACTGAGGTCAATAGTCCTTTGACCCTAAGATTGCGAATATATCGTTTTAAGCAAACTACGAAGAGTTTGTTCATGCAAATCTACATTTGTCTCTTCGTAAGTTGTTAAGTTTGTTTATGGACTAAAAGACTATGGTTTTATCATAAAGCTTCAGACAAGGAAGATTGAATGAACGTTTCAACTTTATTAATGAATGAATAGGCAATTACAAGCAAGAGTCTTCATGAGACTTTATTACATCAAATGTTCAAAATAAAGACTACAACTCTTCTTGTGGGCACCATTGACAACAGAGACTGTGTCCACATTTGGTTCCGACAGAGACCGAAAGGGTCAAACGTATGATGAGCATGTTTCGACCAGAGTTGGCTTTAGCCATTGATAGTGGAAGTCAGCCACCTACCACGGTTGTCGATTGTCTCGAACGTGCCATGTGAGCTGAGTATCACTTTATCCAAGTGAAGGAAGAACGAGCCCAATTTTATAAGGCTCGGAAAGAAGATAGAGCTCAAAACAAGGGTCCCGACACCAATAAGAAGCCAAACCAATCAAGTAACCATCAACTTAACCGCAACAATCAAGGCTTCAGGGTGCAACCCCATGTAGATGGGAATGGGAAGAAAATGACTCATCCCGTTAACGGAGGTAACGCCAACATCAAGGTCAAGGTAGAGGGGAAAATTTTTCCAGTATGCAAGACTTGTGGAAAGATGTATCCTTGAGAGTGCCGGAGAGGGACCGTGACCTGCTTCAAGTGTGGTCAGCCGGGTCACTTCCTCAAAGACCGCTTGAAGCTGAATTTTGTTCAGAGTGGACAGTACCATCCTCAGAATCAGAAGGGGCGACTCAACTACATGCCGACCGCACTAGAAGGGCCACAAATCTCTTTGGGTCGTTTGGAAGCACCTACATCCACCCAAATGCCACCACCAGCTGAAGCTCGTATCTACGCCTACACCAACGCCGATGCCTTAGCCAGCTCTTCGAATGTAGTAGCAGGTCAGCTTCCTATAGCTCATCTTGATGCTTTAGTATTGTTTGACTCTGGTGCTACGCATTGCTTTATTTCGTTAGAACTGGCTAGGGGATTAGGCGATAGTGTAGTGAAAACTAAGAAGGTTTTCAGGAAGGCATTACCGTCTGGCGATATGTTATTATCGGAATATTGTCTCAAAGAGGTATCGATAACTATAAGTGGACAAGAGCTAAAGAGTGACTTCATTGTCTTAGAAATGAAAGACTTTGATGCCATATTAGGTATGGACTTCTTAGTTGAGAATAATGCAGTGATCGATTGTCGACGAAAAAGAGTAACCTTCAAACCGGTGACGGGGAAAAGGTTCACCTTTGTAGGAAGACCACTCAAGAAACCAAAGATGATGGTGTCAGCTTTGTAAGCTAAGAGGTTGATGAGCAAAGGGTGTCATGGATACCTAGCGTCGGTGGTGGACAAGACGAAAAAGGTTGAAGCAAATCCACAAGATGTGCTAGTGGTGAGGGAATATATTGACGTTTGTCCTGAAGATCTCCCTGGTTTAGCACCCGAACGTGAGATTTCTTTCGCAATCGAGTTGCTACCTGGAACAGGTCTAATTTCCAAAGCACCCTATCGAATGGCTCCTTCCGCATGTGCATCGACTACCGAGAGCTCAATAAGGTAACAGTCAAGAACAAGTATCCTCTTCCAAGGATTGATGACTTGTTTGACCAACTCACGGGGAAAAAGGTATTCTCGAAGATAGACTTGCGATCTGGCTACCATCAATTACGGGTCAAGGAGGACGATATCCCGAAGACAGCTTTTCGCACCCGCTATGGTCATTATGAGTTCACTGTCATGCCTTTTGGACTCACTAACGCTCCATCAGCATTCATGGACATGATGAATAGGATCTTTAGTGACGTCTTGGATAAGTTTGTGATTGTCTTCATCGATGACATACTGATTTACTCCAAGAGCGTCGAAGACCATGACAGTCACTTACGAGTCGCACTCCAGACACTGAGACAACATCAACTATATGCCAAATTCTCAAAGTGTGAATTTTGGTTGGATAAAGTGCATTTTCTCGGACACGTGGTTTCTAAAGACGGAATCTCCGTCGATCCTGCCAAGATAGAATCCGTGAATGATTGGAAGCCACCTCGAAGTGTGACAGAGATAAGGAGTTTTCTCGGTTTAGCAGGTTACTATAGAAGATTTTGTCGGGGAATCAAGCGCGTATCAGACACGAACAATCGCTCTGATACAACTAGTTGGAGATGATTCTCCCATATAACCATATTAATGCAGAAAAATAATTAATTACGCTGATCATAAGCTAATTAAATTATTGTTATAATTTGTAAGTTTCAGAGAATGAAAATTCATATATTGATCTTGGCTCTAAAGGCCGAAATATATAGATACAAAGAATCCTAAAAAAGAGGAAAGATAGGAACTAAAATAGGAAACTTAACTAACCCTAGACTGATTCTAATCTTCGAGTATTTACAACATAATTACATAATATTACATAATTAATTTCCTATTTTCTACACTCCCCCTCAAGTTGGAGCATATATATCAAACATGCCCAGCTTGCTTATAAGAAATTCAAAAACAGGCCTAAACAACCCTTTAGTCAAGATATCCGCAGTTTGCTCCTTAGTAGTAACAAACGGAGTGCAGATTATTCCATTGTCAAGCTTCTCTTTGATGAAATGTCTGTCAATGTCGATGTGTTTTGTTCGGTCATGTTGTACCGGATTCTGAGAAATACTAATAGCTGCCTTGTTGTCGCAAAACAACTTTAGAGGCAGATTTGCTTCCTTCTTTAGGTCTTCTAGAACTCTCTTAATCCATAACAACTCACATATTCCATTTGCCATCGATCTGAACTCTGCTTCCCCGCTACTCCTTGACACGACGCTCTGCTTTTTGCTCCTCCATGTCACTAGATTCCCCCACACATAGGTACAGTAACCTGAAGTAGACTTTCTGTCACCTTGACCAGCCCAATCAGCATCTGTGAAAGCCTCAATTGTCATGATGTCTGATTTCTTGAAGAACAATCCTTTTCCAGGGCAGCTCTTCAAGTATCTAAGGATCCGGTAGGCAGCCTCGAGGTGTTCTTCATATGGATGGTGCATAAACTGACTCACAAGACTCACATCAAAGGCAATATCGGGCCTAGTGTGTGCCATGTAAATCAGCCTACCAACCAATCGCTGGTATTGCTCCACATTGACTGGAGTCCATTCTACGATCATCCCAAGCTTTTGATTCGGATCAATAGGAGTATCGGCCGGTTTGCAAGCACTCATCCCGGTATCTGTAAGCAAATCCAAGACATATTTTCGTTGTGAAACTACGATACCTTGCTTGGATCTTGCAATTTCCATGCCGAGGAAATAGCACAATTCTCTTAGATCCTTAACTTCAAACTCCCTTGCCATCTTCTCTTTCAAGTCTTCCAACTCCTCATGATGATCTCCGGTGAGAATGATATCGTCTATGTAGACGATGAGAATGGAAATCTTTCCTTCCTTCAAGAATTTGGTGAAGAGAGTGTGATCGGACTGGGCTTGGCAGTAGTCTTGTCCCTTGACGAACTGAGTGAACCGCTCGAACCATAGTCGAGGTGATTGCTTGAGTCCGTATAGTGCCTTCTCTAGCTTGCATATTCTTGACTCGAATCTGTCCTCAAACCCGGGAGGGGGCTGCCTATACACCTCTTCTTCTAGTTTCCCGTTAAGTAAAGCATTCTTCACATCGAATTGCCTGAGAGTCCAGTCAAGGTTAACATCAATGGAAATCAAGATTCTCACAGTATTGAGTTTAGCCACTGGGGTAAATGTTTCGGTGTTATCAATCCTGAAAGTCTGTGTGAATCCCTTTGCTACGAGCCTTGCTTTGTATCTGTTCAAGAGTGCTGTCAGATCTGAACTTTGGAGTGAAAACCCATTTGCAGCCGACAATGGGTTTTCCTTTAGGCAATTCTTGAATTGACCATGTCTGATTCTTCTCAAGAGCTTCCATCTCCTCGTGCACAACCTTCTTCCACTCAGGTTGAGACAGAGCTTCCTGAATACTACTTGGAACAACAACATATGACATATTTGTGATAAAGGCCGTGTATGAAGTGGATAGGTAAGAATATGAAATGTAGGCAGAGGTAGGGTATTTTGCACAAGCTCTCTTTTCTTTTCTGAGTGCGATAGGAAGATCAGAGCTAGGAATTTCCTTACCATTTTCATGATCTGGCATCGGTTCTGAATCTTGACAGGTAGGTATTGTGACCGGCTCTACATCTTGGTTTGGAAACTTCCCCGTATAGGTCTTGTCAAATAGAGAACTTGCCCGAATATTGTACATTTCTATTTGAGATTTATCATTTATACTTGGCTGATTTTCGGATATTTCTTCACCTAGTTCAATATTTCCGAGATTTTCACTGATCTGCTAATTTATTTCCTGAATTTCATTCGGTTCATTAGACTCAAGAATATTTTCCAGATGTTCACTTTGTCTGGTTTACAAAAAAATTCCATTCTGTCTATTTTCCAAAAAAATCTTCTCAAAGCATGATTCATCTTTAGAGCATGATTCATCTTCTAAATTATTCTCCCCCTGAAGATGAGACGCAAAATATGGTTTTGATTTAAAAAATTCAGTATCCATTGTGACAAACATTTTTCAAGAAATGGGATCAAAACATTTATAGCCTCGTTGAGTAGGTGCAATTCCTACAAAAATGCATTTTTTTTTCCTTTTGGATCTAACTTACTAGCAGTTCTATCCGGATTTCTTATGAACACAGTAAACCCGAAGATTTTTAATGGCATAGAGTTAAACATACGAGATTTTGGAAATTCATTTTGAAGAATATCAATCGGTGTTTGAAATTTCAAAATTTTTGAAGGCATTATATTTATTAAATAAGTAGCATGAAGAACACTATCACCCCAAAGATAATTTGGTATTTTTGTTGAAAATATTATTGCTCGAGTGACTTCAAGAATATGCCTATTTTTCCTTTCGGCTATGCCATTTTGAGGAGGTGTATCAATGCAAGAACTTTGATGAATTATCCCATTTTTTCCAAAAAAATTCATTTAGAGATTGAGTAAAATATTTGTTGGAATTGATCTAGGGTTTAAGAAAAAGTTTAACGCTTCGTTAAGCGGCGGAATTTTAAAAATTTTCTTTTTCAAGTAAAACGGTTTTTACTAACCTACACAAAGAGCAAGCACATGTAAATAAAAACTATTATGAGCATAGAAGTTTACTAACCTTTCTTGAAGCTTGAACTTTGAGAAGGTTTTGGAAAGTTGCAACGCTCGTCTCCCTCGCAGCACGTCTCTCTTTCTTTCCTCGGCACCTCGAGCAACGACGAAAGTTTCTATCACTAAATCACTCGAAATAAAAGGAATTAGTGAGTGGACACTTTTAAACACTACGACTTAAGAACGAGTCTTGAAGTCGCAAAGCTAAATTCTAGGTCAAATGAGGACCTAGGTGCCAAAACAATAAAACGAAATTGACTAGAGAGAGAGAGGAGAGGGGCGGCCAAGTTCTAGAGAGAGAGTCTCTCAAATCTCTTAAACTTGGATGGAATGAAATGTGTGGAATGAGGCTCCTATTTATAGGAGAGGTCTTACCTTCAATAAGGTAGTTTCCTCTTCTATAGAATATCACATATTCATGAGCAAATATTGCCCATTACCTCTTTGATTCACACGGCCATAGAGCATCTAGAAGGCTCTTGGATTTCTTTCCTTTTATGTTGTGCTCTCTCCTTGCCCTAGTTGGCCGCCCATATTGTTTTCCTCTTAGAGGAAATTTGTTTCCTCTTTTTCTTTTGGCAAGTATCTTGATACATTTATGCACAAAATATTCTCTCTATCTCTTGGGTAGTAGGCGCCCATTTCAAGTCTAGAAGGAGCTTCTAGAAGCTTCTTCATTTGTTCATGACAACATGAAAAAGGCCCATTAAGAATAATTTTCAACAAAATTCTTATGAAATGAAATTAATTCACAAGGCCCAATTATTTTAATATGGCCGAGTGACATTAAGTCATCAAATGAACTTGTCAAAAAATTTATTGACATCCATTTCATCCTTTGTCTCAAAAGACAAAAATACCCTTTTGACAATTTTCGTTCTTGTTTTGACTTAGCTTCCAGTTTAACTATTTCTACTCGATGTGATTCGTGACAGTGACCTCATGGATCCAAATGAACAAAGCTTGAGCTAAAATACTTGGACTCAAAAGTTCACAAACCTTTTCCAAGTTTAGCTTAATGTCAACTGACTCCACTAAAGAGTTGTAACTAAAAATCTCTCGGTTCAAATGAATTTATTTTCTACTCAAGAATTCAACCTAATTGTAATGAGTGGATCCATAGAATATTATCAGTGTTTACCCTTCATGAATATCATCAGCTAGTCGGGATTTACAAAATTACCATTTTACCCTTCTAGCTGTTATTTCCTCAACTCCTTTGTCGCTTGTGAATAAGTTAGAAACAATGTATTGACGAGGAGCTAACAAGTCACATTGTTTCATCCAAAAGAGTCAAGACTCAATTTGGACACTGGCCAGTTCATTTATTCACACTCCAAGGAACAAAGCGTGAGGTGATATATACTGCATTTTAGCAATCTTGTACATGAATTCCATATCTATGAGAACTTCACAAAGTTACTCATGACATTCTCACAACTTAGTACTTCACCAATAGGCCTTGTTCGGAATCATATAGTGAGTCCGAACTCTGACTTTCTCAAATGAGAATACTAAGGTGTGAAATGACATGTCTCATTTCAGGATTAAGGTAAGCACGATGCAATTCATACGTAGTGACTTCGAGACATAAGAGGTTAAATGGTTTGTTCTTATCTTGTCTCAAGAAGTGCACTGGTCAATTCAGTACCTTCGGAAGATACCTAGAAGAACTATAGAGTCTCCAACTCTCAATGCCTCATAACCAGACATCATAGATTCTTCTAACAATCGTACTGAGGTCAATAGTCCTTTGACCCTTAGATTGCGAATATATCGTTTTAAGCAAACTACGAAGAGTTTGTTCATGCAAATCTACATTTGTCTCTTCGTAAGTTGTTTAGTTTGTTTATGGACTAAAGACTAATGTTTTATCATAAAGCTTCAAACAGACATGGAAGAATGAATGAACGTTTCAACTTTTTATTAATGAATAAGCAATTACAAGCAAGAGTCTTCATGAGACTTTATTACATCAAATGTACGATATAAAGATTGCAACTCTTCTTGTGGGCACCATTGACAACAAACTCCCACTTGACTCAAAGAAGATGTGTGTAGTCCTTCATGCCTAATCCCTCTCGATGTTGGTCGAAGACCTTGTTCGCTAGGGCCTTTGTGAATGGATCTACTAGGTTGTCCACCGTTGAGATCTTCTTCACTTCCATGTCTCCGCGCTGCACGATCTCTCGAATCAAATGGTATTTCCTCTCAATATGCTTAGAGCGCTTATGGCTTCGAGGTTCCTTTGAGTTAGCGACAGCCCCACTATTATCACAATAAAGGGTCATGGGCTCGTCGTCATTCGGAACAACTTCCAAATACTTAAGGAATTTTCTAAGCCATACAGCCTCTTTGGATGCTTCACAAGCAGCCACATATTCTGCTTCCATTGCGGAGTCAGCAATGCAAGATTGCTTAATACTCCTCCACACAATAGCTCCACCATTAAGGATGAACACAGATCCCGAAGTGGATTTTCTGGTATCCTTATCCGCTTGAAAATCGGAGTCGGTATATCCCGTCATAGTCAGGTCAGTACCTAAGTATGTAAGCATCAAGTTCCTAGTTCTACGAAGATACTTAAGAACATGCTTAACGGCAATCCAGTGCTCGGGTCCAGGGTTGGATTGGAAACGGCTAACTACGCCAACGGCGAAACAGATGTCAGGTCTAGTGCAAAGCATAACATACATAAGGCTTCCTACGGCAGAGGCGTAAGGAATATTCCTCATGTCTTCAATCTCTTGTGCAGTCTTGGGAGACTGGTCCTTAGAGAGTGAGACTCCATGCCTAAAGGGTGTTTGGCCCTTCTTGGGGTCTTGCATCGAGAAGCGATCCATCACCTTATCAATATAAGATGCTTGAGAGAGCGACAGGGTCCGGTTTTTCCTATCTCGAAAGATTTGGATTCCCAGAATGTACGCGGCTTCTCCTAGATCCTTCATATCGAATTGCTTCTCCTAGATCCTTCATATCGAATTGCTTTGCTAACCGAGTCCAGCAATAGCAGTAAAGGATCCATTTTCAATTCGGACCTTTCTATTTCCTGCACTCGGTTTATAGGTTAGAAATGAGCTAGAATTTCCTGTCATATGATCAGTAGCACCTGAATCGATGATCCGGATATTATTGAATTTAGAACAAAGATAAGAAGCAATGAACAATTTTCTACCGTCTTGTGCAAGGGAACAGGAAGGAATGACTGGTTTGGGAAGATTTTGAGTGGTATGTAGTAGATTCAGGAGTTGCTCAATCTGTTCCTTTGTGAAGGTTGGCTGACTCGAGACGACTTGTGACTCTTGTGAATCTTCAGCAGCGGCGTTGTAGGCTTTCTTCGGTTTTTCCTTGTCTCCGGGTGGCTTTCCATGAATCTTCTAGCACGTTTCCATTGTATGCCATGGCTTCTTGCAGAAATCACACCATGGTTTCTTCTTGTTCACCTCTTGTCCTCCTCGAACAAACAGAGCTGATGTCTCACTCGCAGGCTCGGCCGACTCAGGTGTATTCATGATCTTCCAGCGGTTCTCCTCCAGCCTGATTTCGAAAAACACCTCTCGGATGGATGGCAGTGGTCTTCTTCCGAGAATCCTCCCTTTTACCTCATCAAGTGCCTGATTGACCCCAGCGAGGAACATGAAGACTCGGTCATTCTCTTCACGTGTCTTGAACCGAGAGTAGTCAGCCGGGCTTTCCTACTCCTCGTCGTGACACTGATCGAGTTCCTGCCAAATTGCCACCATCTCATTGTAATAAACCGTCACAGACCTACTTCCCTGCCTTGACTACCAAAGTTTGGTCTTTAGCTCGAAGATTTGAGAGAAATTCTCCAAATCCGAGTAGGTTTCCTTCACAGATTCCCAGACCTCTTTGGCAGTTTTCATAAACAAGTGCGATTTGGCGATTGCACTATCCATGGAATTGAGAAGCCACGCCATCACGAGTGAGTTCTCCGATCTCAAGTGGTTGTAGCTGTCGTCGCTCTCCTTTGGTGCCTTCACTTCTCCGGTGAGATACCCTAGTTTCCCTCTTCCATCTATGGCGAGTTTTACTGTCTGAGACCACTCAAGGTAATTGCTACCATTCAGCCGATGCACTGTGATGTGCATTGACGTGTAAGAGGACTCACCAGTAATAGGCGATGGTTTTTTCGGGGTGGTTAGAAGGGTCTTCTCCATCGTGAGAATTTAGGTCAGAGAAATTTTTTTTTTTGCTAGGTTAGGGTTGAGTGTTTCGGCTGCTCTGATACCATGTAAGTTTCAGAGAAGGAAATTCATATATTGATCTTGGCTCTAAAGGCCGAAATATATAGATACAAAGAATCCTAAAAAAGAGGAAAGATAAGAACTAAAATAGGAAACTTAACTAACCCTAGACTGATTCTAATCTTCGAGTATTTACAGCATAATTACAGAATATTACATAATTAATTTCCTATTTTCTACATAATTAACAAGATCTAGTTATGTTTAATTAATTTAATTCACGAGAGCATATTTATCAAGCAACCGATTTAAGCAAAAAATGAATACTTACATTGATTTTCGGTTCAGGTACAGAACGCTCCTAAACCAATCGCGTACTCCTTGCGTCGCCTTGATGAAGGACTCGAGGATGACACCTTAGTCTTCCGAAACGTAATCTCCGAGACGAATAAGAAAGATGAGTGGGCACAGTCTTTATCTTACTAGATCACGAAACTAGGTGTTTCGAGATCTCGATCTTATTTTACTAAGAATGGAAACGAATTTCCGAGGGGATGGAGAGGCAGAAGTGCACGGCCAAGGGAGGCTAGAATGCACGAATTTTTCACAAATTAATTTTTTATTTTTGCCTTCTCATGAACCCCTATTTATAGTAGTAAAAGGAGATGTTCATGAAACCTTCCAGAATATTTTATTTTCTTTTATTGTGTTCACACTAGTGGATTAAATCTAGGTCATCGGATCTCAATAAGTGAATCCTACTTTTTCTCTCATCCATCAGATCGAGATCTATGAGATATTATTTTCTATTTAAATAGAGAATATTTTATTTAGTGAGATAATAAAGGAGAATATATTATTTCCCTTTAAATATTTTCTCATATATTCTCCTAAATACTTTCCTTTAAATAAGGAGAGAATAAAAGACAATATCTTATATTATTCTCTCTCCTTTATTTAAACAACTAAAGAGAAAATATTGGTAAATACCAATTTGAAATTTTCGAACTTGATGGCACACGGCCAAGGTGATTTGCGCAATCCCTAGTGCCAAAAAACCTAATTCGACTTTTCCATGTGTGCAAGGCCCAATTGCTTAAAACCCAATTAATCATTTATTTACTTGGTCCAACAATAAACAAATAATTAATAATTGTTTATTTACTTGATCAAACAATAAATAAACAATTCTACCATAAATATTTATTTAATTCTGCGAATACCCGTTTTCCAGAATTAATGCTGTCAATCACAATTACAGCAAGTGAGATTAATAATGATAAACATTATTATTCGAAAGTTCTTATCCGCCTTTATCAGAGCCGAATCGGGTACTATGGACCTAGTAATAGAAGCTTAACAAAGCCGATGAAAAAGACGAAATAGTCCTTTCTCTTTTTCCATCGATTCGTCTAATCTTGGTCAAATACTCCACTTTGTAAGCCAAGACTGAACTCTCCTTTAATACTAGAATTATATTTACTCATCGTGACGAGTGTCCACTGATATAGTCAGTTCGTGATCAAGATCCTCGAGGTTCAACCCGTGTCAAGAGAAGTCAATTTTTCCGTTATACTTCTCTTGATACATATCAGCCCTAAGCATTGTTGCTTCCCCAGCGAAAGATTCTTTCGAACGTTACTTACTTCGAAAGTGCTAGCAATCTATCGGTTCTGGAATCAACCCTTAGGTGAGTGAACATTAACCTTCTTTCAGGAAGGCTGGATTCCGTATCTGTAAATCACTTCCCACTCGAATCATGCTCTGAGAGACTCCCAAGACATAAGCTGTGATTAGCATGGATAGCCTTTTAGCGAATGATTCAAAGAGCTCAGTAACATGACCCAGTGTCCATGATCACTTCAGGATTCAAATCAAGTCTCACTGTGACCATCATAGCGGCCTCAGTTAGTGTGTTGTAACGGTCCTTAAACGACACATCTACAACCAAGTCATGTCCAAGTCGTACACTTACCACAATTGTAGAATGCTCCCACATAGTGATCAGCCTTCACCTATGTGTTCCATATATATGACTTTAGATATAGCTTTCCAGGCGTATATCAGTCATCGACCTCGTTTTAGCTCACCGCCCGAACTCAGGTGCCCAGCACGTGACTCAGTTTAATACGGAGGCTATGGAAGATAGTTGTTATTTATTCTAATTGTTTAGAAATCAACCCACTAATCATATAATGCTAATAAAGTAATCTTATTATCGAATTTAGTAATCATTTGTTCATTATCTTCAAGTGGGCAATATTCCCAACAATCTCCCACTTCGACCAGAGAAGATAAGTTTCCTTCAGCCAATTTAATTCTTTGCCATCATTATAGACGGTTTAGACTTTGACCCAGGATTGAGATTCCCATCATATGGATTCCCACTTTTATCTATACTCTATCATTTTTGTCGATCTGACATATGTCTCATTTTCATATTATTCTAGTTCATGCATTTTTGCAAGTGATCTTTGACTTACCATTTAAGGTCAAGTCAAATTGTTCATAGTAAATAAATTTACTTTAGAACAAATTAACACTTCGCATACCTTTAGATTACACACCAGACTTTATATCTAAAGATAACAAGTCTCCCTATCAAGGTGTACATCCCTTTGGTGCCAAAACAGGTTGCACCATTGCACGGTTTGATCTCATCACCACTTACTATAGTGTGATTTATTGAACGTGTTTAAATAAGAATTTATTGACCTATTTCCATTACTTGGTTATTTATAGTTCATCCTTGTTTGTCGTGTTCATATTCAATATATACACAGGGCTTTAAGGATCTACTGTATTTAAATAACTAAGTATCTCACTATTTCCAAAAATTACAGTGTTTACAACACATGTAGTTATTCTCGGAAATACGACATTGTCTAAGGTCTAATTATTAGTCCTTTTAAAGACAATGTCAATAGCCTCAACATTGAGCTCATACCTTATATCAATAAGTATGTTTGAGACATAACGGAACGAGCATGTCATTTTTAATTTTAGAAACAGTTAGTTCAGTCAATTTACTTGTGTCATAATGAGGTCTAGAACTATAATAGTAATGACTTTATTCATGACACTTGTTTAGGAGCTACATGTTGGAATCGATCTAGGGTTTAAGAAAATAATTAACGCTTCGGTAAGCGGCGGAATTTTAAAAAATTTCTTTTACAAGTAAAACCATTTTTCACTAACCTAGACAAAAGAGCAAGTACACGTAATTAAAAACTATTATGAGCTAAGAAGTTTACTAACCTTTCTTGAAGCTTGAACTTTGAGAAGCTTTTGGAAAGTTTGCAACGCTCGTCTCCCCTCGTAGCACGTCTCTCTTTCTTTCCTCGGCACCTCGAGCAACCACGAAAGTTTCTATCATTAAATCACTCGAAATAAAGGAATCAGTGAGTGGGCACTTTTAAACACTACGACTTAAGAACGAGTCTTGAAGTCGCAGAGCTAAACTCTAGGTCAAATGAGAACCTAGGTGCCAAAACAAAATCGAAAATAAACTAGAGAGAGAGAGAGGAGTTCGGCCACAATGTCTAGAGAGAGAGTCTCTCAATCTCTAACTTGTGTGGAATGAATAAAATGAAGGGAATGAGGGTCCTATTTATAGGAGAGGGGTTGGCCTTGGAAAGAAGTAGTTTCCTCTTATTTTCCAAGCCTTTATGAGCAATCTTTTATTACCCATTGCTATCAACATAGGCGCCCACCTCATTCAATCCACAAGGGATTAGTTTCCTCTTTTGTTTCCCTTCTTGGTTGCCTTGGCCGATTCTCCTTGTTTCCTCATAGAGGAAATTTGTTTCCTCTTTTTCTTTTGGCAAGTATCTTGATACATTTATGCACAAAATAATCTCTCTTTCTCTTGGGTATTTGGGCGCCCATTTCACATCTAGAAGGAGCTTCTAGAAGCTTCTTCATTTGTTCATAACAACATGAGAAAAGCCCATTAAGAATTTTCAATAAAATTCTTATGAAATGAAATTAATCCACAAGGCCCAATTAATCTTATTATGGCCGAGTGACATTAAGTCATCAAATGAACTTGTCAAAAAATTTATTGACATTCATTTCATCCTATGTCTCAAAAGACAAAAATACCCTTTTTACAATTTTCGTTCTTGTTTTGACTTAGCTTCCAGTTTAACTATTCCTACTTGATGTGATTCGTGACAGTGAACTCATGGACCCAACTGAACAAAGCTTGAGCTAAACACTTGGACTCAAAAGTTCACAAACCTTTTCCAAGTTTAGCTTAATGCCAACTGACTCCACTAAAGAGTTGACACTGAAAATCTCTTGGTTCAAATGAATTTATTTTCTACTCAAGAATTCAACCTAATTATGATGAGCGGATCCACTGAATATTATCTATGTTTACCCTTCATGAATGTCATCAGCTAGTCGGGAATTACTAAATTACCATTTTACCATTCTAGCTGTTATTTCCTCAACTCCTTTGTCGCTTGTGAATAAGTTAGAAACAATGTATTGACGAGGAGCTAACAAGTCACATTGTTTCATCTAAAAGAGTCAGGACTCAATTTGGACACTGGCCAGTTCATTTATTCACACTCCAAGGAACAAAGCATGAGGTGACATACATTGCATTTCAGCAATCTTGTACATGAATTCCATATCTATGAGAACTTCACAAAGTTACTCATGACATTCTCACAACTTAGTACTTCACCGATAGGCCCTGTTCGGAATCACATAGTGAGTCCGAACTCTGACTTTCTCAAATGAGAATACGTAAACTGTGAAATGGCATGTCTCATTTCAGGATTAAGGTAAGCATGATGCAATTCATACATAGTGACTTCGAGACATAAGAGGTTAAATGGTTTGTTCTTATCTTGTCTCTAGAAGTGCACTGGTCAATTCAATACCTTCGGAAGATACCTAGAAGAACTATAGAGTCTCCAACTCTCAATGCCTCATAACCAGACATCATAGATTCTTCTAACAATCGTACCGAGGTCAATAGTCTTTTGACCCTAAGATTGCGAATATATCGTTTTAAGCAAACTACGAAGAGTTTGTTCATGCAAATCTACATTTGTCTCTTCGTAAGTTGTTAAGTTTGTTTATGGACTAAAAGACTAAGGTTTTATCATAAAGCTTCAAACAAAGAAAGAATGAATGAACGTTTCAACTTTATTATTAAATGAATAGGAAATTACAAGCAAGAGTCTTCATGAGACTTTATTACATCAAATGTACAAAATAAAGACTACAACTCTTCTTGTGGGCACTATTGACAACAAACTCCCACTTGACTCAAAGAAGATGTGTGTAGTCCTTCATGCCTAATCCCTCACGATGTTGGTCGAAGACCTTGTTCGCTAGGGCCTTGGTGAATGGATCTGCGAGGTTGTCCACCGTTGAGATCTTCTTCACTTCAACGTCTCCGCACTGCACGATCTCTCGAATCAAATGGTATTTCCTCTCAATATGCTTAGAGCGCTTATGGCTTCTAGGTTCCTTTGAGTCAGCGACAGCCCCACTATTATCACAATAAAGGGTCATGGGCTCGTCGACGTTTGGAACAACTTCCAAATACTTAAGGAATTTTCTAAGCCATACAGCCTCTTTGGATGCTTCACAAGCAGCCACATATTCTGCTTCCATTGTGGAGTCAGCAATGCAAGATTGCTTAATACTTCTCTACACAACAGCTCCACCATTAAGGATGAACACAGATCCCGAAGTGGATTTCCTGGAATCCTTATCCGCTTGAAAATCGGAGTCGGTATATCCCGTCATAGTCAGGTCAGTACCTGAGTATGTAAGCATCAAGTTCCTAGTTCTTCGAAGATACTTAAGAACATGCTTAACAGCAATCCAGTGCTCGGGTCCAGGGTTGGATTGGAAACGGCTAACTACGCCAACGGCGAAACAGATGTCAGGTCTAGTGCAAAGCATAGCATACATGAGGCTTCCTACGGCAGAGGCGTAAGGAATTTTCCTCATGTCTTCAATCTCTTGTGCAGTCTTGGGAGACTGGTCCTTAGAGAGTGAAACTCCATGCCTAAAGGGTGTTTGGCCCTTCTTGGAGTCTTGCATCGAGAAGCGATCCATTACCTTATCAATATAAGATGCTTGAGAGAGCGACAGGGTCCGGTTTTTCCTATCTCGAAAGATTTGGATCCCCAGAATGTACGCGGCTTCTCCTAGATCCTTCATATCGAATTGCTTTGCCAGCCAGACCTTAACCTCAGATAACTTACCCACGTCATTACCAATGAGTAGTATATCATCGACATATAGTACCAGAAACACAACTTTACCTTCGTGTATTAACTTGTAAACACAAGGCTCATCTATTGACTGTTCAAAGCCAAAGCTCTTTACAGTTTCATCGAATCTAATATTTCATGACCTAGATGCTTGCTTTAATCCATAAATGGACTTAAGCAACTCACAAACCTTGGTCTCTTGACCTTCTTCCACGAAACCGTCTGGTTGAGCCATGTAAATGCGCTCGTCAAGATTGCCATTCAGAAAGGCTGTCTTGACATCCATTTGCCAGATCTCATAGTCGAGAGCTGCAGCTATGGATAGGAGTATGCGGATGGATTTAAGCATCGCGATTGGCGAGAAGGTTTCTTCATAGTCAATCCCTTCTTGTTGGGTATAACCATTTGCCATAAGTCGTGCTTTGAACGTCTCGACGTTCCCATCAGGACCCCTTTTCTTCTTGTATATCCACTTACACCCTACGGGTTTAATCCCTTCAGGAAGGTCTACAAGTTTCCAGACTTTGTTGACATACATCGAGTGCATTTCAACTTTCATGGCGTTAAGCCAAAGGTTTGATTCAGAACAAGCCATCGCTTGGCTATAGGAAACAGGATCATCCATGTCAGAGACGGCTACAAGAGAGTCTCCATAAGACATGTACCTGTCAGGCTTTTGAGTAGCCCTCCCACTACGTTGAAGTACTACTTGACGAGATTCTGATGAGTTAGGTTATGTTTCAGTTGGGGTAAGAACAGTTCTTACAGATGAGGTAGAAGCTTCCTCACCCAACTTTTCTTCAAGCACAATTTTGCTTCTAGGTTTTGCATCCTTCATAAAGTCCTCCTCAAGGAAACGAGCATTCGTCCTAACGAAAGTCTTATCGTCCTCGGGACTATAGAAAATGAAACCTTTGGTTTCCTTTGGATATCCCACAAACAGGCACAATTCTGACCTACTAGCCAACTTGCTAGTCTTTTGCCTTAGCACATGTGCAGGGCAATCCCAAATTCGGATGTAGCCCAAACTTACTTTACGGCCAGTCCATCGTTCATAGGGAGTACCAGGAACCGTCTTGGATGGAACTTGGTTCAGAAGTAAGTGGTTGTTTCGAGGGCATATCCCCAAAAGGAAGGAGGGAGTGATGAGTAACTCATCATTGATCTAACCATCTCCATAAGAGTTCGGTTCCTTCTCTCTGACACTCCGTTTTGTTGAGGTGTGCCAGGTGCGGTAAGCTGAGAAGCGATACCTTCTTCTTTAAGAAAGTCATCAAACTCTCCAGACATATACTCACCACCTCGATCGGATCGAAGGGTTTTGATCACGCCAGTTTGCTTTTCCACTAAAGCCCTAAAGACCTTAAATACGTTAAAGGTCTCGGATTTGTGTTTGAGCAAATAGACAATACCATATCGCGAGTAATCATCGGTGAAGGTAACGAAGTATTCGTATCCCCCACGTGCCTGTTGGCTGAGTGGACCACATACATCAGAATGTATTAGTTCCGGCAACTCAGTGGCTCTTCGACCCTTATCGGAGAAAGGTCGCTTAGTCATTTTTCCTTCTATGCAGGATTCACAAGTAGGTAGTGAACCTATTGCAGAGGCTTGGAGTGGACCATCCCTCACAAGTCTCTTAATCCTATCTAGACTGATATGACCAAGTCTTAAGTGTTATAGGTATATTGATTTTGTTAGATCGGAGGATTCAGAAAGTTTGATCCTCTTTGGCTCCCTTATTAGATCATTATCTATTTCGGTGTCTAAAAGAGAAGGTTGAGTGGGATAGATGTAGAAAAGAGCATTCTTCATACATGCATCAGTGACAAAAGAATTATCATGAAACGAAATACGAATTCTATTCTTAATGAACTTTAAACAATGATCTTGCTCACGAAGACGAGCAACGGATATTAAGTTCTTCCCAAAGGTAGGAACAAAATAAACATTATTCAAGTTTAAAGTGCGGTCTTCAAAAGACAGCGTCACGGATCCCACAGCCTTTGCAGACACCAGGCTCCCATCACCCCATTTGAAACAGAACTCGCCTTCCTCTAAGCTTTTGGTTTTCTTGAAACCATTCAAGGAACAACAAATATGGTTAGTAGCAACGGAGTCAAGAATCCACGTTGATACATTATCAGCTACTAAGCATGCTTCGGTAACTAGTACAATACTATGTTCCTTTGCTTTGAGATTGGCAGGACAGTTCCTTTTATCGGCCTTGTGAGGTCTCTTTTTAGTTCCAGAGGAGGAGGCTTTTTGCTCAGTAGCATGTGCCTCTCCTTGATTCCTCTTTCTCTTAGTGAGACCTACAGCAGTATAATGCTCCTTCATAAGCTCGGTAACAATGTACTCTAGCTTGTTTATGGAGCAGTTCATCTTGGAGGTATCAAGAGATGCGGGGAGAGTTTCTAAGATCACATCTATGACATTCTTCCCATCAATCTCAGATCCTAGGATTTCCATTTTACTCAGATGACTAATGATCAGTATCATAAAGTCTCCAACAGGAGTCCTAGCCTTCATGTGACAGTTCATAAACTATCGGACTGCTTTTTGCCTTGCTTGACGCCTTTGCCCTTCAAACATCTCATGGAGATTGTTGAGCATGTCGGCGGCAGTCTCGATGTCACGATGTTGTTGTTGCAACACATTGTTCATTGATGCCAAGATATAGCACCTCACAATCTCATCGGAGCAGAGCCAGGCCGCCAATGCGTCTTTGTCCTCTTGAGTCGAATCATCATTCGTCAGAGGAGGACACGGGGTGGTGAGTACCCATTTGTGCTTGTTAATGGTAGGTATTATGTAGAGGTTATGTTTCCAATTAACGTAGTTTTCGTTTTCGAGTTTGTTCGAGGAAAGGATGAAAGAGAGAGAGTTGGGAGACATATTGCCTATAAAAGTTGAAACAAGTTTATGATTAGTCTTTGGTTTAGGATTTAAGTTTTATTAAGACTTTGATAAAATCCAAAGGTGTTATAAACCAAACGATAATTTACTCCTTCGAGGTAAGGCCGCAAAAAATCTTCATTTATAAGTAAATGACACATCATTAATGTTTAGCCAAGATGTCAATACACCAATTTTGACTAGCCACCTTGTAAATTGGTTTGATCACTCACATCCTTTCGCAGGGCCTCGAGGGAGGATTACTAGGGATTGAGTCTAAGTGTGTAACCAACCACTTAGTCCAAAAGATTGACTTTGAAAAACAATCCGCCGAGGGGAGGTCTTGTCTCATTGTCTCACTTTCGGATTTAGCTCATTGAGCAATGATCAGTGCAAAGCGCCCTTGAGTACTCTCATTTAAGAGAGGGCCACGAGGGTGACTCTTAGTCTGGCGACACTTGCACTTTTCATTAGTGTTGGAGATCGTGGGTTACAAACAACAAGTATAACCCTCCCACTTAGTTTTTGGAGTTGGTTCATCGACTCTTATAAGTTCGGAAACAGATTTCCTAGTTAGAGAGCGACAGAGCGGACAACTAGAAGAGAATCCTAGATCGACATGTTCAGAGTAGTATTAGTGCATAAAGGCACAAGGTACATACTCGATCTTTTCCTATTTTTTATTTCGGGAAAGTACGTGAGGGAAGTGTGAACTTCAACTCACTCGAACACTTGAAAGTTTGAGATTACACATCTTTTTATTTTTCGGCTTGTCTACGAGGAGACCTCCCACTCAAATTTTCAAGAGCATATACATTTTGAACATATGTGATATAGATATAGTTTTGAAAACATTTTGAAAACTTATTTGATTTGGATGACAAAATATTTTCAAGTTTGAAAGTGCAAACGGTTTTTCAAAATTCAAACTAGTTTTGTAAAAACTCAATTTCAATTAAACTTTCAAAAATCAAAACATTTTAATCTTACACATCATGTTTATAATCATATGAAAAACATTTTTGCTCAAGAAAATTTTCTCATTAGAGTTCTATAACTCATGGTAGTGGGGTTTGAAAATCCGGATTTCTAAAAAACTGGAGTTTCAGCACAGCCGCGCACCTCGGAGTAAAATCGCCATATCTGGCGGCTCCGATGTCCTTTTGAGCTGAAACCGGTGGAATTGGACAGAGGACAGACAGAGCTTTAATTTCATTTAAGAATCATTAAAATTCGATTTCTGAGTAGAGAGTTATGCCACTTTTAATGCGGGTTTACTCCAGCTCGAAGAAAAATAAATAATTAAAGCTTGGTCCTTTTTAGGTGCGAAAAAAGAATCGAGTGTAACGGAACGTTTTATGAAGGTTGTTAAAGCTTTTATTTGTGTTTTATTAGCAAGGTAATAACAAGGCATAAAAGAAATAACAACAAGCATAAAACGATACAAGTAAAAATAAGAAACTAGTAAGACAAGAAAACTAGTCACAAAATTTTACTCGAAATTTCTCAAACCTTTAAAACACGTTTTTCAATATAAAAAATTAAAAACTTTTAGAACTGATTCTAATGTGTTTTAATAACATCCCAAACTCATAGAAAATCAACATGTTTTTTTATTTAAAGGCAAGAGCAATAAATTAAAAAAAAAACTAAGATAACAATTCTAACTTGTCACAAAATTAGTAACCTTTCGAAAACGATTTTCAAGCTCATACTTTTAATAACATGTACATGCTAATCTTTGACCATAGCTCTGATACCATTTGTTGGAATCGATCTAGGGTTTAAGAAAATAATTAACGCTTCGGTAAGCGGCGGAATTTTAAAAAATTTCTTTTACAAGTAAAACCATTTTTTACTAACCTAGACAACAGAGCAAGTACACGTAATTAAAAACTATTATGAGCTAAGAAGTTTACTAACCGTTCTTGAAGCTTGAACTTTGAGAAGCTTTTGGAAAGTTTGCAACGCTCGTCTCCCCTCGCAGCACGTCTCTCTTTCTTTCCTCGGCACCTCGAGCAACCACGAAAGTTTCTATCACTAAATCACACGAAATAAAGGAATTAGTGAGTGGGCACTTTTAAACACTACGACTTAAGAACGAGTCTTGAAGTCGCAGAGCTAAACTCTAGGTCAAATGAGGACCTAGGTGCCAAAACAAAATCGAAAATAAACTAGAGAGAGAGAGAGGAGTTCGGCCACAATGTCTAGAGAGAGAGTCTCTCAATCTCTAACTTGTGTGGAATGAATAAAATGAAGGGAATGAGGGTCCTATTTATAGGAGAGGGGTTGGCCTTGGAAAGAAGTAGTTTCCTCTTATTTTCCAAGCCTTTATGAGCAATCTTTTATTACCCATTCCTATCAACATAGGCGCCCACCTCATTCAATCCACAAGGGATTAGTTTCCTCTTTTGTTTCCCTTCTTGGTTGCCTTGGCCGATTCTCCTTGTTTCCTCATAGAACAAATTTGTTTCCTCTTTTTCTTTTGGCAAGTATCTTGATACATTTATGCACAAAATAATCTCTCTTTCTCTTGGGTATTTGGGCGCCCATTTCACATCTAGAAGGAGCTTCATTTCATCCTATGTCTCAAAAGACAAAAATACCCTTTTTACAATTTTCGTTCTTGTTTTGACTTAGCTTCCAGTTTAACTATTCCTACTCGATGTGATTTGTGACTGTGACCTCAGGGACCCAAATGAACAAAGCTTGAGCTAAACACTTGGACTCAAAAGTTCACAAACCTTTTCCAAGTTTAGCTTAATGCCAACTGACTCCACTAAAGAGTTGACACTGAAAATCTCTCGGTTCAAATGAATTTATTTTCTACTCAAGAATTCAACCTAATTATGATGAGCGGATCCACTGAATATTATCTATGTTTACCCTTCATGAATGTCATCAGCTAGTCGGGAATTACTAAATTACCATTTTACCATTCTAGCTGTTATTTCCTCAACTCCTTTGTCGCTTGTGAATAAGTTAGAAACAATGTATTGACGAGGAGCTAACAAGTCACATTGTTTCATCTAAAAGAGTCAGGACTCAATTTGGACACTGGCCAGTTCATTTATTCACACTCCAAGGAACAAAGCATGAGGTGACATACATTGCATTTCAGCAATCTTGTACATGAATTCCATATCTATGAGAACTTCACAAAGTTACTCATGACATTCTCACAACTTAGTACTTCACCGATAGGCCCTGTTCGGAATCACATAGTGAGTCCGAACTCTGACTTTCTCAAATGAGAATACGTAAGCTGTGAAATGGCATGTCTCATTTCAGGATTAAGGTAAGCATGATGCAATTCATACATAGTGACTTCGAGACATAAGAGGTTAAATGGTTTGTTCTTATCTTGTCTCTAGAAGTGCACTGGTCAATTCAATACCTTCGGAAGATACCTAGAAGAACTATAGAGTCTCCAACTCTCAATGCCTCATAACCAAACATCATAGATTCTTCTAACAATCGTACTGAGGTCAATAGTCCTTTGACCCTAAGATTGCGAATATATCGTTTTAAGCAAACTACGAAGAGTTTATTCATGCAAATCTACATTTGTCTCTTCGTAAGTTGTTAAGTTTGTTTATGGACTAAAAGACTAAGGTTTTATCATAAAGCTTCAAACAAAGAAAGAATGAATGAACGTTTCAACTTTATTATTAAATGAATAGGCAATTACAAGCAAGAGTCTTCATGAGACTTTATTTTATCAAATGTACAAAAGAAAGACTATAACTCTTCTTGTGGGCACTATTGACAACACTACACTTATCGATCATTCTCAAAATATTGATTATAACAAACAACCATGTACAATCATGATTAGTTTGTTAAGTACTTAGGATCTACCTTTCATATTTCAAAAGGTTTAGTAGTATAACTACTTCGATCCACGTCTATATGTTACTGGAACTTCATCCTCAAAGGACAGTTCATCTTCAATTTTGAAGATCCCAAATGAAGTGATTCGTGGTATCAGAAAGAAGAGTATCATTGATGATAGTGTCTCTCCTTAAGGGCTCAATCCCTTACCTTATAGCTTATTAAAGCTTAAACCATTTCATTAATCCTTTTATAGATCTCTCTATTCCTTTAAGCTAATAGCTTAACAGGTAGATCTATTAAATATGGGCTAATAACTTTCAGACAAGTTAGTTTGATCGAGAGTGATATCTCAAGATCATGTCTTTCCATTTAAGGAAAGTCTATTGTTGATGAGAGTGACAAGGATTCATTCTAGGATTCTCCCACTAGTTTATTGATTTTAACGACAAGATAATTCAAAATTATCATTCATTTCAATTCATTGATTTATGTGGCAAGGTAATCATTGATTACTCTTCCCCTTTAATTATTGAATAATAGCATATACATTCCGGTTAAGGATGCCATCTTCAATGATGGGTTTAATCCTATGAAGGATGTTGCTATTTATTGAACAACAAGTGGCTAGATTTTATTAAAGAAAGCTCCCACTCTTTTATTGAACAATAGTGACTAGAATCCAATTAAGGATGCTCCCACTCAATAATATTGGTTATTTAGTGGCTAGGTTCCATTTATGGATGCTCCACTAAGTCAATGAATGAGAGTAGCTAGGTTCCAGCTAAGGATGCTCCTACTCGATTATTGAATTTAGAGTGGCTAGGTTCCAATTAAGGATGCTCCACTAAGTCAATGAATAAGAGTAGCTAGGTTCCAGCTAAAGATGCTCCTACTCGATTATTGAATTTTAGAGTGGCTAGGTTCCAATTAAGGATGCTCCCACTCAATCAATACATCTAGAGTGGCTAGGTTCCATTCAAGGATGCTCCCACTCAATCAATACGAATATTAGTGACTACGTTCCAATTAAGGAAGCTCCCACTAATTCATCATCAACACTAACTTTTAGTTGTGTCTCCTTTATTACTTATTATTCACACAAGTCATTGTCGAATAATGGTAATAATTATTTAGACGCTTTCAAAGCTCTAAATAGTTCTTAAACAATGAAACATACTCAACATAAGAATATAATGAAGCAATAAAAGCTAATTAAATTCTAACAGAGATAATAACTTAGAAAATATTTATATTTATTTATTGTGCTTCTATATAGCATACGAACGGAAAAAAAACGTGACCTTCATATTCTATATCTTTTTCATAAGGACATAAGCATTCATGCATATTCAAATATCATAAAAGCAATCAAGGCATTCAATTATAGAAGGAAATATTTAAAGACACAACCATGTGTTCATAAATAATGTAATAAAACATAAAGAAAGAAAGATTCATCCTATCTGGAATAACCATAAAGGCTACAGTCCAGAAAACCTCGGATTATTAAATGACACATCCCATGTTCAAAAATAAATCCAAAAATGAAAGTAATAAAACTAGCGAGAAATTAGATCTTCAAACGGAGCATGAGCTTCTCTACAATTCGGGCTTGAATCCGACATTGTTTAGCAAGCTCGTCTACACACGTGTGCTCCATCAGATCTGCTCTGCAACAAGAAAAGGAGTATGCTCATGAATAATTATCCTCAAAACATTTTTAGGATATCTTTAATCATGAATTTTAAGGTACCATATCAGCATTCTTCTTGTTTTTCTCAAGCTCAGCCAAGTACAAAGGACAATGCCTCTTCCAATGGCCTTCAGTGTTGCAGTGGTGCCATTTACTAATGCTTTCTTGCTTCTTCTCTTTTCCTTTTCCACTTCTCTTGAAGTTCTTCCTTTCCTTTTTAGTGGGACCTTTCCCCTTTGAAGTATTCGGGCGTGCCTTAGATGACTCAGCACCAGAAGTCAACTTCTTCTTGGTTTTAGGAGAAGAACTCTTGTCAGCATAGAGAGCCGACCCTTTGTTCTTCCCATGTCGAGTGATAGACTCGAAAGTCTGTAGTTCATTCAACAGCTGAGACAGTCCATACGTTAACTTTTTCATGATGTAGTTGGACATAAACTGTATGAAGTCACTCGAAAGGGAATTCAGGATTATTCCCACCTGAGTAACCTCATCCATCTGTGCCCCATGGAGTTCAGCTTCGGTGAAGTAGTTAGTCATCTTCATGACATGATCCCTCACCGGAGTTCCCGCAGTCATCCTAGTGCTAGTGCACTTACGAGTGAGCTCAATGCGGGCTTGCTCGCTTTGCATCCCAAACATTTGTTGCAATGAGTCAAGGATCTCCACAGCGGTCTCCTTCCCTTCCATCTTAGTTCGCAACGCATCAGATATGCTTGCGAGCATGTAGGCCACCGCCTTGTTATTGGCAGTAGTCCACTTGTCATAGTCCTCTCTCAAGTTCTTGGAGGCACCATGAGCAGGAAGAAGAGGTCTGTCTTCAGTGAGGATAAAGCGAATGCTTTCACTCACAAGCACGATGTTGAGATTCGACTTCCACTTATGGAAGTTATCTCCAGTCATGACGTCTTTCGACAACAGGGCTATAATAGGGTTCGACATGATTACTAAAAACATAAAAGCACATTTACTAGCAATATGAAAAGAAACAACCATCAATATAATTTAGGAAATAAAAACTATAATGCAAACATGCACGGGATAAAATACTAATCAAAAGAACCCAGTTTTTATATTCCAAGGTAATTCGACTAATAGCCACAGTCCGTTTCACTCTGGTGACGTAACGGAGTGCACCTAGTGAAAATGAGAACCATTTCAGATTAGTGAGCAATCATAGTACATGCACCTTCATAACTATACTCACTAACTACCAATTTTTATAGGAATCTTTGGCCACATGAGCAACCACCGGTTGGTTCATGCATGAGTCAACCCAACATTTCAGTGAAAGAAATCTAGCTCATACGCACTAGCGTAACTAGTACACGCAGAGATCAACCCTCCCACCTATCGTCAGAGACACAACCTTGGTATTTGGTATTGGAATCAGAAAAGCCCTTCCGAATTCTGTTGGAACGATTGAGAGCACCACTCATCCAACTTGGATGACCCCGCTTACGCACTTCTTGCGATTAGGGGCACTTCCCGAAGACCGCAAAAAAGCCGAAAGGCTGAAAGCCCTCGCATCTAAGTACGTGTTGAGAGGCGAAACCCTGTACAAGCGCGGATACTCAACCTCGCTGCTCCGATGCCTCAACAGCGTCGAGTCGACTAAGGTCCTCCGCGAAATTCACGAAGGCCTCTGCGGAAACCACTCCGCTGGGAGGTCCCTCGCACTCAAAGCGCTTCGACAAGGCTATTTATGGCCAACGATGAAAAAAGACGCCTACAACTGGGCAAGAAAGTGCGACAAGTGTCAACGTTTCTCCAACGTTCCACGACAGCCGCCATCTCCCCTGAGTAGCATCGTTGTTCCACGCCCCTTCGCAAAATGGGGCGTAGACATTATCGGCAAGCTTCCCAAAGCCCCGAGGCAATACGAATACGCCATCGTCGCTATTGACTACTTCACTAAGTGGGTCGAAGCCGAGCCTCTGGCCAGGATCACCGAGGCCAACACTACAAACTTCATCTGGAAGTCCATAATATGCCGCCACGGCACCCCTGCGTCGATCGTGACCGATAACGGCGCGCAGTTCGACAACGCGAGGGTTAGAGAGATCAGCGTCCAACTAGGGATAAGCAAGACATTCTCATCCCCGCGACATCCACAGGCTAATGGCCAAGTGGAAGCCGTCAACAAGACGATTAAAAGCAACCTCAAGAAAAAGCTCAAAGCCAAAAAGGCGCCTGGGCTGAGGAACTGCCTTTCATCCTATGGGCCTATCGAACGACCGTTCGAAACGCCATCGGAGAGACCCCCTTCTCCCTAGCTTTTGGGATTGAAGTGGTGGTCCCCGTGGAAACGGAAGTCCCCACATACCGGGTCGACACTTTCGACGAGAAAGAAAATGATGAAGCCATGCGCCTCGAACTGGATCTAATTGACGAGAAAAGATCTGAGGCCCTCACCAGACTCGCTACACAAAAGCGAAAGGTTGAGAGATACTACAACGCCAAAGACATTAACTTTTTTTAAAAATGATCTCTTTATTTAAAAAATTTTAAAAAAATAAATGAATAAAAATGATCTCTATATTTTTTTATGGAAGCTGCTGGAACTAAATAGCATTTGCACTGCCGGCTGGGGTAAGGCGGGCTAGGCTCAGGCCAAGGGCCCCATATGTGGATGGGTCCCAAAAAATTTACACTTTTTTGCTTATTTTAAGAAAATTTATATTTTTTACCCTACAAATTTACACTTTTAGCCCATTTTCTAAAACATTTACATTTTTACCCTGAAAATTTAAATTTGTATTAGTGTTATAGGGCCCCAAAATATTGAATCGCCTAGAGCCCCCGGTGAGTTTGGGCCGGCCCTGAGCATTTGTTTATGGAATTAAAAACACGGAAATATAATAAAAATCTCCTATTAATACATATATTTTTCTTATGGGCTAATGTTTTATTTTTGTGAATCAAAATAAATATATACTAATTAAATGCACTACAAAAAAATTATTGAGAAAATAAATATAAAAAAGAAATTAAGAAAAATTGTAAAAGGAGAAAGTTAGGAATATGATGTTATTTTAACTTAATTGTCTAATAGTTAAAAGGAAAATAGCTCAAATGAAAATAAGACGTATGTATGTGCCATATATATATATATATATATATATATATATATATATATATATATATATATATATATATATATATATATATATATGCATGAGTTGAACTTTGTTGAACTATATCCTTAATATTTTAATAATTGAGTATAATTTTAGTTGATAATTGTTATTCAGCTATTTAATATAATTTCTTCCAAAAAAATTCTTAAGATTTCCTTCATTTGTGGTGTTGTGTTGTACTTGTATATTCATACACGACATAAAAAAATTACTTTTTTATTTTTATTTTTGAATTTTCTCCCACAAAGTGAAAAGTATTAATACAACAAAATATATCATACTCTTATTAGAAGCTCAGTACGCTACACAGTAAAACCCACACACGTGTAATTAAATATTTGTTGGCATACATGACATGAGATATATTACTCATGAATACAAACTTACTAGTCTTATTTAATTTTTTTTTTCGAAAACTAACTTGCTAGTCTTATTGAACACATTAATAATATAGAAAGCAAAGCTAGACATTTCGATTTTCCAAGAGAACTATATATTACTGTATCTATACATATAATGACATTTTACATCCTCTTAACTCAACACCTTGACCTCGTCTTCTTAGAGCAACGTAGAGCACCCGCGGATCTATCCTAATAGTATTCCATCACGGAAAAGCTCCCAGTAGAGAAGGTGAGACACTAGGTCTTCTTAAGTACCTCTCAGCTTAGCCTCTTATCGGCTTGGTGACAGAGCTCTCCGATCCGTTCAACTCATTCATTAATTAACTATCCTAATCCAATTAGACAATTTTAATGAATGAAAGCCCATGACAACCATTAACATACGATACATGATCTAAGTTACAAGCATGGCATAGTAATTAAATAAACAAGGAAGAGCATGCAAGAATGGTTTGATTCGGATTGATCGTTTCCTATTTGATTCTATAAAGTAAATCAAGATGAGCCCAATCATATTGGCCCATGGATTCAATTGGGCCCATTCTTATGTCCCTTAGAAAAATAAATCAATATCAAATTATTTAATTTTTCTAATTTTTTTATCGAAAAAATTAATTAAGTAATGGCCCATTCTAATGTCTCATTTAAAATAAATCGATATCATAATCATTTATTTTGTAATTTTTTAAATAAAAATCATTAGGGCTCAGCCCATACAATTAATTAAATAAAACATTTAAAAACTTAATTTTTTTTCGATAATTTTTTTTTTAATGAGTGGGCCCACTAGGGTTTCCGGGCTGAGGCCCGGACGAATCCTCTAATCTTGACCAAGGTCAAGATTAGACTTGAGGCTGCACCGGACCGCCGCCGCCACGAGGGCGCGGCCCGGCACGAAGAGGACGGCCGAGACTTGTCACAAAATTTTGTGACAAGTTTTCATGTGGCGTATTCATGGAGGCTTTCTTCGTCCGCCATGCTTCTTCGTTGTGTGTCCGTCTCTCGCCGATCGTCGTGATCAAGAACGTCGCACCATCGGATTACAACAACAATAATAATAATTACATAAAGCCTATACCCTTTGAATTTTGGGTTTACAAAAAAAAACAAGAAAGCGAGAATCAAATATTCTACGATCAAACCACGAATCACAATCCACATATCATATATTGAATTGCATGAAATTCACATCCACATATAATTTCATTCAAACCATATTTAAATTAATTACAAGAACAAATCGATTAATTAATCATAACATCTAGCTCTGATACCACTTGTCGGGGAATCAAGCGGGTATCAGACACGAACAATCGCTCTGATACGACTAGTCGGAGATGATTCTCCCATATAACCATATTAATGCGGAAAAATAATTAATTACGCTGATCATAAGCTAATTAAATTATGGTTATAATTAACAAGATCTAGTTATGTTTAATTAATTTAATTCACGAGAGCATATTTATCAAGCAACCGATTTGAGCAAAAAACGAATACTTACATTGATTTTCGGTTCAGGTACAGAACGCTCCTAAACCAATTGCGTACTCCTTGCGTCATCTTGATGAAGGACTCGAGGATGACACCTTAGTCTTCCGAAACGTAATCTCTGAGAAGAATAAGAAAGATGAGTGGGCACAGTCTTTATCTCACTAGATCACGAAACTATGTGTTTCGAGATCTCGCTCTTATTTTACTAAGAATGGAAACGAATTTCCGAGGGAAGGGAGAGGCAGAAGTGCACGGCCAAGGGAGGCTAGAATGCATGAATTTTTCACAAATTAATTGCTCATTTTTGCCTTCTCATGAACCCCTATTTATAGTAGTAAAAGGAGATATTCATGGAACCTTCCAGAATATTTTATTTCCTTTTATTATGTTCACACTAGTGGATTAAATCTAGGCCATCGGATCTCAATAAGTGAATCCTACTTTTTCTCTCATCCATCAGATCAAGATCTATGGGATATTATTCTCAATTTAAATAGAGAATATTTTATTTAGTGAGATAATAAAGGAGAATATATTATTTCCCTTTAAATATATTCTCATATATTCTCCTAAATACTTTCCTTTAAATAAGGAGAGAATAAAAGACAATATCTTATATTATTCTCTCTCCTTTATTTAAACAACTAAAGAGAAAATATTGGTAAATACCAATGTGAAATTTTCTAACTTGATGGCACACGGCCAAGGTGATTTGCGCAATCCCTAGTGCCAAAACACCTAATTCGATTTTTCCATGTGTGCAAGGCCCAATTGCTTAAAACCCAATTAATCATTTATTTACTTGGTTCAACAATAAACAAATAATTAATAATTGTTTATTTACTTGATCAAACAATAAATAAACAATTCTACCATAAATATTTATTTAATTCTGCGAATACCCGTTTTCCAGAATTAATGCTATCAATCACAATTACAGCAAGTGAGATTAATAATGATAAACATTATTATACGAAAGTTCTTATCCGCCTTTATCAGAGCCGAATCGGGGACTATGGACCTAGTGATAAAAGCTTAACAAAGCCGATGAAAAAGACGAAATAGTCCTTTCTCTTTTTCTATCAATTCGTCTTTTCTTGGTCAAATACTCCACTTTGTAAGCCAAGACTGAACTCTCCTTTAATACTAGAATTATATTTACTCATCGTGACGAGTGTCCACTAATATAGTCAGTTCGTGATCAAGATCCTCCAGGTTTAACCCGTGTCAAGAGAAGTCAATTTTTCCGTTATACTTCTCTTGATACATATCAGCCCTAAGCATTGTTGCTTCCCCAGCGAAAGATTCTTTCGAACGTTACTTACTTCGAAAGTGCTAGCAATCTATCGGTTCTGGAATCAACCCTTAGGTGAGTGAACATAAACCTTCTTTCAGGAAGGCTGGATTCTGTATCTGTAAATCACTTCCCACTCGAATCATGCTCTGAGAGACTCCCAAGACATAAGCTGTGATTAGCATGGATAGCCTTTTAGCGAATGAGTCAAAGAGCTCGGTAACATGACCCAGTGTCCATGATCACTTCAGGATTCAGATCAAGTCTCACTGAGACCATCATAGCGGCCTCGGTTAGTGTGTCGTAACGGTCCTTAAACGACACATCTACAACCAAGTCCTGTCCAAGACGTACACTTACCACAAGTGTAGAATGCTTCCACATAGTGATCAGCCTTCACCTATGTGTTCCACATATATGACTTTAGATATATCTTTCCAGGCGTATATCAGTCATCGACCTCGTTTTAGCTCACCGCCCGAACTCAGGTGCCCAGCACGTGACTCAGTTTAATACGGAGGCTATGGAAGATAGTTGTTATTGATTCTAGTAGTTTAGAAATTAACCCACTAATCATATAATGCTAACAAAGGAATCTTATTATCGAATTTAGTAATCATTTGTTCATTATCTTCAAGTGGGCAATATTCCCAACAGATTTGTGGAAGGATTTTCCACATTAGCTGCTTCACTCACCGCCCTCACAAAGAAAGATAAGAAGTATGAGTGGACCGAGAAGTGTGAACAGAGTTTTCGCGAGTTGAAGAGAAGACTCACCACCGCTCCAATCTTTATAGTCCATGAAAGTGGTGAACCTTTGTCTATCTACAGCGATGCATCAAAGACAGGTCTTGGTGCTGTGTTAATGCAAAACGGCAAAGTCGTGGCTTAAGATTTGGAGTTAGCCGCAGTGGTGTTTGCCCTCAAGATTTGGAGACACTACTTGTATGGTGTTCCGGTTGAGATATTTACCGATCATAAGAGCTTAAAGTACATTTTCACTCAGAAAGAGTTGAACATGAGACAAAGAAGGTGGCTAGAATTGGTTAAGGATTACGATTGTGGTATCCATTACCATCTTGGTAAGGCGAACGTGGTAGATGATGCGTTAAGTAGGAAAGATGAGGCTAGGCTATCGATGATGCATGCATTATCTCCTCAGCTTATGGACGAAATCAACAACTTGGAAGTTGAAATTGTCACTCGGGGATTAGCCAACATGACCTTAAAATCAGATCTGTTCGAGAGAATCAAAGAAGCACAAAGACGTGGTCCTGAAATGTCAAGGATGAAGGACAATGCACTGGAAGGTCAGGAGTCTAAATTTTCTCTTGCGGAGAACCCAACGAAAATGAGTTACGAAGACAGATTTTGACCGAAGCACATGAGACTCCATATTCAGTCCACCCAGGTTCCACGAAGATGTATCAAGGCCTTCGAGAACACTTCTGGTGGAATGGAATGAAGGGCGACGTAGCAAAGTTTGTCAGTAAATGCCTTACATGCCAGAAAATGAAGGCCGAACATCAACGACCAACTGGAGAATTACAACCAATCGAGGTTCTTGAATGGAAGTGGGAACAAATCACGATGGACTTTGTGGTTGGGTTACCTAAGACAATTGAGTGTTATGATGCTATATGGGTAGTGGTGGATCGTTTGACCAAATCTGCCAGATTTATACCAATGAAAGTCACGTACTCCGTGGAGAAGTTGGCTGAACCATACGTTAATAACGTAGTGAGACTGCATGGCGTTCCTTTGTCCATCATCTTAGATCGTGACGGTTGTTTCACTTCTAACTTCTGGAGGTGTGTGCAAAAGTCTATGGGATCGCAACTGAAGTTCTTATTGCGAATTTTCTGACACGCAAGTGCACGTGGTCGCAATAGTAATAAATCGTAAGAACGACAAGTGCACGTGGTCGCAATAGTAATAAATCGTAAGAACGAGTCGATCCCACGAGGACTAGCTAAACTGAAGATTCAAGATTCACAAGTTTGAATGAGAACCCAAAAATAATGATAGAAGGTTTGTCACAAAATTATCTAATAAGTAAATAAAATAAATAACAAAACTAAAGAACGGTTTTACGATTATGAAGACGGAAGACTATGATTTCACGAGTTCAATCTACGGTTCGGATTCAAGGAAATTACGCACGATTATTGTTGTTCATATATTACTACTCGTACTCACGCTAATCGTATCACTAAATATCTCTCGAGCATCTAGCAACCTAAACCCAATGCCGGAGTTTTATCTCTCGATCTCAACTCCTAAAAAGCACGGCAAGCATTCACAACAAGAGTACACACATGAGTCTAAAACAGCCTAGCTATCTCTAGCCTAGGAATGTATTTTAGTAATCCAAAACAAAAGCACAACAACCTAATCTTTGTCAAGCATTAGAATTGAACATAAAACATGCATAAGGTAGCTAATTTCATACAAGGCATTAAGCATGGATTTGAACTAAGAAACATGACAGGAACAACAACAATAAAATCAATCTAGCATTAGGAATCCATAACCGTCAAGAACTCGCTACACCATAGCCTTATGGAGGCTTAGTTCATGGTGATACGAAGAACAAAGCAAACATAAACCAAGAACAATGAAACCAACATAATCTTCATAAATAAATGAAGTTCAAGAGATAGAGGAAGAGGATAAAACTGTTGTGGTGGTGGCTGGACGAATTCCGGTGAGATGACACTCCGATGTCCTTCTTCTCCAAAGCAAAACCAAGAGAAACTCTAAGGAAAAATGAAGAGAAAAGAAAAATACTCTCTCTCAAAGATGAGATCAGATGATATCTTCAAAGCCTTGCATGCCTTAGTATGATTGTATTTGTGTTTTTAAGGCTGAATGAAGTCATTTTCGGAGCCATATGGACCTTTCATTTTGATCCAATGGCCAAAATCCGCTCAGAAACTCAACATTGGAAAAAGCTGATTTCGGGACCGCGCGGCGCGCAGACCATTTTTTCAGCTTTGCGCGGTTCGCGCGTACGACTCTGGAGGCAAAAAGGCGAAATTTTTGTCCGCGCGGCGCGAGCTTTTTTCCGCGCGCCGCGCGCTTCCGATTCGCTGCACACCGTTTTTTAAACGGTCGTAACTCCTAGCTCCGACGTCCGATTTCTGCAAATAAACATGAATTGGAAAGCTAAGAGGGAGCTCTATCCAATTCTGGAAGTGGATTATCCAAAATCATCATTTAAAAATTCCAAAATCCTGCCGAAGAGGACGTCGTTCCTTGTTTCGCTCCAAGTTGTCCAAATGTGTATGAATCTCCTTGAAATTGTTCGGAATCGTCACATGATGCGGTAATAACCTCCTCAAGACCCAATTGACCTCTTAAACCTGAAAATCACTCATAAACACACAAAAACTATCAAAAACACTTGAGGACTCGTTAATTTTTAGTCCGGGAAATAGGAGTTTTATGCGTAATAAACGCACCTATCAAATCCCCCCAAACTTAAACCGTTACTTGTCCTCAAGTAACAAATAGAACAAAGGCACACAAAAGAAGTTATCAAAACAAAACAGGTAAAACTTAGTGCTTGCAATACTCAATCAACTCGTGTTTGCCTCAATTAAAATCTATAGACTTACATAAACCCGGAAACCCACAATTTTAATGTTCAAACCAACTACCAAATGAGATAGAAATCATAAGAGCTCATGTTACCTTAGACCGTTTGCAATGCTTACCCGTCTTGTGAGCTTTCGGGCACCAAGTCTCGTAGCCTTTTCAACCTCCATCGAGAGAACATAAAAATCGAAAGTGAATAGGAATTTGTTTCGATTCGACACACCCATATGCCCACTCTTCTCCCTTGATCTCCACTAATGTGCACACATCATATCTAGCTCGTCAATGAGGTCTTAAAAGGCTTGTAATGTTCAAGGTAAGGTCAAAGGTATGGAATGGAAATTTTAGTGGCTTAAACATCAACTTTAGCGACTCAAATCTCACCCAAAAATACAACCCTCACATGAAGTTCACTCACTCACCCATCCCTACGTTCTTGGCATCAAATTTCGCCCAACGAGAACGTTTTACTTAGTGTTTTTATTTCCCGTGTTTTTCCCCCAAACTTCGACTCAACAACAACAAGCGACAAGTCTCTAAAACAAAAACATAGAACACCACGCCAAAATAAAAATATATGAAATAAATAAACACTTTTTTTCTTTTTTTTTTCCTTCTATTTTTTCAGATTTTTTTTCTTTTTTTTCGGTACATAACAATATAAATAATCACCGGCGTGGTGTGTCTAGTGGACAATATAATATGTAGAGACGAGTCGGAGAGCATGTCATAAAATAGAAAGAATTCACTCAACAATGTGACTCAAGAGTCGCTAAAGTCAATGGGGTTCTTTGTGGGATTTTCAAATAATCGGCTCGGCTTTTTCTAACTAAGTATCGAGAATGGATATTGTTTGGTCTTTTGTGAGTGGGTTCTAAAAGATAAACAATTATGGGTTGGCTTTTTTGGCTTGACGGGCTATTCCTAATGCCTAAATCATCCTTGCTAGATCAATGTGCACTCAATTTCGCTTCGATTAGGGATCGGATAGGGTTCTAGTGTGTTCGGTGTTCTCTTTCAAACGATCGGCTAGACTACTCTTCAAAGTTTCTTAAGCTTCGAGACATGCATTGTTTGGGTCTAGTATGGCAACAATAGAGCTCAACAACTTCTTTCACACAAGGTAGTTCATAGGTTAGACTCCAAAATCTAAGGCTTAAGATTATCAACATCCTTGGCAAACACATATGAATCAATCAAAGCAAGCAAGCACTTAGTTCTACCTAACACATAAAACAAATCTAAAAACAAACAACCAAAAGTTCCCGCAAGTCAAGAAAAAAATTCCCCCCAAAACTTAGGATGCTACATTGTCCTCAATATAGACCTTGAAAAACGGGGATAAAAGACTTACCTTGCGGGGGTGGTGATCGCCCCAACTCGCGACCTTTTTACTTAACGTGGAGGATCTTCTTTTTCCTCATCTTCCAATTTCGCTCGGGAGGCCTCGTCCATTGATTAACCCATGTAGGAATAAGCGAGATAGCATGATGGTTCTCCGAGCATGGATAACTCGGCGGCTGTGGAGGCGTCGGATCGCGCCTTTTCTTTCTCCATGGAGGCGGTGATGGGCTCATCTTTTTCCTCCACGACGGTGTCTTCCTTCGTCTCCAAGGAGGTGGTGGAGGTGGACGAATGGGGTCGATGGAGATCGCCACGGATTTGTTCATGCTTGGCGGAATGAGGCACATGGGTTGGCTCTCATTTGTGGTAGTTTCTCTGCGTTTTCTTGCCACCGAAATTGATAAGCGCCAAGGAATTTGCAGATTCCAAGGAAGATCTCCTTGAGGGAGCTTGAAGCTTATGGCATGAAGGACGGGGAGACCATGCTTCTCAAGTGTCGGCGATGAAGTCACAACGTCAAGGAGACGTTGCGGGCATTTCTCCTTTGTGGGAGAGAGGATTGGCGGTGGTGAAGTGGGCGGTGGGTTTGTCGGTGGAGGATCCGCCTCGCTCTCTTCGTCTTCACCTAGCGCATCCATCTCCTCCTCCTCGTCTTCCTCGAAGGCAACCATGAGGTTTTTCTTCTCCACGAAGCTTGATATGGCTTCCTCTTGTTGAGCAATGAAGGCCTCTTGGCTTGCAATGAAATCCTCTTGCCTATTTGAGAGCGCGGACATCCAATCAATCCCGGCTTGCAACAACGCTCTGAGTTTGGAGTTGTCATCTTGAGGATGGGGGGAGTAGTGAGGGTAGTCATATGAGTAATTGTGTTGACTATCCCACTCTTCCATGTCGTGGTACTCCGAGGATTGGTGTTGGAGCTCATGTTGTTGTGGCTGTGGGGCGTAGTATTGTTGATGATATTGTGGTGATCCCCACGCGTTGCACAATTGATCATCCCATGCCTCCATGTAGTGGTGCTCATTCTCCGGCGTTTGGTACGTCTGCCAATTGTAATTCATCGTTGGTTTTCGAAATGGCCCATGAAATAAGAGAACGAACACACGTTAGACAAAAATAAAAATAAAAGTTCAAATAAAAACTTATGAAATGAATCCCAATTTAAAACTAGTCCCCGACAACGGTGCCAAAAACTTATTGCGAATTTTCTCGCACACACAAGTGCACGTGGTCGCAATAGTAATAAATCGTAAGAACGAGTCGATCCCACAAGGACTAGCTAAATTGAAGATTCAAGATTCACAAGTTTGAATGAGAACCGAAAAATAATGATAGAAGGTTTGTCACAAAATTATCTAATAAGTAAATAAAATAAATAACAAAACTAAAGAACGGTTTTACGATTATGAAGACGGAAGACTATGATTTCACGAGTTCAATCTACGGTTCGGATTCACGGAAATTACGCACGATTATTGTTGTTCATATATTACTACTCGTACTCACGCTAATCGTATCACTAAATATCTCTCGAGCATCTAGCAACCTAAACCCAATGTCGGAGTTTTATCTCTCGATCTCAACTCCTAAAAAGCACGGCAAGCATTCACAACAAGAGTACACACACGAGTCTAAAACAGCCTAGCTATCTCTAGCCTAGGAATGTATTTTAGTAATCCAAAACAAAAGCACAACAACCTAATCTTTGTCAAGCATTAGAATTGAACATAAATCATGCATAAGGTAGCAAATTTCATACAAGGCAATTACTAAAATATCTAGAACGATTAATTGATTTTATTTTTGTTTAAAAAAAAATATCTAGATGAGTGCTATTTTGCTCTCTCCTTGTTACGCACACTCATAGTTCTCCACATTCCTTTTTCTTCCAAAACACAGGATATAGTTTCTTTATGGTTTATATTTGAAGGCCTTAGAAGTTGTCATCTCTCTCAAGGTAATTTTTGAAAATAATTCCTTTCTCCGTTATTTTGATGCTTATATGGTACAGTAGTTATCTTTTTCATTTATGAAAATATTGAGTTACACATGTTTTGATTTTACAAAAAATTCGGAGAAATAAGAAAAACGTTTCGATTTAATTAGTTAGAATTTTTTTTAATCTGTTATTTTTATACATAAATACTTAAGATGTGATATATCATAATTTTACATGAACGGCTTTTATTTCAAAAATCTTTTACGGTCACTGCACAAAAATTTTATTTCTTTTTCAAACAGCGAAGTTTTGTATTTAATTAAAGTACGTACGAAACATATTTTTATATGAATTTTTTTATATAAAATATTTTGGTACGTCGTTGATATATGATAAAATTTATATGAATTTTGAATGTGTTTTTATGTATAAAAGAAATATTTTCAAACCGATATGCAGATTATTTCACTTTTCTCTAATACCCTTTTTATCATTTTATACTTTGATATTTTTGTTTTTATCAGCTTAAACTCCGATTTTGGTCTTATCACTGAGGACTAATATGTTCAAATTTATGTTTTCTAGTCTCTGGAATTTTTCCGGAATTTTTCTCTGAAATTAATTTTTTCTCAGAACCCGAGGACGAAGGGTATTTTCGTCTTTTGACTTCCCTATTCCTTCTCCGTTTTTTCTTTTTCAGAAACTTTGTTATGTGTAGAAGTGTCTTATAAGAACCTAATTCCTATCCGTTCGAATAGGTCCCGAGCCGAATAGCTTTTCCAATCGTTCGATAGTTTAAAGTCGCACGTTTCCGAATCAAGGTGAGAATAATCTCACTACAATACGGATTAGTTTAAAATTAATTACGATGAGTGTGTGATCTGAATTGGTTAATATGTGGTATATGTTTGATTGTGTGATATTTCTTATATGCATGTATGTGTTATTGAGTGAATTTGGATTATTTTGTTATGTCTTGTTATGATGAGTTTATGTATGGGTTTAGTGCAACTTTGGCATAACATGTTCTAATTATTAGCATATTTTATTTACGTTTATGTCATATGTCATCTTTGTATGTAACGCAAATAATCAAGTGATAAGATAAGTAAGAGAGTTGTACCGCATCGAACTACAGAGGTATTAAGAGAATTCTCTCGAGCCGACCTACGGGCTCATAAAGGGAGTTTTCTCATATGATATGTTTATTAGATGGTGCGAACTATGGGAGATCGTAGCCTCGTAGTTCGTTTCCAAAGTGTACATTGAAATTGGTACGACTACTCTAGGGGAACCCCGAATAAAATATGATAAGATTTATGATAAGAAAGACCATGACACCGTTAGATTTTAAAACACTAATAATTGGTTCATGCATTGCATTACTCATCTTTTTGTGAGTTACAGTTATTCTCGCTGAGCGTTAGTTCATTTTATGTGTATTCGTCTGTATTGTATGTAAGCAACAAGTGAATTGGGGGGGATCAGCGGCGTTCGATGGCTAAGGGGTTGGGTTGTGGTTCCGCTCGCTTATTTAAAAGACTTCCGCCACGAAATTTTCTAAACACTCGGTTTGAGATTTTTATGCCTAAGATACTTTCCAAGTTTAATTTGTTTTGCAAATCTGAAGTTGAATTTTTATGGCTTTATTTCCGTTGAATATTCCAACCATCTACTTTAGTTTGGAATTCCGAATTAAGTATTTCTCATATATTCAAATAATGTTTTTGTAAGATTTTCAAATGTTGATTATTTTCAAAGTTGTTTTTATTTTAAAGTCTAAACTTTATAAATAAATGAAATGATGTTAAAAAAAATTATCCACTATTTTTTTTCTAAGTAAAAGAATTAAGCTTAGTATGACGGTCCGGAAAACCGGATCGTCACAAGTGGTGTTCTCATAACAAGTGTCATTGGATCATATTGAACAATCACAATTTACGATAAATAACCATTGTATATTATAGTTTTCATTTTATTTGATTTCAATTACACTAAAATGTCTTATTACCTCAAAAAAAAAATTTCAAATTCAATTTTTAATTTTTATCCAAAACAAAGACGCCAATTTTTAATATAAAAATATATAAGATTGAATTTTAAATATAAATTATAACATATAATAGTAAATAAGATACAAAATTAATCCTAATTAAGAAACTATTATTATTTCATGCAATTATAAACTTCTATTATTATTTCATGTAACTATAAATTTGTAGATTAATATTGAGATTTGATATCCCTCTATAACATTCCCTCCATTTATAACAATAAAATTTCAATATAATTGTTTTTATTTTATTTTATTTTACCCTCCATTAATTTCCATCCCTTTTTCACATTGATATTTCAATCTAATTTTTTTTTTATTTTGTTATACATGTTGACTCAAATAAAAGAAAGAGATTCCAGCAAAAAAAATTATAATAATAAAGAAAGAGAAAACCATAACAAAAACACACGCAAAAGAGAAGAGGAAGGGAAAAAAAATCGCGAGAGAGAGAGAGAGAGAGGACTGAGAATCAAAACGAAGAAGGAGTGGAGGCCGATTGGGGAGGTTCGAAATCTAAATTGGGAGTTTTCTTTCAGGGTCCAAAAATGAATTGGAGGTTTCTTTTAGGGTTCGAAATCATCATCAAGATTGTCACTCCGAATAACAAATTCATAAGTTTTCTCGTGTTTTCCATTTCTTCTTTTCTGGCTTGACTTCACGAAATGATATATATATATATATATATATATATATATATATATATATATGTTTGGTCTCTCTTTCGAGCACTGCCCGTTTCAGGTCTCTCTTTCACCGCCATTGCTCTCGACCCACACCATGCGTTGTTCTTGTTCGCTCGTCGTTGTTCTCGTTTCGCACCTCTGTCGTATTAGGAATATTGCCCACTGAAGATAATAAAATAAACATGAATTATTATTGAGTATAATAAGAAGTTTACTTTATTAGCGTTATTGATTAGTGAGATGTTTTATAGTTAGAATCAATAATAAATATCATCAATATCCTCAGTATTAAAATGAATTACATGATGGGCATCTAAGTTCTGGCGGTGAGCTAAAACATGGTCGAATTATTGATCCATGCCTGGATAGCTGGATCTAAAATCACATATGTGGAACACAAGTGAAAAATTGATCACTTGGAGGGACCATTTTACACATTTAAAATGTGTACGACATGGACATGCTTTAGTTGATGTGTTATTTAAGAACCGTTACGACACACTAACCGAGGTATCTACGATTGTCACAGTGAGACTTAATCTAAATCCTGAAGTGGTCAAGAGCTTTTAGATTGTATCACCGGGTTCTTTGACTCATTCGTTAATAGCTACTTGAAGATGCCTAAATACTTATGTCTTGGGAATTTGGGATATGATCTGAGAGGAAAATTATTCAAAGAGACATAATCTAGCCATCCTGAAAGAAGGTTAATGTTCATTCACCTAAGGGTTGATTCCATAACCGATTGATTGTGCGCACTTTCGTAGTAAGTACGTACAAAAGAATCTTTCGCTGGGGAATCAACGATTCTTAGGGCTCATATGTATCAAGAAAGGTATAAAATGAATAATTGACCTTTCTCGATACGATTTGAACCTGGGGGATTGAGCTCATGAACTGACTATATCAATGGACGCTCATAACAACGAGTAAAATATTGATTTGTTTGATCAAAGCCCAATAGGATTATGGCTTTTCTCAAATAAGAAATAAATATTATATATTAAATATGATCCGATTTGATGAGTATTTAATGTAATAAATATTTATGAGGTATCATGGAGATATTCTCAGCTTTATCAATTGAAAAATAGTACATCCTATTGTGACATCCTATTTATAGAATACTATCTTTTATTGTGAGAAATAAATAATATATTAATGATGTTATTTATTAAGAATATCATGAAGATATTCCATATTAATCAACTACCTGATTAATATATTCTAAGATATTCCATATTAATCAACTACATGATTAATATATTCTAAAGTGAAGAGTAAATAAATATCAGATATGAGCTGAATATTTTATTTATTAAAGCATCTACAAAATCTTTTTTTTTTCTATTCATAGAATAAATATACCACATTAATTAGAATAAGATCAAAGGAAATAAGGAAAGTGCATATTCTATTTTGGGTAGCTAGAAAACTATAAATAGAGGGCTTGAGGTAGTGTAAAAATCACTGAACTGAAGCCTATTCCACTCTTGGAATTCGGCAGCCCCTCTCCCCTAGGTGTGGGCGTTTTTCGTCTCTCCCGGAGTTGGAAAATTCGTTCATACCACTTCCCAAAAAAAGAAAGAATTATTTCGACACCTGCTGGAGTAATTAATAAGTAAAGAATTGGCGCACACCTTGGCCTCTGTCCTTCCAGAGATTACGCCGTGGAAGATTGAGGTATGGATTAACCGACGAGCAACCAAGAAATCCAAGAGCTTGGAGATCCGAAGATCCAAAGAGCAAGGAGTCGCCGAGGAGTCTGAGAGCTTGGAGATCTGAAGATCCAAAGAGCAAGGAGACGCGAAGGAATCTGAGAAGCAAGGAGATCCTAAAGCTAGGAGCATTGAGGATCTGTAGCTGAGCCAAAAGGTATGTATCTAAGTCCTCTTATGGTACTGTGTTGATTATGTCTGCCTAATATTAGATCTGTTGTTCTTGACTGATTTTGAGTATCCTGATAATTATTGTTTACGTTAAAGATTAGCAATTGTTCATGTATTCTTCTATTCCGCACTAGTAAAAATCTTGTAAAGGTTGAGAGATTGATTAGCCACTAAGAAGTATTCAAACGATTGTTCGCGTTCAATACATGGGAACTGTAATAAACCCTAGGGAAGTAATTTATCCATCAAATGGCACCGGAGCGATCGTTCCGGTCCGATATTCACCAACCTGTCATCTCAACAATTGGTATCAGATTGATTGTTCGTGTTTGATACTAACTTGTGACTTCCCATAAATGATATAAGATCATTTTTTCGTGTTTGATACCACCTGATTTCTCAACATGTCGATCTCGTTCTCACTTTTTTGTTGGGTGGATTCTCTAAATTTGTATCAGCCTTTCTACACTGTATAGTGCTTGCACTCAGGGTTTAAACTTTAAAATGCCGGGGAATTGCGCCATTTTGTCAACAAAATTACGCTTTTCAGAGGGTATCAGACTCATTTATGCATGTTCTTCGTTTCACCCGCAAACTATCGCCGAAATTTCATTGTTTTGTCGGCAACATGTCGCAAAAATGTCGACTCCTGTGGTTTTGCCATTATTTCGCAGAAATTATCTTCAAAATTATCATAATTTCACCGACATCTGACGATTTTCCAACGTAAAGACGGTGTTTGGCCATTTTTTTAGATAGTTGTGGCCATTGTTTCAGTTTAAAAGCAAAAGGGAAAAAGAGGCGTGGATGTCAAGAAGAAGCGAATAAGAAGAATAGACAAAAAAAAAATGCAGCAAAATCCTGCATGCTACATCTGACATAAAGATATGTCCTTAAGTGTATAGCAGGTTCAAAAGACATTAACCCATTACTATATACATATAATTAATTAGTTGTCATTCAATTTGTTTAATATTTAATAAGAAAATAAGAATTATAAATACAACACTATTTCCGTCAGCATTTTTGTGTTTTATTTCAATTTCCGTCGGCCACCGTAATTTCCGTGAATTTTTTTACTCATGTTTTCACATTATTTCCGTCGCAATTTTCGATTTTTTAGACCATCGACACATTATTGACCGTCCGTATTTAAGGCTTGCACTTATTTTTGCCTTATACTAAGTTTGAATCTGTTTAAATTGATTAAAATATGGTTATATATATATATATATATATATATATATATATATATATATATGTGTGTGTGTGGAGAATATAAATTGACTACTTCATTCAAATATGCATTAGTATAAAGCATTGAGAGAAAGAATTGAAATGTATAAATAGACTCCTTTATTGTGCGTGTGCGTGTGCGTGTGCGTGTGCGTGTGCGTGTGCGTGTGTGTGTGTGTGTGTGTGTGTGTGGACTATTAAGATGTAGATGTATAGATGCATCGTTGAAATAGATGTGTAAATATGCTTCAGCACTATGTAGAATGGACTATTCCAGAATCATTTTTCTTACTAATAACTTGCAATGTGATTGACAGATTTCAAATGGATTATAATTCTGAATTAGTTGAACAAAGTGTCGATGTATCGATTGAGGAAGTTAGTGCAAAAAGAAAGAGGACGAAATACCAAATGCAGTAGATGCGAGGCAATATGTGTGCCTTCATCTTGAAGAATGTCTATGAAGGTCTAGTGACGATAGTGATCAAATGTTGTCGACTAAAAGCTGTGGAGCTTTGACAATCAGTAGAGGTAAATTTAATCATGAGAATTTTCGTGAATTGATTATATCAACCATAATTATATATGAACGATCCTTTTCCTTTGTGAAATGTGGAGGAATAAGAGAAATATGTCAATATTTGCATCCTGATATTCATTTAGTTTCAGAAACACTGCAAAGGCTGATATTATAAAATCGTACCATAAAGAGAAACTCCAACTCAAGAGGGTGCTAGAAAAGATTGAAAATGGAAAAAGCGCATCCTGAATTTTAGTTATATGCCACCACCTCACACTGGTATTGCGTTGTCTGAGAAACTTTATGATTTTTTAGTGATTGGAGACTCGAGGAAATTTTTTTTAGTGTTACATTAGATAACGCCTCTTTGAATGATGTTTATGTTGACTTGTTGATGAGTCAATTGTAGATGAATTCGATCTCGTTTTCGATGGTGGCTTGTTCCACATGCGATGTGCTCACATCCTTAATCTAACTGTGCACGATGGTTTGAAACAAATTGATAGCTCCATTAGTAAGATTCGTGATAGTGTTAAGTATTTCAAAGGATCTCAGACTAGAAAAGACAAATTCTTGGAGTGTGTGATGTTTGTTTCTATGGGGGTTATACAAAAGGGTTAAAATCAAGATGTGCCAACTAGATGAAACTCCACTTATCTCATGATCGAGAGTGCTACACATTATCGTTGTGTCTTTCAACATTTACACTTGATCGATTCAAACTACAAGCATTGTCCTTTGGATGAGGAGTGGGAGAAAGTTGGAAAGATCCGATATTTTTTGAAGTTGTTCTACGAGGCTGCCCTCAAGTTTTCGAGTACTAAATATCCTACTTCTTACTTGTATTTTCCATCTATTTGGCAATGTTGTGTGCATATTCAACAATATGTATAGACAAAGTCGTGGCAATGAATACTTAAAGACTATGGAAACTCAAATGTGGATCCAAGTTTCAAAAGTATTGGTCCGACTTCCATCCTACTTTGTCCATTGCTTGCGTATTATATCCCCAATACAAGCTCCAATTTGTTGATTACAATTATAGAAAGCGTTATGGAAATGATTCTTTGGAGTTCATGCAAAGAGGTGTTTACCACCACCACTTTCTGTCTTTGAAGAGTATATTGAGAGATCAAAGAAGTGTTTACCACCATCACTTTCTGATAAGAGTAAAAAAAAGGATAACGATCAAGTTGAGCCAATTGATGAAAGAGAAATTGCCTCATTTGTCATCAATTTTATAACATTTTCCCACTTTCCACCAAAAGACTAATTTGACCCAAAATACCACCATCTATGTCAACAATGTTGACATCTATTTTTGCCCTTCACTATTTGATGTCAACATAGATGGTGGCATTTTTGGCCAAATTAGTCTTTTGGTGGAAAGTGGGAAAATATTATGAAATTGGTGGCAAATGAGGCAATTTTTCGATGAAATCTTAAAGGTATGTGAAAAATTATTATTTTATTTTTAATAGTCTTTAACTTAGTTATATATACTATTTTTTTTCTTTATGAAATTTATCTTAATTTTGTTTGATTATTTAATATCGGAGTTTGATGAGATGTCTCCCTCTAAATTTACTTGTGACAAAAAACTCAATTTGAACTTTCTCCAAAACTCAATTTGAACTTTATTTAGAAGAGCCAAAAATGGATATGAACATCGAGTTAGACATCTTCGCTTATTGGAAGTTAAATGAATGTCGATATCCTATCATTGCGACAATGGTTTGTGGTGTATTAGTCGTTCTCGTTTCAATTGTTGCTTCAGAATCTTCGTTTAGTACCGACGGTAGAGTTTTGGATGCATATCATAGCAGACTTATACCTAGCACGGTTGGGACATTGGTTTGCACTCGTGATTGGTTTTCTGGTAATTGAGTTTTTTAATTTTATTTTATCATTTTAGTTTTATAATTCTTGAATTATTTTTGTTTTGATATATTTAACTAATTATAAAATTTATGTAGGATCGAATGGAGAAGTCGATGATTTCATGAAAGACGTTTTGGATTTTATGTTACATGATGAGGATGTACAATCCGAAGGTTCAAGTAATCCTATTGGCTAAAACTAATCATATGTCTTTTTTTATTTTTGTGAAAGATGAATATATTTTGAAAGTCTTATTTTCCTATGACTACTATATTTGAGATATTTTTTTATTTTGTTAAGACTTTTTTTTTCTCTTATAACTATGTTTTTTTTATAATTTAATCACGATTAATTGAATCCGAATGTGTAAATACAATTAAATAAATTATTTAATACGACCATTAAATATTTTAATTCAGTCGGATATTGATTTGAAAAAAAATAAACTGTCAATTTGGATCTAAACTTTAAACAAGATTAATAAATGTGTGAATTTAGTTCTTACAATTATTTTTACAAATACGATGTGACACAATTACGGCAGCAAAGCCATCATTAGTTTAATCAAGGATTTAAATCCCGGGGGAACCGGACGGGAACCAGTCCGGTTCCCCTTTTTTTGATGTCCCCGACACCGGAACATACAAAACCGAAATTTTTCGGTGATTTCGGGGGAACCAGACAGAGAACCAGACAGGAACCCGGTTCAAACTTCCCGGTCCGGTTCAATTTTATTTTTCTTAAAAACCGGGTATAATATCCGGATTCCCCCAAAAATATCTCAAAAAAACGTCGGGTTTGGACCTTGTATTTTCCACCACGCCACAGTTCAAAGTCTCTGCAATCCCGCCATCCCGTCCGCTTTCCGACTCAACGAAGGCAAAAAAATCTCCAGATCCAGCCGGTTTACACAGGTTCCGGTGAGCTTCCCAACGTCAAAATGTTTTTTGATGGTTTTGAGTTTAATTTTTGAAATTTCTTGATAATTCTTGAAGATTAAGTATAAATTGGTAGTTGTGAACATGTTTTTTTTTAATTAATCCGAATTATTTTGTATTTTTTTTATTAGTTAGTGATGATTATGGTTATGTTGAACTTGTTTATTGATTTATTTCGAAATTCTTATGACTTGTTTTCAATTTCTACTTTGTGTTCATGTTTTCTAATTTTTTTTATTAATCCGAATTAATCTTTGAATTTATTTTTAGTTTGTGATGATTATGGTTAAAATCATTTATTTAAAACCATTATTGTTTTATTCCGAATTTGTTATGAATTATTTTAAATTTTCATTTAGATCCGGGAATATGTTAGTTTAGATGTGGGAATATGTTAGAGTTTGTGAATATGTTAGAGTTTGTGTATATGTTATATGATTCATGATTGTTAGTATAGTTTGTGTATATGTTGCTGCAACTCAATATGAGTACGATTATCACTTGGACAGGTACTTTCGTGCACATTCTCATTACATGAGTTGATATGATTACTGTATGACCGCTGCATACGGTCGCTATCCAGAGTAGTCTTTTATATTCATTTTATGTTGAATTTGAACTATGGTATTTGGTGGATTGTGTTTAACTTTATCATTTTGATTTGTACTATTGAACTTAGTTTTTGTTGTGTTTATAATTTGGTAATGTATTGAAACATTGTGCACTATTATTAATTTTATGAATTTTATCCTACGTACTTTGTATGTTTGTTGTACATTTTTTTTTCTGGATGCCTCTCGGTAAATACGGTATTTGACGGTATTCCTCAATGGTAATGGTAAGTTCAACGGTATCGGTTTCATTTTTTTTTTCAAGCTTTCCCCGATATTCCTTTACGATACCAGCAGTTACCAGTAAATTCTGAACCTCGGAACGGTAATGGTAACGACATTTAAATCCTTGGTTTTAATCAAGGATTTAAATCCCGGGGGAACCGGAAGGGAACCGATCCGGTTCCTCCTTTTTGAAGCTACCCGGCACCGGAACCACCAAAACCGGAGTTTTCCGGTGGTTCCGGGGGAACCGGACCGGGATCCGGGTAGGAACCCGGTTCCCATTTCCCGGTCCGGTCCAGCTTAAAAAAAACAAAACCGGGTATAAATACCCGGTTAACCTAAAAAAAACAACATTTGGACGGTAAGCTCGAGAACAAATCCCGGCGCGACCCAGATCAAATTTTCCAGCTTCCCGGTCGGATCCCGCTGTCTCGCCCATTTCCCGATGCGTCGAAGGCCAAAGCTGCCCAGATCCCCCCGGTAAACGACTTCCCGTGAGCATCCCGGCCAATTTTTTTTTTTTTTTTTTTTTATGATTTTGAGTTTAAATCTTGAAATTTCTTGATAATTTTTGAAGATTAAGTATAAATTGATAGTTGTGAGCATTGATGTAGTGTTGATTTTAATTTTGTGTTGATGTTTGTAATTTTTTTGGATTTAATCCGAATTATTTGGTAATTTTGTGATTCGTTAGTGATGATTAAGGTTATGATGAACTTGTTTATTGATTTATGAAGAAATTTTGTGACTTTTTTTAATTTTAGAATTTTTGTGTTGATGTTTGTAATTTTTTTGGATTTAATCCGAATTATTTGGTAATTTTGTGATTAGTTAGTGATGATTAAGGTTATGATGAACTTGTTTATTGATTTATGAATAAATTTTGTGACTTGTTTTTTATTTTAGAATTTTTGTGTTGATGTTTGTAATTTTTTTGGATTTAATCCGAATTATTAAGTAATTTTGTGATTAAGGTTATGTTAACTTGTTTCTTGATTTATGAAGAAATTTTGTGACTTGTTTTTAATTTTATTGATTTATGGTATATTGTTATGAATTTTTTTTAATTTTAGAGTTGGTGTTCATGTTTATAATTAATCCGAATTATGTTGTAAATGTTATTTGTTAATTTGTAGATTACAAGTTGCAAGAATGTCGGCCCCCGACCCAGCTAGGAAGTATTGCACACCCATTCCCGGAAAAAGTAGCGGCCACCAGTGCATATTTTGCGAGCACATTATGAGAGGTGGCGGCATCACGAGAGTGAAATACCACCTAGCCCATGTAGACCCAACGAGGAGTCTCAAATTCTGTGAGAAAGTCCCTCCTGAAGTGAAAACAGAGATGCAAGCTTTACTTCAAGGCAATGTCGTAAAAAAGAAGAACAAACAGTCGTTGGATTCTACGCTTCGCAAGACATTCACTAAAAATATTGGCGTGGAAGAATCAGAAGAAGAAGACTACGAAGCGCAATTACGAGCAGTTATGAAGAGGTCAAGGCAAGAGGCAGCTAAGACGGAATGGGAGGCTCGGATGATGTCGGGGCCCGGCAGTGGTTCTACGGCAAAATCTCCACCAGCTGCTCCGTCATTATATTGCAGGTCCCGGCGCAACAAGATTTGCCACGAACTATCTAGCTCTCAGAAGTCTCCGAGAGAAGAGAGCTGCGTTGAGGACGATGTTCAGTAGTCAATGGTGGGATGATTCCAAATTGAGTGCAACTCCTACAGGTAGATCCGTATCTGAGACTTGTTTAAATCCCAGATTCTGCCATTCGGTGGACGAAGTGTGTGCCATATTCGAGCCGATGTACACCACTCTTCGATTAGTTGAAACTGAGGTGCATCCCACGATGGGATTACTATACTACGTCTTCCACGAGATGAAAAAGAAGTTGGAAGCGATGAGTGGGAAGAAATGGGTTGTCGACATCATTAACCACAGATGGAGTACTCAAATGGAACATCCACTACACATTGCAGCTTTCCTCCTAAATCCAAAGTTGCTGTTTAACCCGGATATAACCATGAACAATACTCACATGACCGCTGTCACAAAGGTTTTCGACTTCTTGCATCCGGATCTTGATGGGTCAACTCTTGGGAGAGAGGTATAAAACTATAAATTGTTACAAGCTATATCACATTATGAATATATGAGTCTTATTTGATTTTCTAAGTACAGTTAATCGCATTTCGAGACGCTCGAGGGGACTTCTCACAAAGAAGTGATGTTTCGGTACGAGGCACCCTTTGTGCAAGTAAGCTTGTAAGATGAATTGTATGCATTAACTATGTCATGGAATGGTAAGAAATTACATGATATGATTTATGTCACATGATTGCAGGTGAGTGGTGGGAGCTTTATGAAAATTGGACCCCCGACTTTACAAACGTTGGCCATTCGAATTTTGTCACAAACTTCATCCGCCTCCGCTTGTGAGAGGAATTGGAGTACATTTGCCCTCGTCCACACAAAACAAAGGAACCGTCTAGCGTACAGCAGACTCGAGAAGCTTGTTTTTTGCTCATACAACATGAAGTTGCAGCTCCGTGAAGCAACTCGGATTCACGACAACAACCTCAACCCGATGGATCCTTTGGATATCATCGAACGAGCTTTCGAACGCTCGGGGAATGACAATGAGGGAGACGACGAAATGCTCCGCTGGATTGACGAAGTTCACATGGACGACGTCAACCAGAACCCGGATCCGGGAGTAGCTGAAGCAGCTCGAGAGCATGGAGTTGATCCGGAGCGAGTGCTGAACGAGGATGTCCAACCTCAACGCGGATCCGGAGACAGTTCGGATTCAGATGGCGGAGGTTCAAGCCGTAGATCAAGCGGAGCAGGTGGAGGTGCAGGTGACGGTGGATCAGGGGGAGGTGATGGAGGTTCCTATCGGTCTGGGGGTTCCTTTACTGCTGGAGGCACCTCATTTGGTGATGTCGGCGGTGCTCAACTTAGATACGCACCATCGCAAGAAGATTTTGATCGTCTTCATCACCCTGCCTTTTTTATTCAGGATACGGGCGCGGAGGTCAGGGCGGAGGTATGAATGATGTCATGTCATTTACGTCTAGCAATGACGTTGATGACTTGTCCTACAACTTCGGATCGGTATCAATTGATCCTCAAGGCACAGAGTCATCTTATGATGACGGATCTTCCAGTTACAACCAGGACGCCTATGCATCAACTCACGCTCTCGAAACGGTGCGACCATATCCAGGTTATCCCATCTACTCTATGTCTGTTGGTTCATCTCAGTATGAGTACGACTATCACTTGGAGAGGTACTTTTGTGCATGTGCTCATTATATGACTTGGTATGATTACTGTATGACCGGTGCATACGGTCGCTTTGAGTAGTCATTTGTATTCCTCCTTTGTTGAATTTGTTGAACTATAGTATTTGGTGGATTGTGTTGAACTTTATCATTTTGGTTTGTACTATTGAACTTACTTTTTGTTGTGTTTGTAATTTGATACTGTGTTGAAACAGTCTATGTTATTCGGTAGTATATTAGGTGTATCTATATTAAGGGAGTAGTTTAAAGTGTATTATTCGTTCCTTATTGCTGTATATTCGGTTGTAATTATACCGATTCTTTGTTTGCTTTATTTTAGGAAATAGTTAACCTACTTGTACCCTATAAATAATTCCAGTTAATGAGAAGAAAATATATTTCGCTCAATACTTTTCTCATAGTCTACACTATTTTTAATTTTATGAATTTTATCCTACGTATTTTGTATGTTTTTTTTGTATATTTCGTTTCTGAATTCCCCCTCGGTAAATACGGTATTTGACGGTATTAATCTACGGTAACGGTAAGTTCAACGATACCGGTTCCTCTTTTTTTTCCCGCTTTCCCCGGTATTCCTTTACGGTACGGGGGTTATCAGTAAATTCGAAAGGTGGGAACGGTAACGGTATTTCGATCTTGGTTTTAATCACCATTTCCGCTATTAATTTAAAAAAGAAAAGAAAAGAAAAAGAATGTATTTCCAATTTTCCACTCACCCTAATCCCCAACACCTGTGTTACTGCGCGCCATCGCCCCTGCCCGCGCAACCGCTAGAAACGCAGTTTTGTGATTCTCTCTGAAACATCATAAGCCCCTCAGCACTCTTTTTCACTCTTTTGCTCATGTTCTTGAAATGGCTACGAACCCCATCTCACGGCCCGTAGCTACCTTTTCAAAACGTATAAGAAAGTCGTATTCCGGCGCTCTCCTCTTCTCCTCTTCTCCCAAGCGTTGCTATAGCCATGAAAACGAAGCTCCGGGGACCGCCGAAAGTCTACTACACCGTGAATCGGACTCATCGGGTTCGCCGTCAGACTCTTTCCTCGCCGAAAAGATTTTGCTGAGACTCAAGCAAGGTAATCCCAGCTCTCTCTCCAACTTTCTCTTCCGATTAAACCCACTAGTCGTCGTAGAAGTTCTTACTCACTGCCGTGAAAATTGCAATCTGGGCTTGAAGTTTGTGGACTTAGTTTTGTGGCAATGTCCGAACATGAGGCATTCCTCCCAGTCCCTGAGTGCAATGATTCATGTTTTAGTGCGCGGTCGGCGGCTCGTCAATGCCCAGGCTTTGATGCTCAGGCTGGTGAGGAGAAGCGGCGTTTCGAGGCCTGAAATCGTTGGCTCTTTGGCTTCCACAAGTCACACAAGTTGTGGCCTGAATCCCTTGGTGCTTGATTTGCTGGTCAGGACTTACGTGCAGGCTAAGAAGCTGAGAGAGGGTTCGGAGGCGTTCAGGGCGTTGAGGAGCAAAGATCTCAGTGTCTCCGTGAACGCTTGCAACAGTCTTCTCGGAGGACTCGTTAAGGTCGGTTGGGTCGATTTGGCCTGGGAGGTATACGTGGAGGTTGTCAGAAGTGGTGTCGGTGTAAATATCTACACCCTTAACATCATGGTCAATGCGTTTTGCAAAGACGGAAAACTCGACGGGGTTAAGCTGTTCTTGTCGGGTATGGAAGAGAAGGGGATTTTCCCCGACGTTGTGACGTATAACACGCTGATCAATGCTCATTGTCGCTTAGGGCTCTTTGATGAAGCTTTCGGGCTATTGAACTCCATGGCCGCCAAGGGGTTGATGCCCGGACTTTTCACGTACAACACCATGATAAACGGGCTGTGCAAACTCGGGAAAGTGAAGAGAGCGAACAGTGTTTTGGGTGAGATGTTGAGGGCCGGATTGAATCCCGACACGACCACGTACAACGCGCTCCTCATCGCGAGCTGCAGAAAGAACAGCACTTCAGAGGCCGAGGAGATCTTTAACGGGATGTTGGAGAAAGGCTTTTGTCCCGACATGTTCAGCTTCAGCGCGCTCATCGGCGTTTTCGCTAGGAATGGGGTTGTTGACCGGGCCGTTGACTACCTCGAACGTCTCAAAAGCTCGGGTTTCGTCCCGGATAATGTGGTCTACACGATGATCATCGATGGGTACTGTAAAAAGGGCATGATGTCTGAGGCGCTAAGGACGAGGGATGAGATGATGGATCAAGGGTGTACCGTGGACGTGGTCACATACAATTCGATCCTCAACGGTTTGTGCAGAGAAGCGATGCTCTCCGAGGCCGAATCGCTGTTCAGCGAGATGGTCGAAAGGGACGTCAATCCCGATTTCTTCACCTTCACCACGCTCATCCACGGGTACTGCAAGGACAGGAATATGAGCCGAGCGCTGAGTCTGTTCGAGACGATGACTGAGAGAAACCTGAAGCCCGACGCCGTAACGTACAACACTCTCATGGACGGGTTTTGCAAGACGGGTGAGCTTGTGAAAGCAGTCGAGCTTTGGGGTGACATGGCGTCTCGGGGGATACCTCGTAGCCACTTCTCTTATGGCATTCTGATAAACGGGTTTTGCAGCCACGGGCGCGTCTCCGAGGCACTCAGGCTGTGGGAACAGATGGTCGACGAGGGTTTGAAGCCCACTCTCGTGACTTGCAACACACTCATCAAAGGGTATTGCCGATCGGGTGATTCTCCTAAGGCAGACGAGTTCATCGCTAGAATGGTTTCTCGGGGTGTTTTTCCCGACAGCATTACGTTCAACACGCTGATCAACGGGTACGTGAGAGAAGAGAATTACGACGGAGCTTTTGCCTCGGTGGAAAAAATGGAAAGCCGAGGGCTGGTTCCGGACGTGATCACATACAATGCGATCCAGAGTGGGTTCTGCAAGCTCGGAAAAATGCAAGAAGCGGAGCAAGTGCTGCGGAGGATGATCGAAAAGGGCGTGAAACCCGATAGATTTACGTACACTTCGTTGATCAACGGACATGTTTCTCAGGACAACTTGAAGGCAGCGTTTCGCTTCCACGATGAAATGCTGCGAAGGGGATTCGTACCAGACGATAAATTTTGACACCCTGCCAACAGGTTCACTTCTAAACTGCTTTAGCTGAGTTATCATGTTCCAGTGCAGAATATTTGGCCAGTGTTATAACTTATAGGGCTGGGATTCGGATAGAATGTCGATTGATTTAATAACGAGATTTAAAAAGTTATAAAGGCAAACACTCAAACCAGCGACGTCTTTTAAGACACATGAAACAGATTCCGCTACTATATACCGGCTTTTGTGACAAATTGCGTCGTGAGTTCTATTATCAGTTCTATTAAAAAAAATAAAAATAAAAACAGTACTGATCAGGTTTTGGTTTTGAAAAATGAAGAAAAAATTTACTCGATTATGGTTGATAAAAAAAAATAGCTAAAAGCCTAACAAAAAAAAAACAAGAAGAAAAAAACCCGAACTGGGTACTTGAGTATATCGTTGCTAATATCCGGGAATACCCTGAAAGGTATTGGAGGTCAAAGAGTGGTATTGCAAACCGGTTCAACAGTACCTCTGAATCAGAAACTCTAATAAACTTGCCTGCCGTATTGGTTGAACAATACCAGAGAACTTCGGTCATAGAAGGATGACTCCACCGGTGTCAAAATTATCAATTTAACGAGAGCTAAGTGCGGCGAGGCTATTCATGGCTATTAGCTAACAAGTTAAATTGGCTATTTGGTAGATCATTAGTTTAAAATGAATCTCTCTCTCTCCACTCAATCCGGCTACTGGGGAATTTACACGTAGTGTATATAGGATCAATATACTAGAAAGACAACTTGAATTGAATTCTTAAATTTATTGTTATTGAAAATTGAAATAGTGGCCCGTTTGACATAGCTTTGTTTTTTAAAAATGTTCTTTTAGATTCAGTTTTTGAAATTTATTTTTTTTTTTTTTCAAAAACTGACAAGTGTTTGGTAAACTGTTTATAAAACAGTTGTTGATAACAAAAGTTGTTTTAGCGTTTGGTAAAATAAATATATTATAGTAAAAAAATTAAAATATACATGTTTTTAAAAATTAAATAATAATTATTAATATGTTTATTTACATGCATATATATGAATAATAGTTTTTTCTAAAAAAAAATCAAAGAGAAAAAAATATAACGTAACAAGACAAACTACTATTGGACTCCAACGACCAACGACATTCTAATAAAATGCACAAATCATTTTTGAACAAGTTTCATTTTAGATAGAAAAAAAGATGAGGCCTGGAGAAAATTTATATATTATGTTATAAAAATTCTCACAATTTACGAGGGGAGATAAAATTTAAAATATCATAAAAATGACTTAGAAACACTTTGTACGAGAATATTAAGAATCTTAGTTTTTTCATCTCATGTACAAAATCTAAAAATGCTTTTGAAGTTTTTTTTTAGAAACAGTTTTGTCAAAAATCGGATAAGCAGTTTAGTTTTTTTCTAAAAACAAAAACAAGACATTTTAATCTCAACCAAACGCAGTCAGTATGTGTCTTTAACACTTGTCCACATTAATATGCCTCCACTTCAATAAACCATCAGCAGCCTCTTTCACAAAAAAAAATCAATTTCCCATCCAATATTGAGTTTAAGAGAAGTGCTTTCAAGTTTAAGTAATCTGAGCTTACCCAAATTAGCCAACTTCTAAGAGCAACTCAAATACTAAAAGGTGATCATTTTGACACGTCACTCAAAAAAATAATTTTTTGTTAAATATTTTTCCACATCAATACTAGCAACTTTTGACAAAAAAAAAATATATTCCAATTATTGACAATTTTTACAGTGGGGCAATGATGCTCTTTTTTTAGTGAGATCTAAAATGTCTCTATTCTAAAGAGCAAATAGAGTTGCCACTTTTATACTTTCACATCAACATTGAAAACTTGCATTGGAGTTGCTAATAATGATGTCAAAGAAGCTCGAGCTAAGGGTTCGATGTTTGTGAATATAGAAATAAACCGAGCTCTTACGCTAAGAACAAAAGATCACCCAGTAGAACTAAGAATATCATAAAATTTGTCAGTTACATAAATAGTAGTCAAATATCGAATTGTGGCTATGAATATACAAATAACCGTCTAGACCACGAAGTTGACGATTATCACTCAAAACCCATAAGAAGTCACATAATCAACAATTATCAACATATAATTGCCAAAATTGTGGTCTGGTCAACCAACTATGAAATAAGACAAAGACTATAAAGACAAAACCGATGAAGAAGAATGATATAGAGTGATGTAAGAACTATATTTCATAAAGCCCAAAATCATCTGGTAAATCATTAAGAACGATAATCAAAATACCTGGATCCATCGGAATTGATCTCCGACTGTTGAGGAAGTACTGCGGCAATCCAACGTGGGTTCGTAAACACGGACGAGTGTGGTTTGTGGCCTTCCTCAACCAAATCGCCTTAGCTCCTCTATGGGACCGTCATCACTCTTCCAGATGGGGAGAAGAGAAACTGTGTTATGATTTGGTGTATTGGGGACCATAACCAATAGGCCTTTTATAGTGCTTAATAGGGTTCCCATAATCCCCTTATTAGGCAATATTAGTATCTACTCAATTAATTCCATATTTAATTAAAAATCAATGGGCATCCAAAATTAGACCACCGAATGTCAACCCATTAATTCAAATAGCAAAATATAATTGAATTAATATATGTTGCCCAATATAGAAATTTGACAAAATTTCCTTACAATCTCCCACTTGGGCTACATATGATTCGTGAATCAATTATATCACAATTTCTTTAGGCGCGCTTCCGTATGCTATTTATACTTTGATTTCTCTTTAATCAATGTGGTCCATTTCATATATCAATAATGGAATTATCGCAATTTTTATCACATTCAGTTGTGACTAAACCACGATAATCACCATATTAGTATATTGCATGACATAGATCAAATATGGATGAGTAGCATGGAAATTTAAGCAATGTGGTCTCAAATCAGCTTCAATTTCCAACTGATCCTTCTTTAGTCTTTAGTGAGATCATTTCCTTATGCAATATAATATTGCGAGTTTTAGAATTCAGGACAATGATGAAAAAAACAACTTTATTCTGCAGAAATCATCAATCAAAACATGAATACAGAACACATAGTACACAAAACAAAACTCCCACTAAACCAAGGTATTATGTATAATAACGCCCATATGAGCAGTGTGCTCATGAAATACCTTAGGCGTTAAACCTTTAGTCAATGGGTCTGCTAGCATAAAATCGGTTCCTATGTGTTCTATAGAAATTTGTCCATCCTGAACTCTCTCCTTCACAACTAGAAACTTGATGTCGATGAACTTTGACTTCGTCGAGCTACTGTTGTTGTTGGAGTAAAGAACCGGAGATTTGTTGTCACAATAAATCTTCAATGGCCTGTCAATGCCATCTACAACTCGCAATCTAGTGACAAAATTCCGCAGCCAAATTCCGTGGTTGGATGCCTCGAAGCAAGTTATGAACTCCGCTGCCATGGTTGAAGAAGCTACAAGTCTCTGTTTAGCAGACTTCCACGAAATAGCTCCTCCTGCCAACATAAAAACATAGCCTGATGTTGAGCGCTTGCTGTTTTGACATCCAGCAAAATCGGAATCAGAGAAACCTATGATTTGAATTTGTAGTATCGACTCTACACTAGGATCGTCTCTCTCCTCTGAATTTTCCATTAGAGGTGGATCGGTGATCTCATTTTCGATGGTCATTAATTGCTATTGACCCTCGTCGGTTTCTTCGCCGGATGGACCTTCTGAATCTCTCTCTTCTGGCTTGTGCATCTCAGCGATCCTTGTGTGATTATTCATATAGCAAATTCGGGATGCCTCTTGGCTCCCTCTGATTTCTTGTATCCCGTTGGGAGTCGGGAAACGTACGCATAGGTGGTAGGTTGATGGTACCGCCCTCATCCCGTGTATCCAGGGTCTCCCGAGGATGGCGTTGAACGGGGATGGGCAGTCGAGTACTGTAAATTCGACCATCCGGTTTACGTCTCCGGCCCGCACGGGAAGTTCAATGATTCCTAGAGAAGGTGTTACCTCACCATTGAACCCGGATAGCTTGTTGGGTTTGTGTTCAATTTCAGCCTCTTCGATGTTCATCCTATCCAAGGTGGTCTTGAATATAACATCTACAGAGCTTCATCCATCAACCAAGATCCTGGCTACTACGCAGTTACCCACTTCGAGTTCGATGATCAAAGCGTCGTCGTGGGGCCCGCATAACCTTTTGGTGTCATTCTCGTTGAATGAGAGCGTGGTGTCTTCTACCTTTTGGGGTCCAGGTGTTCTTGGTGCTCCTTTAAGTCGACGCTGGTGTGCCTTACTCCAAACTCTCTGATTTCCGATAAGTGAGCATATAGTCTTTTGTTCGTCTTAGATAACGCATCACACGTTTTGCTGCCTTCCAATGTTGCAAACCTGGATCACTCATATATCTACCAAGGACACCCACGATGAATGCAATGTCGGGACGAGTGCAAACTTGAGCGTACATAAGACTCCCAACAATTGAGGCATAAGGAATCTTTTGCATCTCATTTCTTTCAAGATCATTACTGGGACATTGTTTGAGACTGAATTTGTCTCCTTTAGATATGGGCGTATCTATTGGCTTACAATCTTTCATGCCGAATCTGCTAAGCACTTTGTCAATATAGCTCTTTTGTGATAATCCAAGAACACCTTGAGAACGATCTCTTAGTATCTTGATTCCTAATACAAAAGAAGCTTCACCAAGATCTTTCATTTCGAAATTCTTCGTCAGAAATTTCTTGGTTTCATGTAGCAAACCAATGTCACTACTAGCGAGCAGAATGTCATCGACATATAAAACCAGGAAGATGTATTTACTCCCACTGAACTTTTGGTATACACAATCATCAAAAATATTTGCCTCGAAACCGTATGAAGTAATAACCTGATGAAACTTGAGATACCATTGTCGGGATGCCTGTTTGAGTCCGTAGATGGATTTTTTTAACTTGCAAACCATAGACTTTGGATTTCCTGACACAAAGTTTTCTGGCTGAGTCATATAAATTGTCTCTTCAATGTCTCCATTGAGAAACGCAGTCTTTACATCCATCTGATGTAGCTCTAAATCAAAATGAGCTACTAGTGCCATAATAGTCCTAAAAGAGGCTTTCGATGAAACCGGAGAGAAAGTCTCTTTATAGTCTATGCCTTCCTTTTGAGTAAAGCCTTTGGCGACTAGACGAGCCTTATACCTTTCAACATTACCCTTTGAATCCAACTTGGTTTTAAATATCCATTTACAACCAATTGGCTTCACACCTTCAGGTAAGTCAATAAGATCCCAAACGTCATTGTCTTCCATTGATTTCATCTCATCTTTCATGGCATCGAACCACTGTTGAGGTTTAGAAGAACGCATGGCTTGATGGAAGTTGATTGGATCATCTTCTGTCAGACCAATGCCATCCTCATGTTCTTGAAGAAAAACGATATAATCATCAGAAATCGCACTTCTTCTCTCTCTAGTGGATCTCCTTAATGGCACTTCTTGAGGTTGTTGAGTTTGTTCTATGGGCGGGTCTTGAGGAAGAATCTCAATGTTGTCCTGGTTAGGGACAATGTTAGGAGTGATATCTTCAACTATGTCTTGAACGGTAAGAGGTATAATATCTTGAATACCGATAGTTGAAGATTCTTCTTCAAAGACAACGCTCATAGTATTTTCTTTTCCCCCAAACTCAATATCCTCAAGGAATCTGGCATTTCCCGTTTCGAAAAAAGATCTGGATGTGGGATTGTAAAACTTGAAACCACGTGAACTTTCGGCATAACCAACAAAATAATAGCTAACCGTTCTTGAGTCCAACTTTGCTTCATGTGGCCTATAAGACCTAGCTTCAGCTGGACAACCCCAAATGTGTAAGTGCCTGATGCTTGGTCTTTTGTTAGTCCAAAGCTCATAAGGGGTTTTGGTAACTGCTTTACTTGGTACTCGATTCAGGACATAAACCGCTATCTTCAACGCTTCTCCCCAAAGAGTCTCTGGTAAGGAAGAATGACAAATCATACTCCTTACCATATCCTTAAGAGTTCGGTTTCGTCGCTTGGCAACACCATTCATGCTAGGTTTCCCTGGCATTGTGTATTGCGAAACAATTCCACATTCATCGAGGAAAAGGGCGAAGGGTCTTGGACGTTGTTCACCAGATCCGTCATACCTGCCATAGTATTCACCACCACGATCGGATTTGACAGCCTTAATTATCTTTCCAAGTTGAAGTTCGACTTCAGCCTTGTAAGACTTGAAAACATCCAATGATTGTGACTTTTTGTGTATCAAAAATAGGTAACCATATCGAGAATAATCGTCTATGAACGTAATAAAATACCGTTGTCCATTCCAAGCAGCTGTAGGGAATGGACCACATATATCAGTATGTATTAGTTCAAGAACATCCGTAGCTCTATTGGCACCCAATTTTCTAGAATTAGTTTGCTTCCCCTTGATGCACTCAATGTAGACTTGAAAGTCTGTCAAATCAAGGGGTTCAAGAATTCCATCTGACACAAGCCTCTGAATTCTCTGTTTAGAGATATGACATAAACGCTTGTGCCATAAAGTGGCAGAATTCTCATCTAATTTTCGTTTCGTACCATGCGAGCTTGTACTTAATATTTCATTGTTAGAACTAACAGTATCAAGCAGGTATAAATTATCAATCAAAGAACCGGAACCTAAGAAATTTGAATTTTGATGGAGACTAATTTTATTATTTCCAAATGAACAAGAGAAACCAGATTTGTCCAACATAGAAACAGAAACCAAATTTCGTCTAAAAGACGGTACAACAAAAGTCTCAAATAAATCCAAATTAAAACCAGTCTTTAAAAGCAATCTAAATGTTCCAATAGCCTCCACGGCAATTTTATTGCCATCGCCCACAAAGATGAATCTTTCATCATCACTTGGCGGTCGGCTCCATAGGCAACCCTGCATGGATACGCTTACGTGAGTAGTAGCACCAGAATCTACCCACCAAGTATCCTTAGGTATGAAAGCCAAATTAATTTCAGAACAAACTAAAGTTAGCGTCTTGTGAGAATTTTCTAAATTGGCAGTGGAATTTTTGTCCCTAATGGTGACGTCCATATTCATGGAGTCGAGGGTGATCTTTTTCTTTGTCCTACTTAGCATTTGGATGTCGTTGATTTGAGTAGTGATGTTTGTGGAGGCGATAGGTGAAACTAGATCAACAAACAAAAAAAAAATATGTGCTCACATTAGTACTTAATTCAATCAATAAACCATCTCAAGCTACCTAGCACAACATTAATTCCTAGTCTTTGGACAGAGAAATTAATTGTAATTGGTACACTCAATGCATTGATCAAATACTGATAATAAGTTCTGTCAAACTATAAAATGTCTTTGGACTAATCATAGTTCACATGAATGATACTTTATAATTATCACGCATTTATCATTGCAAGCACGTTGTTATTCGGCCAAAATATGTCTTCCTTTGGACCGAGCATATTCGCATGAATAATTTCGCACAAACATCTATACGTATAATTTAAATTAAATTAATTTTCACAACAGAGGCTACTTTGGCAACATATTGTTTGAATCAACTTAATTAAAATATACCAGATAACCTTAATTGATGGTTTAATTTGATTAAAAAAAAATTAATTTTCCATAACTAAAGATATATACCTTAGTATTTAGTTATATAAAAACAGCCTAACACAAGCTGTAGGAACGAAAAAAAACTTTCCTAATATATCCAAAACTTGTATTCGGCAAAAGCAAAAAAAAAAATACTTAAAAAAAGTAAATGCTCTTTAAGGCAATAGCAATAACAATATCTTGATATATCAAAGCCTTCAATATTGTTATAACAATAGTAATAAAAGCAAAATAAAAAAAAAAAAACTTTAAGGCAAAGAAAAAATTCCTTTATTTTGTGAGATCACCGTAGCAAAAAAAAAAAAAAAAAAAAAAATCCAAAACAAGGTTCTTGATATAACCAACCATTTATATCATTCCTTAAAAAAAAAAAAGCAATAAGGCAAAATAAATGCTTTAAAACGTAACCGAATAATAACAGTATGGCCAAAAGATCCTTTTAACATATATATTTACATATTAAAAAAAAGTTTAAACTTTACATTAATTGAAAAGGATTCCATTAGTCTGCACCCACTAAGCAGCAGATGTGATTGAGAACAAACAGCAACAACAACATCAATCATAAATATATAAAATGCATATGGCTGTATATATACACTTGAACAAATACATGTGCACAAAGCCAGAAGCAACCGCCACAAATAAAAACATACAATATCAAAAAATAATTCATACAATACCCAAAAAAATCCATCACCGAATGGACGAAAACATGACCCAAGATTGTATGAATTAAATCTAACGATCCAAACATGAAATACATGCTCTAACACCATAGTTTTATCATAGTGCATATATCAAAATGCACAGTAAATGGACGCACATGAACCAGTCCAGACAAAAAAAAAATATTGATCAACGAACTTCCTAATGAATTAACATGAACGGCTCTGATACCACTTGTAAGAACTATATTTCATAAAGCCCAAAATCATCATGTAAATCATTAAGAACGATAATCAAAATACCTGGATCCATCGGAATTGATCGCCGACTGTTGCGGAAGTACTGCGGCAATCCAACGTGGGTTCGTAAACACGGACGAGTGTGGTTTGTGGCCTTCCTCAACCAAATCACCTTAGCTCCTCTATGGGACCGTCGTTACTCTTCCAGATGGGGATAAGATAAACTGTGTTATGATTTGGTGTATTGGGGACCATAACCAATAGGCCTTTTATAGTGCTTAATAGGGTTCTCATAATCCCCTTATTAGGCAATATTAGTATCTACTCAATTAATTCCATATTTAATTAGAAATCAATGGGCATCCAAAATTAGACCACCGAATGTCAACCCATTAATTCAAATAGCAAAATATAATTGAATTAATATATGTTGCCCAATATAGAAATTTGACAAAATTTCCTTACAAGTGAGTTTTAGAGCTATTCAAATGAGGGTTGCTCATGTTTGAGTAGAGCTTAGGTGGAGGGCAACTTGAGCCATTTTTGCATTGTGAGCAATTTAGAACAACTCCAATGGGGTTGCCCATGCTTAAGTGGAGTTTAGGTGGAAAGCAACTCAAGTTGTTATTGCATTGTTGGCAACTTAAAATACCATAATCATTATGACAATGGTGCTCATATATGACATCAATGCTCACTAATATTTTTATACAAAAAGATTATAAAGTGGATATAAAATAAAAAAAAAACATAAAAATAATGTCTTAAAATAATATTATAGTTGACAACTTTTATGAATGCTCGCATTGGAGTATTTTGTCTAAAAATGTCCATTAGTAATATAAAAATAATATTTAATAATATATAATATTTATGATGATGTGTCATGAATGAACATCTCTTAGCATTGAAGTTGCTTTTAGGGCCTTTCTAATGAAAACTTTTATTTCAAGGGTCCTGCACTCTCTAAATGAGGGTTTAAATGTCATCTACTCCAACCTACGCCCTCTCGAACTTAACTCTAAATATATATATATATATATATATATATATATATATATATATATATATTACATATTAATTTCAATATTTTATAATATTAAGCATTTTTATATGTATATATATAATAAAAAATAGTTACATTTTAATGAAACATAGATGAAAACATGAAATTACACAAAAATAATAGTAAAACATACATTAAATTTTAGTGTGATTTTATCTTGTATATTTGAATATGAACATAATTTTATTTTGGATGTTAATGTATTTAATATAGCCCGTTGTAGTTTGCGATAATTTAATTTTAATATTAACAATATGTGTTGTATATTAAAATAATATTACACTGGGTAAGTTTTAGGCTAGCTCAGTATTTTGTAAAAAAAAAAAAAAAAAATGTTTATCAGTGACATGATGTGTTACAAATGAACTACTTGTATTCGCTCTAACCGCTAATAAATTTTTTGTTAAGGATGTTAAAAAGTTACACAAACAAATATGATAGAAAAAAGATAAATTGCGGTGGTGTGGAATAATTTTGTATATGTCATCAAATTTCTCTTTCCTGGTACATGCAGGTATGTTCTCAATTTTTTTTTTTTTTTCGTTTCTTTTGTTTTTAGCCTCTTAAATGTTTTTAATCCGCGCATAAAAGTTGTAACCAAGATATTTCTGTATATAAATTGCATTATTTAAATACCACTTAATTTCTAATTAAAATAGACAAATAAAAATTTAAAATTAATTGATTAAACATTACTAAGGCTTAAGTAATAAATTAGTCATTAAAATATGAATTAAAGAATTATATTCTTTTTGCTAGTGACTACAATCGATATAATAGTGCTTCTTCGCAGGTGTTTATCAAAATATGTGATTCTCAAACATGCGTTAAAGTTTGACAAATTTTACACCCTCACTCACACAACATTTACTATTTACTATCGAATTTATAACTAATTAAACCACCTAAATTAAATTAAGAGATTTGTTAAATAGCTCACTTTTTATAAATTAAAAAAATTGTTAAATAATTATAATAACGATGTAGCATCTTCTGGATAATATTTGATTTTTAGATTTGTTTTTGTGTTTCACCTTATTTTTTTTAATAACTTTCATAAGGTATTTACGCTAATTTGGACTTGTAAATAACATTTCGTGACTATTTATTCAAAATTTATAAAAAGTTGGCTAAATACAATATTCAATATTTTATATGATTATATATTTATTGAACATTTTTTTCTTGCATATCTATTATAATTTTTTTTCCACAACGTCTGTTAATTTATAATTTTTAGAACATATTAAAGTTTGTACTTTATATATCACAAGCGCTAAACCCCGCGCGTTGCCGCGGGATAATTGATGTATTTTTTAATAATGCACTATCTATAATATAGTATATAATAATCATAATAATAATTCATAGTTAATAACAAAATGTTCTAATTACATAATAAGTTTAAATTATATTCTTATATTACAATGATGAACATACATATAGTCATACAAAAGATAAAGCTGTTTGTTTTATATAATACACACATCCATAAACTTTTTGCGCCATGAAATTGCCAAAATATAATAAAAAAGGTGGACCGAAATTTCTTCATAGCTAAATATTCTTTGCTTTTACTAAATTAGTAAATTGACAGCTATAATACCGTTTGGCAAATTAGTTTAGAGCAGTTGAAAATTGATGTTTTGTTTTATTTTTAAGCTTATAAAAAAGAAAATTTCTCTATGGCTATTCGCATTTAATTTTCTTTCCAAATAGCTATTTTAACCTATAATTCAAGCTTAAACCATTTAATCTGTTCTAATTATGCTTATGAGTTACAATCAAGGATCGAAATACCGTTACCGTTACCGTTCCGAGCTTTCGAATTTATTGGTAACCCCCCGTACCGTAAAGGAATACCGGGGGAAGCGGGAAAAAAAAGGAAACCGGTACCGTTGAACTTACCGTTACCGTAGAGGAATACCGTCAAATACCGTATTTACCGAGGGGAATTCAGAAAAGAAATATACAAAGAAACATACAAAGTACGTAGGATAAAATTAAAAATAGTGTAGACTTTTTCAACACAGTATCAAATTACAAACACAACAAAATGTAAGTTCAATAGTACAAACCAAAATGATAAAGTTCAACACAATCCACCAAATACTATAGTTCAACAAATTCAACAAAGGAGAAATACAAATGACTACTCAAAGCGACCGTATGCACCGCTCATACAGTAATCATACCAAGTCATATAATGAGCACATGCACGAAAGTACCTGTCCAAGTGATAGTCGTACTCATACTGAGATGAACCAACAGACATGGAGTAGATGTGATAACCTGGATATGGTCGCACCGTTTCGGGAACGTGAGTTGATGCATAGGCGTCCTGGTTGTAACTGGAAGATCCGTCATCATAAGATGACTCTGTGCCTTGAGGACCAATTGATACCGATCCGAAGTTGTAGGACAAGTCATCAACGTCATTGCTAGACGTAAATGACATGGCATCATTCATACCTCCGCCCTGACCTCCGCGCCCGTATCCTGAATAAAAAAAGGCAGGGTCATGAAGACGATCGAAATCTTCTTGCGATGGTGCGTATCCAAGTTGAGCACCGCCGACATCACCAAATGAGGTGCCTCCAGCAGTAAAGGAACCCCCAGACCGATAGGAACCTCCATCACCTCCCCCTGATCCACTGTCACCTCCACCTCCACCTGCTCCGCTTGATCTATGGCTTGAACCTCCTATTGTCAATGGTGCCCACAAGAAGAGTTGTAGTCTTCATATTGTACATTTGATGTAATAAAGTCTCATGAAGACTCTTGCTTGTAATTGCTTATTCATTAATAAAAAGTTGAAACGTTCATTCATTCTTCCTTGTCTGTTTGAAGCTTTATGATAAAACAGTAGTCTTTAGTCCATAAACAAACTAAACAACTTACGAAGAGACAAATGTAGATTTGCATGAACAAACTCTTCGTAGTTTGCTTAAAACGATATATTCGCAATCTAAGGGTCAAAGGACTATTGACCTCAGTATGATTGTTAGAAGAATCTATGATGTCTGGTTATGAGGCATTGAGAGTTGGAGACTCTATAGTTCTTCTAGGTATCTTCCGAAGGTACTGAATTGACCAGTGCACTTCTAGAGACAAAATAAGAATAAACCATTTAACCTCTTATGTCTCGAAGTCACTACGTATGAATTACATCGTGCTTACCTTAATCCTGAAATGAGACATACCATTTCACAGCTTACGTATTCTCATTTGAGAAAGTCAGAGTTCGGACTCACTATGTGATTCTGAACAGGGCCTATTGGTGAAATACTAAGTTGTGAGAATGTCATGAGTAACTTTGTGAAGTTCTCATAGATATGGAATTCCTGTACAAGATTGCTGAAGTGCAATTTATATCACCTCATGCTTTGTTCATTGGAATGTGAATAAATGAACTGACCAGTGTCCAAATTGAGTCTTGACTCTTTTGGATGAAAAAATGTGACTTGTTAGCTCCTCGTCAATACATTGTTTCTGACTTATTCACAAGCGACAAAGGAGTTGAGGAAATAACAGCTAGAAGGGTAAAATGGTAATTTCGTAAATCCCGACTAGCTGATGATATTCATGAAGGGTAAACATAGATAATATTCAGTGGATCCGCTCATTACAATTAGGTTGAATTCTTGAGTAGAAAATAAATTCATTTGAACCGAGAGATTTTCAGTGTCAACTCTTTAGTGGAGTCAGTTGACATTAAGCTAAAATTGGAAAAGGATTGTGAACTTTTGAGTCCAAGTGTTTAGCTCAAGCTTTGTTCATTTGGATCCATGAGGTCACTGTCACAAATCATATCGAGTAGGAATAGTTAAACTAGCAGCTAAGTCAAAACAAGAACGAGACAAGTTTTGTGAAAATTGTCTAAAGGGTATTTTTGTCTTTTTAGACATAGGACAAAATGAATGTCAATAAATTTTTTGACATTGTCATATGATGACAAATGAAATTTAAATCACACGGCCAACTTAAAGAATTTGGGCCTTGAGGATTAATTTCATTTCATAGAATTTTACTTGAAAATTCTTAATGGGCTTTTCTTATGTTGTCATGAACAAATGAAGAAACATCTAGAAGCTCCTTCTAGAAGCTCAAATTTCGTCCAACCCAAGGAAAATAAGGCTGAATTTCGTTCATGCCATAGTGGGAAAGAGAGTTTATTTTTTGCATTAATGTATGAATATACTTGCCAAAAGAAAAAGAGGAAACAAATTTCCTCTAGAAGGAAAGTGCATTTTCGGCCAACTAAGAGAGAACGAATAAGGAAACAAATCCAAGGACTTGCATGACATGTCATGAACGTCCAACATGGGTAGAAAAGAGGAAATAAGATTTGCTCATGCCTCCCCTATAAATAGAGACCTCATTCCTCTCATTCTAGTCATTCCACATAAGTTAGAGATTGAGGGCTTCTCTCTCTAGACCTTGTGGCCGATCCCCTCTCTCTCTCTCTCTAGTTATTTTCGGTTTTTGTTTTGGCACCTAGGTCCTCATTTGACCTAGTGTTTAGCTCTGCGACTTCATGACTCGTTCTTAAGTTTTATTGTTTAAAAGTGCCCACACACTAATTCCTTTTCTCTCGAGTGATTTAGTGATAGAAACTTTCGTGGTTGCTCGAGTTGCCAAGGAAGGAAGAGAGACGTGCTGCGAGGGGAGACGAACGTTGCAACCTTTTTCCAAAAGCTTCTCAACGTTTAAGCGTCTAAAAATGTTAGTAAACTTCTATGCTCATAATAGTTTTATTTATATGTACTTGCTCTTTGTCTAGGTTAGTAAAAACTGTTTTACTTGAAAAATAAAATTTTTAAAATTCCGCCGCTTAACGAAGCGTTAAACTTTTTCTTACACCCTAGATCAATTCCGACAAATGGTATCAGAGCTATGGTCAAAGATATGCATGTACATGTATCTAAAATTATGAGCTTGAAAATCGTTTTCGAAAGTTTTCTAATTTTGTGACAAGTTAGAATTGTTTTCTTAGTTTTTTTTTAATTTATTGCTCTTGCCTTTAAATTAAATATCATGTTGATTTTCTATGAGTTTGGGATGTTATTAAAACACATTAGAATCAGTTCTAAAAGTTTTTAATTTTTTATATTGAAAAACGTGTTTTTAAGTTTGAGAAAATTTCGAGTAAATTTTGTGACTAGTTATATTGTCTTGCTAGTTTCTTTTATTTACTTGAATCGTTTTATGCTTGTTGTTATTTCTTTTATACCATGTTATTACCTTGCTAATAAAACACAAATAAAAGCTTTAACAACTTCCTAAAACGTTCTGTTACACTCGATTCTTTTTCGCACCTAAAAAGACCGAACTTTAATTATTTCTTTTTCTTTGAGCTGGAGTAAAACCCACAGTAAAAGTGGCATAACTCTCTGCTCAGAATCGAAATTTAATGATTCTTGGTATCAAATTAAAGGCCTGTCTGTCCTCTTTCCAATGCCACTGGTTTTGGGTCAAAACGACATCGGAGCCGCAAGTTATGACGATTTTACTCCGAGGTGCGCGGCTGTTCCGAAACTCCAGTTTTTTAGAAATCCGGATTTTCAAACCCCACTACCATGAGTTATAGAACTCTAATGGGAAAAGTTTCTTAAGCAAAATGTTTTTCATAAGATAATAAACATGATGTGTATGATTAAAATGTTTTGATTTTTGAAAATTTATTTGAAATTGAATTTTTACAAAACTAGTTTGAATTTTGAAAAACCGTTGTCGTTTTCAAACTTGAAAATATTTTGTCATCCAAATCAAATAAGTTTTCAAAATGTTTGCAAAACTATATCTATATCACATATGTTCAAAATCTATATGCTCTTGAAAATTTGAGTTTGAGGTCTCCTTGTAGACGAGCCGAAAAATAAAAAGATGTGTAATCTCAAACTTTCATGTGTTTGAGTGAGTTGAAGTTCACACTTCCCTCATGCACTTTCCCGAAATAGAAAATAGGAAAAGATCCGAGTATGTCCCTTGTGCCTTTATGCACTAACATTGCTCTGAACATGAAGATCTAGGATTCTCTTCTAGTTGTCCACTCTGTCGCTCTCTAATTAGGAAATCTGTTTCCGAACTTATAAGAGTCGATGAACCAACTCCAAAAACTAAGTGGGAGGGTTATATTTGTTGTTTGTAACCCACGATCCCCAACACTAATGAAAGAAGCAATTAATGTGGGACTAAGAGCCGCTCTTGCGACCCTCTCTTAAATGGGAGTACTCCAAGGCGTTTTTGCTTCGATCATTGCTCAATGAGCTACATCCAAGAGTGAGACGATGATGACAAGGCCTCCCCTTGGGGGATTGTTTTTCAAAGTTGACCTTTTGGACTAAGTGGTTGGTTGCACACTTAGGCTGAATCCCTAGTAATCCTCCCTTGAGGCTCTGCGAAAGGATGTGAGTGATCAAACCAATTTAAAAGGTGGCTAGTAAAAATTGATGTATTGACATCTTGGCTAAGCATTAATGATGTGTCATTTACTTATAAATGGAGATTTTTTGCGGCATTCTCTTGAGGGAGTAAATTATCGTTTGGTTTATAACACCTTTGGATTTTATCAAGTCTTAAACAAACTTAAATCCTAAACCAAAGACTAATCATAAACTTGTTTTAACTTTTATAGACAAAATGTCTCCCAACTCTCTCTCTTTCATCCTTTCCTCGAACAAACTCGAAAACAAAAACTACGTAGATTCGAAACTTAACCTCGATATCATCCTTACCATTAATAAGCACAAATGGGTACTCACCACCCCATGTCCTCTTCTGACGAATGATGATTCGACTCAAGAGGACAATGACGCCTTAGCGGCCTGACTTCGATCCGATGAGATTGTGAGGTGCTATATCTTAGCATCTATGAACAATATGCTGAAAAAGCAACATCGTGACATCGAGACTGCCGCCGACATGCTCTACGATCTCCTTGAGATGCTTGGAGGGCAAAAGTCAAGGCAACAAGCAGTCCGACAATTTATGAACTGTCATATGAAGGCTAGGACTCCTGTTAGAGACTTTATGATACTGATCATTAGTTTTCTGAATAAAATGGAAATCTTGGGATCTGAGACTGATGGGAAGAATGTCATAGATATGATCTTAGAAACTCTCCCCGCATCTCTTGATACCTCCAAGATGAACTACTCCATAAACAAGCTAGAGTACACTGTTACCAAGCTTATGAAGGAACTTCACACTACGGTAGGTCTCACTAAGAGAAAGAGGAATAAAGGAGAGGCACATGCTACTGAGCACAAAGCATCCGCCTCTGGAACTAAGAAGAGACCTCACAAGGCCGATAAAAAGAACTGTCCTGCCTATCTCAAAGCAAAGGAACATAGTATTGTACTAGTTACCGAAGCACGCTTAGTAGCTGATAATGTATCAACGTGGATTCTTGACTCCACTGCTACGAACCATATTTTCCATTCCTTGAATGGTTCCAAGAAAACCAAAAGCTTAGAAGAATGTGAGTTATGTTTCAAATGGGGTAATGAGAGCCTGGTGTCTGTGAAGGCTGTGGGATCCGTGACGCTGTCTTTTGAAGACCGCACTTTAAACTTGAATAATGTTTATTCTGTTCCTACCTTTGGGAAGAACTTAATATACGTTGCTCGTCTTCTTGAGCAAGATTATTGTTTAAAGTTCATTAAGAATGGAATTCGTATTTCGTTTCCTGATAATTCTTTTGTCACTGATGCATGTATGAAGAATGCTCTTTTCTACATCCATCCCACTCAACCTTCTCTTTTAGACACCAAAATAGATAATGATCTAACTATGGATCCAAAGAGGATCAAACTTTCTGAATCCCCCGATCTAACAAAATCAACATACCTATGACACTTAAGACTTGGTCATATCAGTCTAGATAGGATTAAGAGACTTGTGAGGGACGGTCCACTCCAAGAGCCTCTGCAATAGGTTCACTACCTACTTGTGAATCCTGCATAGAAGGAAAAATGACTAAGAGACCTTTCTCCGATAAGGGTCGAAGAGCCACTGAGTTGCTGGAACTAGTACATTATGATGTATGTGGTCCGCTCAGCCAACAGGCACGTGGAGGATACGAATACTTCGTTACCTTCACCGATGATTACTCGCGATATGGTTTTGTCTATTTGCTCAAACACAAATCTGAGACCTTTAACGTATTTAAGGTCTTTAGGGCTTTAGTGGAAAAGCAAACTGGCAAAGTGATCAAAACCCTTTGATCTGATCGAGGTGGTGAGTATATGTCTGGAGAGTTCGATGACTTTCTTAAAGAAGAAGGTATCGCTTCTCAGCTTACCGCACCTGGCACACCTCAACAAAACGGAGTGTCAGAGAGAAGAAACCGAACTCTTATGGATATGGTTAGATCAATGATGAGTTACTCATCACTCCCTCTTTCCTTTTGGGGATATGCCTTCGAAACAGCCGCTTATATCCTGAACCAAGTTCCGTCCAAGACGGTTCCTGGTACTCTTTATGAACGATGGACTGGCCGTAAAGTGAATCTCAGCCGCATCAAAATTTGGGGTTGCCCCACACACGTGCGATAAGACTTGTGTCTGTTCGTTGGATATCCAAAGGAAACCAAGGGTTTTACTTTCTATAGTCCAAAGGACGATAAGACTTTCGTTAGGACGAATGCTCGTTTCCTTGAGGAGGACTTTATGAAGGATGCAAAACCTTGAAGCAAAATTGTGCTTGAAGAAAAGTTGGGTGAGGAAGGTTCTACCTCGTCTGTAAGAACTGTTCTTACCCCAACTGAAACACAACCTAACTCATCAGAATCTCGTCAAGTAGTACTTCAGCGTAGTGAGAGGGCTACTCAAAAGCCTGACAGATATATGTCCTATGGAGACTCTCTCGTAGCCATCTCTGACATGGATGATCCTGTTTCCTATAGCCAAGCGATGGCTTGTTCTGAATCAAACCTTTGGCTTGACGCCATGAAAGTTGAAATGCAATCGATGTATGTCAACAAAGTCTGGAAACTTGTAGACCTTCCTGAAGGGATTAAACCCGTATGGTGTAAGTGGATATACAACAAGAAAAGGGGTCCGGATGGGAACGTCGAGACGTTCAAAGCACGACTTGTGGCGAAAGGTTATACCAAACAAGAAGGGATTGACTATGAAGAAACCTTCTCGCCAGTAGCGATGCTTAAATCCATCCGCATACTCTTATCCATAGCTGCAGCTATCGACTATGAGATCTGGCAAATGGATGTCAAGACAGCCTTCCTGAATGGCAATCTTGATGGGCGCATTTACATGGCTCAACCAGACAGTTTCGTGGAAGAAGGTCAAGAGACCAATGTTTGTGAGTTGCTTAAGTCCATTTATGGATCAAAGCAAGCATCTAGGTCATGGAATATTAGATTCGATGAAACTGTAAAGAGCTTCGGCTTTGAACAGTCGATAGATGAGCCTTGTGTTTACAAGTTAATACACGAAGGCAAAGTTGTGTTTCTGGTACTATATGTCGATGATATATTGCTCATAGGTAACGATGTGGGTAAATTATCTGAGGTTAAGGTCTGGCTAGCAAAGCAATTCGACATGAAGGATCTAGGAGAAGCAGCGTACATTCTGGGGATCCAAATCTTTCGAGATAGGAAAAACCAGACCCTGTCGCTCTCTCAAGCATCTTATATTGATAAGGTGATGGATCGCTTCTCGATGCAAGACTCCAAGAAGGGCCAAACACCCTTTAGGCATGGAGTCTCACTCTCTAAGGACCAGTCTCCCAAGACTGCACAAGAGATATCTGGGTAGCTTTGGCCTTCGGCGCGTCGGGAAATGGGTGAGACGGCGGGATCCGACCACGAAGCTGGAAAATTTGCTCTGGGTCGCGCCGGGTTTTCCTCTCGAGCTTACCATCCCAATTGTTTTTTTTAGGTTAACCGGGTATTTATACCCGGTTTTGTTTTGTTTTTTTTAACTGAACCGGACCGGGAAGTAGGGACCGGGTTCCTACCCGGATCCCGGTCCGGTTCCCCCGGAACCATCGGAAACTTCCGGTTTTGGTGGTTCCGGTGCCGGGTAGCTCAAAAAAGGGGGAACCGGACCGGTTCCTGTCCGGTTCCCCCGGGATTTAAATCCTTGGTTACAATTACAATTACTACAAGTTAACACCTATGAGGTTATTTACAGTTTTTTAAGAGACGAAAAAAAATTACTTTAATTTATCTGCTTTCTAAGTAAGTAGACAGAGTTGAAAAGTGTATCATGGGTCAATTCATCGGGATGCTGAAATGTTGGAATAGTATGTGGTTACTCTCTGCACACGCAATTACAGTTTCACAGTCTAAGGCTAGACCAGCCTACGCATCTATTAATATAATTAATTAATAAAATACAATAAAACTAAAACGTAGCCTCGAGTTTGAGTCACACAAATTTGGCCCAGAAACCGGCCCCATCCATTTGCTTACCGGTTACAATTGCCAAACCAACCGGTCTACCTTATCCACGTAACCGACTCCTGCCGGTAAAACCCTTAGGCAAAGGATTTAATTATTTGTCAATATTTGGGTTATGGGGAAAGCAAAACATGTGGCCAACATAATTAAAATAACAAAGCCTTAGGCAAATGAAAAAGCAACGTGTCTATCTGATTGAAAAGAAATGAGGTGGTATTTAAGCGATTCCTTGCTTGGTTTCATATAGAGAGTACACTACAGCCGCTTAAGTTAAGAGAGAGAGAGAGAGAGAGAGAGAGAGAGAGAGAGAGAGAGAGAGAGAGAGAGAGAGAGAGAGAGAAATAGAGCGGTAGAGAGACCGACAGAAACTATCAGAAAGAAAGAGAGTAAAAAGAAACGAAGAACAAAATCTCGATGGACATGAAGAATACAAAAAGAAGAAGATGGCGAAAGAAACGAATAACAAAATCTCGATGGACATGAAGAATACAAAAAGAAGAAGATGGCGAAAGAGACAAAAAAAAAAAGGCCCAAAATAATAGGCAGCGTTTGTATAGGTAAAGTTTAAAAATGGTTATTATTTTTCTTCAATTTTATAGAACAATTTATCCCGTTTTAGGATTTGGTAGTGATTCATTTTTGTTGAATGTTTTTCGATTTAAATTCCTGAAGAACTTTGGTTGTGTGTTTGAGTTCTCTCTGATTTGTATATATTACTTTCTTCGGATTTTTACGTTTACAAATTGGGGGTTTTGATGTGTTTAGAGTACGATTTTGCATAACTATAAAATCTGGGTTTCTTTTGTTTACCTAAGTTTAAAATCTAAATTGTTAGAATTTTTCACTTCGGATATATGGTTAAAAATGAGTTTGTCTCCAATTTGAGAATGGATGGTAATTATTTCATTCGATTTAGTTCTATTACTTTCGTTAAGTATTTATGTCGGTGCGGTTAGGGAAATTTCTATATCCTTCGGTTTCCTATCCTTTTTTCAGATTACAATTCTGATTCCGAATGAATTTCTTCACTCTAAGCTCGTCTTTTTTTTTTAGAATGTTTTTTTATCGAAAAAAAAAAGAACAAAGCCAAAGAGCCTGAAAAATGAACAAAGGTGAACAAAGGTTATTACACTTACCTTGATGTATAGACGAAAAAGCTATGATCCGACAAAAAACAAAGAACATGTGAAAATAAATATGAAGAGATAGTCATAACTTTTTGTTTTTGTTTCTTTTTTTTGCCAACAGGGATGAAGCAAAAAATAGGAACACGACTGGACGTTTGAGAAAGAAAAAAAAAAAGACAACTGGGGTTTAATAAACTTACCCGAATGAAGAGTTTGCTGGCTAAGTTATAGTATATGTGTTGAATGAAGATAATTGATGAAAAGTGAAAGGATGAATTGATAAACTGGGTAGATTTGTTGGACAATACTCATATTTATAGTTGTATTTTCCAGACATATTCTATATGGCAATTATCCGGAATAGTCTAGATTAGAAGTTAGACCTGGAATAATCTAGGGAATAGTATAGATTAGAAGTTAGACCCGGAATAATCTAGATTATAAGTTATATCCGTTCAGTGGCATTTTTGTAATTTCAGAGAATTTCGTAATAGCATTTAATCTGTTCGTAATTTCAGAGAATTATAAGGGCATTTTCGTAATCGTAATTTCAGAAAACTGTGTAACAGTGTTTATACACTGAATGAGCAGTAAAATGGATTCCTGTTTATATATATATAATAATGTGGTGGGCTAGGATTTGCAGCCGGAGATGGCAAATTTGATTTAAAAAATTCTAAAATTTATAAGGGTGTGTAAATTTTTTTTAAAGGGTCACATATGAAAAAAGATTCATATCATTTTCGGCAAAAAAAGTACAACGTGTTCATAAAAAAAAAATGAGTAAAAATTATAATTTTCAAAAGCTAACGGGCTCCACCAATGCTGCCATGATTTATGATGAGTAACCACGTGTTCAATATGTCTTTTCAAGACCACGTCAATTTGTTTCTTTTTAAGATAAATTTAACTTCAAACTCAACAAGCACACACCAATGCCGACAGAAAAGTCTTCGCCTTACAAATCAGGGTTGACTATTCTCATATCAATTGTAAAGTTATCAAAGCTTCACATGTATCTAAATGTATGTACATCCAAATATGATATATCCATATGTGCAAGTGGTTCAAAACACGTGACAATTGTTACAGACCAACCGATTTATAATTTCTTAGCAGTGTCTTGGACGTGGATAAAACAAGTTGCACTTCACTTGGTCCATATACAACTATCTATTCTTAATTGTTGAAAATGAAGTGGCAATAGATACAAGTAGACACTTTTGATTATTGAATGATTTGATTGAGATGAATCATTTTCAGGGTTAGATGAGTGAGTTCAATATTTGACTTGGTGGATGATATTACAAAGTCAAGAATAGTTTTGGCCGGTATTTCACTCGGTCATAGGTCTTGTAGTAGTGCCACAATGCTTATCTCAAACAATAAATGATATTGAGGAATAAATTCTTGTAACATTGTTGCGTGGCATTTCACAGAATGTTTTACATATATTTTATTTTACTCATAAGGTGTCACATATATTTTCAATGGATGAATTATCTATTATCCAAGCTAAGTTCAAGTGATTTGTATACTTACAAATGTGTTTTTTTACTGACTTTAATCCAAAATATATGTAGTGTTTACTTTCCGTAGAAATATATATATATATACATATATATATATATATATATATATATATATATATATATATATATAAACATGTAAAAAAAATATTCATACCATAAAGATCGAGGATAAAAAAACAAAGAGCAAAATACTTAATTTATAAGGTAAAAGTATTGAGTAGAATTAAGAGTGTAAGAGAAGCTGACAATTAAATGAAGGGAATGAATATACTTGACAAATTTAAATGTTGTTGGTCTACTGGTTAGACCCTTATCATATCATGACAAACTTCAGATTTTGAAAGCTTGAGATTGCCGTAACGTAAATTGACTTTAACGTAGTGTTTCTTATTGAAAACGACATAATAAAAGGACCACTAGCTAAGGTCGGGTGATTTAAGCCAAATTAAGACGTTTTAGATTTCAAAATGACGTTTTATGTTTTCGGCCATTTGTATCCAATTTCGGTTTCGTTTTTCTTGGTTTTTAAGTTTATCTTGATTGTGTGTTTATTGGCTTTCAGTTTCAAATTGTAAGACCTTTCATATTTTGTCAGTTTCGGTTTGTAAAAGGTGTCTCAAGATCTCTTATAAAACTTTGCAATCTTCTTTAATGTAAAGAGATTTTCATTAATGAAAAATGGAGTTCTCTAAAAAAATCCTTATTTTCGGTAGTTTTTTCGAATCAATGAGTTCAATATGCCCTTTATCTAGTTTTTGTAATCGAACAATTCAATAAGTTTTGGAAGAATTATCGACCAATATTCGTGAGCGAATCAACGATCATGGTTGTTTATCATTTCCACTACCTCATGCTACATCAGTTGGTATCAGAGCCGAAGACGATCTTGAATCATGTTTTTCATCGCCTGTCCCACTAACTAACTACCACTATCACATGTGTTCAATTTTCTGGCGAAAAAGAAGAATACTTTTTGAGCCGTTTGGTGATGCGATTTATGATGAAGTGGAAATGTTTTCCGAGTCGTGGAGTTGTCCAATATTTGATGAAAGGGACGAGGAAGATGAAACCTGTACAAAGCTACTCCAGTCAGCAATGAAACTTATGAAGCCCCGAAGGACTTTGTTGACGTACTTATTTCATTGGAGGTCGAATTTCGTTACCTAGAGTTCCGCAAGAATTTTATCCTCCATCCACACTACTCTAAGATGCATCGAATTCGAGGATAAATTTTGTCAAACGCAGGGAGAATGATGCATGTCAAAAGGGATTACAGATTTTTGAAACATGAGATTGTCATAATGGAAATGGACGTTAAAGAAGTGTTTTTATTTATTTATTGGAAACAACATAATAAAGAGGACCATTGGGGTCGGGTGATTTAAACCAAATTCAGACGTTTTGGAATTCAAAATGACATTTTATGTTTTCGGCCATTTGTATCCAATCTCGGTTTAATTTTTCTTGATTTTTAAGTTTATCTTGATTGTGTGTGTTTATTGGCTTTCAGTTTCAGATTGTAAGACCTTTCATATTTTGTCGGTTTTGGTTTGTAAATGGTCTCAAGGTCTCCTATAAAGTCTTGCAACCTTCTTTGGTGTAAAGAAGATTTTGATTAATGAAAAAAGGGAGTTCTCTCATGAATCATTGTTTTCGGTATTCTTTGTGAATTAACGAGTTTAAGATGCTCTTTATCTGGTATTCGCAATCAAGCAAATCAGCAGTTTTTGAAAAAATCGTCGATCAATATTCGTGAGTGAATCAACAGTCGTGGTTATTTGTCCGTTCACCATATCTCGATGAATATAAGATATTGAGTTCAAGGCCCATTAAATAGTAAAGGTACCCACCTAATAATTACTAATACTTCTAATTTCCCAAATACTATAAAATGTTAGAAGAACGACGATGGACTAAACCCTAGGTTTGAAAAAAAATGAATACTAGCCAAAATACAGACTTAATGACCACTTAAAAAAATAATTGTTCTATAGTACAAGCTCAACTGTTACCATACAGTTCTCACATAGTATCAACAATTCTAACACATCTTACTCTCCTAGATTGACTACTCACGTACAAATATGACTGGTTACAAACGCTATCCCATCAAGTTTCTCATCCATGGAGGCTCCTTAATGCTCAAAGAATACAAAACATATTAAAACGTTTAACATCAATACATAGTTAACAGTTTTGAACCATTAATTACGGTTCTAAACATTCAAAAAAGTTGTTTGAATTAATATTTAATGAATACAAAATTTTGAAAAATAAAATAAAAAATTTAGGAACCACCCACCATTTCGACCTGCCCGGTGTAAATAACTCTACAATAAATGTGACTTTTTCCACCTATATGTTACAACAATGGTCTCACGAAGAGCAATTGGTTCCAACGACGCAGTCTCGAGAATTTCAAGAGTCTAGGCAAGATTTTTTCCAAATGTAAACGAATCTAATGAAAAAATGTAAATGAGGGTACTGAACGATAGGTGAAGCTTTCGTATCAAGTTTTAGCGTAAAATTGTGCATGTCCTTGCTTCTGTCACTTCATCATTTATTTATAGAGCTTGGAGCCGAGTACCTGGGGTTATCAAGCCAAAGTTCTAGCAATTTTTGACGAACCGTTCCCAAATGTGTGTAGAGAGTAGTTACTTTCTCGTGTGCTCGAAAAAACCGTCGAGGTGTGCGTTTTACTTAAGTTTTTATTTATTTACATGTGTTTTATTTGTTTGACTAGTCTTTGACCTATTAGCTTCTATTCTCTTCGAAGTTCTGCGTTCTTGCCTTATGAACGGGTCGAGTCTAATCTTATTTGTCCCTCGGGCCTATTTGACTCGGGCTTGGTGCCGGATTCCTTATGTTCTCGAAGCATCTGAGCTCTTGCCGGGAGTAAGAAAATTATACGAGTAACAACACCAATGGTGATTTTTTACCATTCTTTTAGATGTTTTACTCATTAATATAAGCTCTGACTTTGATAAATAAATAACTCAATTTTATACCTCTCATTTCGCTTCGAGGAATATACTTTGTTCTAAACTACCAAATTTGATGAGTGGACCCCAAATATTTGGCACAAATGAGCCAAATAATTGAAATTAAATCTCTTTAATAGTTCAAATTTCCAACAAGAAGTTTGTTTCCCCTATGTGTGTCTATTTTAAGCAGTTTGGTAATTCAATGATCAATTAACTTGAAAATTCATAACATTCGACTATTTTATTAATCAATTACCTTTACATGACTATCTTGTAGAGTTGTACAAACAAATTGAATATATAGTTAATTGAACTGAATTGACAACCAGATATTCAGTTCGGTTAACCAAAGCATTTTTCAAAACTTGGTTACCCATTGTTATAATATTTAACTTCTTGACCGAATAGAATCAAATGCACAAACAGTGTTGTATTGTTTGTCCCAGCTCAATAGCAAGAGGCTTTTTATTTATTCTCTGAGTTTGATTCATGCCTCCATATATGCTATTATTATAATATCGTGTTTAATTAAAATAAAAAAAATCTCAATCTGTGTGCAAAGAATAATCAAAGTATGAGCACAAGTTACATACTCAAGTAGTTGTACGATGCTCCTCGAAAAACATCAGGCAACACGCTAAGTTTTGGGGAAAGAAGCGAAAGTGCACGCTGAACCAGTTGAGCTGGAGTAAGAAAAGTATTTTCTACGTGTACATATGAGAATAAGAATAAGAGAAAGTAAGTTAGAATGGTGCAAAAGCGGTGCCTCTGGTGTGCACTCCGACCAAAACATTAGTTTTAATTTCTATGATTGAGGTGGGGGGACTGATATCCGTGGAGAATAGTTTAGGACATTTCTGGCTCGATTAGAAGAAACTTGTGTCCGGAGAGTCCTACAAAGCTTTTCAGAACTCTAGAATCGAATATCAAATGTTTAGAGAAAGTTACCTAGATGCCTCTGAAGAGATGGGTAATTATAGTGAGGAGAAGGACTGAAGAACCCTCCTAGGCGGAAGCAAGGCGCCCGAGCGCAAGAGTACTTGCATGCGCTCCTTTCCGCATAGCGTACATGGTTTCGGCACGTGCGAGCTTGGGATCAGCTTATGCCCACTTTGCATGGACTCTTGACTTCTTTGAGCCCGCACTTGGAATTTTCATGACTTGGCTCATTGGAATTTTTTTATTAAGGATTCGTCACAACTAGCGATGATTTAAATGTTTTGAGTTTTGCGAGAATGACTGATAACATTAGACCCCCCAAGTTTGTCGTTCGGGAGGCTCATGGGATAAACTTCAGAATTCATGCCGGAGGTTCGAGGAAGAGCAAACTCTTTTTCTCGTAGTCCTGAGGATTTTGGTTTTTACGCCGGCGCGTCACACATGGTTAGGCTTGCGCGTGTGCGTGTGAAGGGGCCCAGTGTGGCTCATTATTTCTCTTTCTTCTATTTCCTTTTTCTTTTGCGGAATAGGAGTAGGATTCCCACTTTGAGATCCTACTTTTTTTTTTTTCTTTTATGCTTAAAAATAAGAGCTCAAGGTTTTTGCTTCCCACAATTCGCACGTGTTTCTTCTTTTCTCTTTTGTCTCTTCACCACCACGAGCATACAATGGACAATCATTTATCCTTCTCACCGGCTGATCCTAAAGTGGATTTCTTTTACTCGCTTCAAGACACTAAACATTCTAAGAGTGATCCCCAGGTACCGGATTTTGAGAAAATTCTTTTGCATGTGGAGGAGGAGTAAAGTAGCGTAGAGCAGTGGCTCGACGAAGGTGCAACGAGGACAGATGCGACCGCGTCCTCGCGCGCGCTTCAGAGCAAGTGGATGTGCGCGCCATGCTCAACTTGCAGCACGGACGGGCGCGACGTGCCAGAGGAAGGCGCGTCGCGCTTGGTCGTTGACTTGACCGCACGTATTGTGCGACTTGTGAGGCGCGAGCAGGCGTTATGCTCTAATCAATGGCGCATCGCGCATCACGTCATACTTGGATGCCCTCAACGCATTGTGGGATGGTGTGTAAGTCATCATATATGTTTTTGGCGGGATCTAGTACGAAGCCATTCTCGACGAGATCTCGTATGATGACATCTTTGGACTGGAGTCCAAGAGATCTTGCGAGAACTCGCAGATTTCCTCAGGGGTAAAGGTCTGGGGGTGATTTTGCCAGGGAAGACTATGGCCGCTAGCTCGAAGGACGACTACTCCTTTGTGGTGTTGAGGCACGCGAGGTTCGAGTTCACGGAGGTTGAGGTCAGCAAATCCTCTAAGTGTTTGGAGAAGACGACATGGTTCCCGACTGCGATTCTGCCGCTTTGGAGGGTTTTGACTGTGCGAGGGTCGATATTAGGAGTTCGATCTCGCACTTAACATTTTCCAGCCTTTGGAAAACCTATAGCATTCCATCCTGGGTGGTGCTCCTTCGTCCATTCTCGGAGGATCGGCGTTGTCTCCCGAGACGGAGCTTCACCCTGGTGCATGAGGCAAGTTTTCAGTGTGGGCTTCGTCTATCCTTCCAGCCCATCATACAACAACTCCTCGCATGATTGGGGGTGCATGCTTCCTAGATGAGCTCGGGCTTTTATTGCTTGGTCGCGATGTGCCATATGGAGTGGTACATCCGTTCAAAGTGTTCCATGATCCTGGATGATTTTTGCAATCTCGTCACGATTTTCATGGTTCTGGGGTAGCCCGAGTTCTACATGGCTCATGATCTCCAGAACACTAAGCTCATTACTGACGTCGAGAGCACTAGAAGGAAGGCTCATTACTGACGGGGTGGCGCCGTTTCAGTTTGGCCCGTTAGCCGATTTATCCACTAATGTGGGGGCAGACAATCTTGAGTTTACGAAGGCTATTCGGGGCATGTCAAAAAGACATAGGGCGATCTGCCATTTTTGCTCGATGGAGATGATGGCGTCGACTGGGTGGTTTCCTCCTTTCAATTGTGAGTCTTTCGTGAGTGGAGGAAATCCCTCACGCCATGAGCCCTAGTTTGTTAGGTAGTTTGTTCTTCGATTGGTTGGTTGTGTGACTTAGCATTTTTACCCAATATTCTGACCTTTTTATTTGTTTTTGTAGGTTCTTCCTCCTGGGAGAGGGCTCGAGCACGCTTAGTGAAGTCTACTCGAGATTCGAGCGCCCTTGCAACGAATCGTTCTTGGATTGCAATGCTCGCTAACCGGGCTGGTTTCATGCCCAGTAAGTAGGTTGAGCCCGACTCTCGCGCTTCTCTGAAGCGGGCTCATTATATGATTACACTCGAGGCCATGGAAGTTAAAGGAGGGTGTTCCCAAGGCCTTCAGGAATCGCCTTTAAAGGTGTGGAAGAACGTCATGTTAGACAGCGATCTAGAGTTTTTATTTTTTTAGAACGAGATAACCAATGCTCAGCTAGTAAGTTTCTTTCGCGTATCCTTTAGGAGATTTCCTTTCATCGCACTTGTCTTAGCGCTTGCTTTCTAGGAGTTTCTCTTTCAGCGCACTTGTTTAACGCGCACTTTTTAGGAATTTTGGTGTGGTTGCTCTTTTATGTGATTCTTTAATTTGTAAGATTTTTGCCTTTCATGCTTGAATGCTCTCTCTTTGATCTCCGAGCACGTAGTTTGCCCTTTTTAGGTTTGCCTTAATGCAATACTTATGTATGCTCTTATCTAAATTCGTCGCGGCATCTTTAGGTTGGCATGTTTGTTGTCTATGTTTAACCAGTCTTCCATACTTGGCGAGAGTCTTTTCTTGTTCCCTTAGTAACAGTGTTGCTATTTTGGCGAGTTCACCTTTGTGGGATGAGGCCTAGAGAACTTCTTTTTAGCGATTTTTATGCGTTATTGATGTAGCCATTTTTCGGCATTGAGCTATCTTTCGGGTTAAGTTTGTGTTCCTATGCAAGCGTGTTGCTCATGCAAGCATGTCTTGTTTTGTAGGTTAAGACAGATGTGTTGCGCTTGGCGATTGGTTGAACTTGTTGCCTTTTCCTTGGGCACATAAATTGTTGTCTAGTTTCCGTCCTTATTCCGTAGCGACCGTGTTGTCTTTGCTAGCGTGTCGTATTTTTCATGTAAGGAATTGTTGCTCTTAGCAACCGGGCGGGCTTTCTGCCTTTTGACTTTGGTACAAGACCGTATTTTGGTTGTGATCATTGTTCCCATTTGTTTTTGGGTTGGGATAAGTGTGTCGCACTTTGCGATTTTAGGGATGTAGCATTTTGGGATCGAACCATCCTAAAGCTAAGTCCTTATTTCTTGAGCGAACTTGTGTCTTTTGTTGGGTTTAGACTTGAGTGCTTGACCGCAGTGTCGTTTGTCAAGTCTTTTTGAGACCTCTTGGTGTTTTGTTTTGCTGGGGTGCTTTTCTTGAGGTTTTCCTGTCATGTATCCTACGCCACTAGCCCACAAAGTTTTTTTTACGAGTGATTTCTTAATGACTTAAAAACTTAAAAATGGATCGGAATTTTTTTTAATGAAAAACACCTATTACTTTTTTTTATTAAAAACTTCAAAATTTGAAAATTTCTAGGACATTGGCTCGCATACCTTATTGAAAATTTCTAGGACAACGCTCTGTACTTAGGTGTTTTGAAACACCATTCTGAGTACAAGGCTTCTGATCGCGAAGCTCCGCTTTTTGATTTTGGAGCTGTAATACATCTCGACTTTGCGCTTTTTCACAACGAGGAGGGTGAGAGCTGTTAGGAATATTGTCCACTCGGAGATAATGAATAAATGATTATTAAATTCGATAATAAGATTACTTTATTAGCATTATATGATTAGTGGGTTGAGTTCTAAACAATTAGAATCAATAACAACTATTTTCCATAGCCTCCGTATTAAACTGAGTCACATGCTGGGCACCTGAGTTCGGGCGGTGAGCTAAAACGAGGTCGATGACTGATATACGCCTAGAAAGCTATATCTAAAGTCATATATGTGGAACACATAGGTGAAGGCTGATCACTATGTGAGAGCATTCTACACTTGTGGTAAGTGTACGACTTGGACAGGTCTTGGTGTAGATGTGTCGTTTAAGGACCGTTACGACACACTAACCGAGGCCACTATGATGATCACATTGAGACTTGATCTAAATCCTGAAGTGATCATGGACACTGGGTTATGTTACTGAGCTCTTTGACTCATTCGCTAAAAGGCTATTCATGCTAATAACAACTTATGTCTTGGGAGTCTCTCAGAGCATGATTCGAGTGGGAAGTAATTTACAGATACGGAATCCAGCCTTCCTGAAAGAAGGTTCATGTTCACTCACCTAAGGGTTGATTCCAGAACCGATAGATTGCTAGCACTTTCGAAGTAAGTAACGTTCGAAAGAATCTTTCGCTGGGGAAGCAACAATGCTTAGGGCTGATATGTATCAAGAGAAGTATAACGGATAAATTGACTTCTCTTGACACGGGTTGAACCTGGAGGATCTTGATCACGAACTAACTATATCAGTGGACACTCGTCACGATGAGTAAATATAATTCTAGTATAAAGGAGAGTTCAGTCTTGGCTTACAAGGTGGAGTATTTGACCAAGATTAGACGAATCGATGGAAAAAGAGAAATGACTATTTCGTCTTTTTCATCGGATTTGTTAAGCTTCTATTACTAGGTCCATAGTCCCCGATTCGGCTCTGATAAAGGCGGATAAGAACTTTTGAACAATAATGTTTATCATTATTAATCTCACTTGCTGTAATTGTGATTGACAGCATTAATTCTGGAAAACGGGTCTTCGCATAATTAAATAAATATTTATGGTAGAATTAATTATTTATTGTTTGATCAAGTAAATAAACAATTATTAATTATTTGTTTATTGTTGGATCAAGTAAATAAATAATTAATTGGGTTTTAAGCAATTGGGCCTTGCACAAAATATGAAAATCGGATTTGGGAATTTTGGCATGAGAGTTGCGCAAATTCCCTTGGCCGTGCGCCTAAAAACCGATTTTTATAATATTGGTATTTACCAATATTTTCTCTTTAATTGTTTAAAATAAATGAGAGAGAATAATATAAGATATTGTCCTATATTGTCTCCTTATTTAAAGGAAAGTATTTTGGAGAATATATGAGAATATATTTAAAGGGAAATAATATATTCTCCTATATTCTCTCACTAAATAAAATATTCTATATTTAAATAGAGAATAATATCCCATAGATATTGATCTGATGGATGAGAGAAAAAGTAGGATTCACTTGTTGAGATCCAATGACCTAGATTTATTCCACTAGTGTGAACACAATAAAAGAAAATAAAATATTATGGAAGATTCCATGAATATCTCCTTTTTACTACTATAAATAGGGGTTCTTGAGAAGGCAAAAAATGAAGCAATTTTTTTGAGAAAAATTTCGTGCATTCTAGCCTTCTTGGCCGTGCACTTCTCCCTCTCTTCCCCTCGGAAATTCGTTTCCATTCTTAGTAAAATAAGAGAAGATCTCGAAACACCTAGTTTCGTGATCTAGTGAGATAAAGAATGTGCCCACTCATCTTTCTTATTCGTCTTGGACATTACGTTTCGGAAGACTAAGGTGTCACCCTCGAGTCCTTCATCAAGACGACGCAAGGAGTATGCGATTGGTTTAAGAGCGTTCTGTAGCTGAACCGAAAATCAATGTAAGTACTCGTTTTGTTTTGCTCAAATCGGTTGCTTGATAAATATGCTCCCGTGAATTAAATTAATTAAACATAACTAGATCTTGTTAATTAGAACCATAATTTAATTAGCTTATGATCAGCGTAATTAATTATTTTTCCGCATTAATATGGTTATATGGTGGAATCATCTTAAATGAATAGCATCAGAACGATTGTTCGTGTCTGATACGCGCTCGATTCCCCGACAAGTGGTATCAGAGCCAGGTTGTTATGATTAATTAATCGATTTGTTCTTGTTAAATATGGTTTGAATAAAATTATATGTGGATGTGAATTTCATGCAATTCAATATATGATATATGGATTGTGATTCGTGGTTTGATCGTAGAATATTTGATTCTCGCTTTTCTAGATTTTTTGTAAACCCGAAATTCAAAGGGTATAGGTTTTATGTAATTATTAATATTATTGTTGTAATCTGATGGTGCGACGTTCTTGATCACGACGATCGGCGAGAGACACTACAACAAATCTCACTATTACCGACGATTTTTTTCGTCGCTAAAAACCCGATATTTTAGCGACGAATTTAGCGACGATTTTTATCGTTGCTAAATGTCCGTGCCTAAATATATTTAGCGACGAAATAGTCGTCGCTAAATCTTTACCGACGATATTAGCGACGATTTTTTCGTCCCTAAATGTTTAAACCATGAGTTTTTTTTTTAATTATTTAGCGACGACTTTTTCGTCACTAATTTGCGCGGACTAATTTCGCGCGCTAATTAGCGACGATAAAGTCCTCGCTAATAATTAATTTTTTTTCGATTTTTAAAATTATTAATTTTTATCATCGCTAATTATTTATTTTTTTATTTTGTTTTCTGTTTATGAAATTCTAAAATGAAAAATCAAATAAAAATCAAATTATATTATCGAAATGAACTTATATATAAAATACGGTTACGATTTCGATTATCGTCAAATATGTAAATAAAAATCTACCATATACAAAATATGTAATAAAACACTAGTCGCGACCTTTGCTTTGTCGTCCCGCCGCTCGTTTTCCCCCGCCTCGACGTGAAACGCTCTTCTGGTGGCGCTGAAACTCTGCATGGTGCGGCGGGATTACAATTTGCTCATCAGCCGACTGACTCGGACCGCCGAGCGTCGTCTGCTGGCTACCATCGGGAGTCCTCTGCTGGCCGCCCGTCGGAGTGTGGACGCCAGACGTCGGAGTCTGGACACCGGCCGTCGGAATCTGCTGGCTGTGGGTCGACGGGGCCTGCTGCGAACTATGTGGAAATTGAGGCATAAACGAGCTCAGGTTGAGGCCGGGCACCTGACTCTGTATTGCCACGGCGAACGAGGCGAGGGTCGACGTGAACACCTCCTGGGAGATATATCCTGGATGCGACGTCCAGCCTCCGAACTACCGTAGATTTCGGCGATGTCAGCCGCCATCCGTGCTCCCTGTAGCACCGAACGTCCGACGCCGGTCAAGTGATCACTCCACAAACCCATAATATCACGGATCGCCTGCTGCTCTAGGACGAAAATATCAACGTCCGCTCCTTGTTGCTCAGCCTCCTCTCGCAACGTGTTGAACCTATCGACCAGTCAATCTTGATATAATTAACTAGTTAGTATATATTAATCAAAAAATAAGACAAAATAAATGTAAACTTACGTAACGTGCAGAGGCTTCATGAGTCAGCCATTCGAACTTGTCTGACTGATGTTGGCGCTTGTAGTTCGCAAACAAGCTCTCGAAAGCGCCTGTCTCGGCACTCTTCTGCATGTAAACAAAATTTCAAGTGTCAGATAGTTTTAACGATTTGAAGTATTATATAAACATAAAACTTACGTTCTTCATGTGGTGGGTCGAGAACCCAATCGTCCCCTGTCGAGTCTTCGTCTTCTTCTTCGCACGATTCACCTTGTTCTTCGCTTGTATTGCCTGTAATATAAGTAAACGTACACGTAAATAAAAATCGTATAATAAAAGGGTAAACACCTATTTAACGTAAATGATTTGATTACCTTAAACTCATCGCTCGTATATCGTTGTATCAGCGTCTCCCATTCGGTGTCGAGCTTAACGGTCCTCGGTTTCATCGACCGCGCCACCTGTACGCTGCTCTTGCAGTCGATGTCGAACCATGACCGCAAGGTATGCTTCCAATCACGAAGATGAGTCTTCGCGTCTCGAATGATTGCCGCATCGACAATCGCCTTCTTCTTTCCTGTTGTGTCACCATCGACTCGAATGTCGTACTTGTCTCGAATCGCTGCTCGGATCTCGGCCTCCTTCGTCGGCCCTACGTTCGCATTCATCCACCTTGGGACCGTAGGCGAGATCTTGTCTCGGACGACCAACCCATCATCAAGCCTTTAACTTTAAAACCTGCATAGAAACATCCTAAAACTAACGACAAATCGAATCTTAGTGGTTCGATTATTAAAATACATAATCCATAACCAACTAATTAATTTCACATTTTTATTCTTTTTAAATCTATAAACAACTAATTAATTTCACATTTTTATTCATTTTTAAATCAATAACCAATTAATTAATGTCACATTTTTATTCATTTCTAACAAAAATTAAATCGAATTTCAATTTCAATCCATAACCAATTAATTAATTTGGAGGGATACATAATTAATCTATAATCCTAATTTACAATTTTAAATTATCAAACATCCTAAATTATCCTAAATTATATCGTAATTAAATCCTAAATACTAAATTATATCCTAAATACTTATATCCTAAATAATTATATATATAACTAATTATGTAAATACTTATATCCTATACAATTATAACTAATTATATAAATACTTATATCCTTATATACTAAATTATGAAAATATATAAAATATAACTTATATCCTTACGTGAGGAGAGAGAGATGTGAGGAGAGAGAGACATGAGGAGAGAGCGACTTACCGGAGCTTCGGGATGGCGGAGGACGGAGGTTCGTCGGAGGAGAATTGGGTTTTTGGGTAAGATTGGAGAAAATGAGATTTTTAGGTCAAGGAAGCAAATGGGGGAAACTGATACGCGACCTGGGATTTAAAGACATTTACCGACGATTAAATCGTCGCTAAATGATTCAAATTTCGTAGCTAAATGAACTTACCTTTTCAGTTCATAACCAGGCATTTAGCGACGATTTTATCGTCGCTAATAGTTTTTTTACACATTTATCGACGATTAAATCGTCACTAATTCATTTCGTTTAAATTAATTTGGAGGGATTTTTCCCTCTTTCCATTTCGTTAAAATTCGAAATTAATTCGATATTAATTCAAAACTATTAGCGACGATTAAATCGTCGCTAATAGTTTTTTACACATTTAGCGACTATTAAATCGTCGCTAAATATTTTCCCGCGAACTTAGCGATGACAAAAAAGAATTAGCGACGATATTTTCGTCGCTAATTATCTTTGCCGCCAAACTTTAATATTTTTGGCACCAAAAAATCAGCGACGGTATTATCGTCGCTAAAAGGGTGATTAGTGACGATTAATTAGCGACGATAAAGTCGTCGCTAATAGTTTCGTCACTAAATGTCGTATTTCTTGTAGTGAGACGGACACAAAACGAAGAAGCATGACGGACAAAGAAAGCCTCCACGACTACGCCACAAGAAATCTTGTCACAAAATTTTGTGACAAGTTTCGGCCGTCCTCTTTCTGCCGGGCCGCGCCCTCGTGGCGGCGGCGGTCTGGTGCAGCCTCAAGTCTAATCTTGACCTAGGTCAAGATTAGAGGATTCGTCCGGGCCTCAGCCCGGAAACCCTAGTGGGCCCACGGGCCCATTCATTAAAAAAAAATTACCGAAAAAAAATAAGTTTTTAAATGTTTTATTTAATTAATTGTATGGGCTGAGCCTTAATGATTTTTATTTAAAACATTACAAAATAAATGATTATGATATCGATTTATTTTAAATAGGACATTAGAATGGGCCCTTACTTAATTAATTTTTTCGATAAAAAATTAGAAAAATTAAATAATTTGATATTGATTTATTTTTCCTAAGGGACATAAGAATGGGCCTAATTGAATCCATGGGCCAAAATGATTGGGCTCATCTTGATTTAGTTTATAGAATCAAATAGGAAACGATCAATCCGAATCAAACCATTCTTGCATGCTCTTGCTTGTTTATTTAATTACTATGCCATGCTTGTATGCTATAACTTAGGTCATGTATCGTATGTTAATGGTTGTCATGGGCTTTCATTCATTAAAATTGCCTAATTGGATTAGGATAGTTAATTAATGAATGAGTTGAACGGATCGGAGAGGTCAGTCACCAAGCCGATAAGAGGCTAAGCTGAGAGGTACTGAAGAAGACCTAGTGTCTCACCTTCTCTACTGGGAGCTTTTCCGTGATGGAATACTTTTAGGATAATCAAGACTAGATGTCACGAATTCCTAATCACTAAGCTATATCGAAACATCTGTTTTTAAGGGTAGCTTGAAAACACTCGAGTTTTTAATATGACTTAGTTAACTCGAGTGGATCACCTAGATTAAAGTTAATGCTAGGAAAATTAAAATACTGAAAGTATATTGAGTCGTAGGTCTCCAACATTGACACAACACCGTGAGGATGAAAGATCCCCTCGTGACCGGCGGTTTTCTAAACATGGTGGTCAGTTCCATTCGGAAAGGCTTTTCTGATTCCAATACCAAAGTTGTGTCTCTGACGATAGGTGGGAGGGTTGATCTCTGTGTGTACTAGTTACGCTAGTGCGTATGAGCTAGATTTCTTTCACTGAAATGTTGGGTTGACTCATGCATGAACCAACCGGTGGTTGCTCATGTGGCCAAAGATTCCTATAAAATTGGTAGTTAGTGAGCATAGTTATGAAGGTGCATGTACTATGATTGCTCACTAATCTGAGATGGTTCTCATTTTCACTAGGTGCACTCCGTTACGTCACCAGAGTGAAACGGACTGTGGCTATTAGTCGAATTACCTTGGAATATAAAAACTGGGTTCTTTTGATTAGTATTTTATCCCGTGCATGTTTGCATTATAGTTTTTATTTCCTAAATTATATTGATAGTTGTTTCTTTTCATATTGTTAATAAACGTACTTTTATGTTTTTAGAAATCATGTCGAACCCTATTATGGCCCTGTTGTCGAAAGACGTCCTGACTGGAGATAACTTTCCTAAGTGGAAGTCGAATCTGAATATTGTGCTTGTGAGTGAAAGCATTCGCTTTATCCTCACTGAAGACAGACCTCTTCTTCCTGCTCATGGTGCCTCCAAGAACTTGAGGGATGACTATGACAAGTGGACTACTGTCAATAACAAGGCGGTGGCCTACATACTCGCAAGCATATCTGATGCGTTGCGAACTAAGATGGAAGCGAAGGAGACTGCTGTGGAGATCCTTGACTCGTTGCAACAAATGTTTGGGATGCAAAGCGAGCAAGCCCGCATTGAGCTCACCCGTAAGTGCACTAGCACTAGGATGACTGCGGGAACTCCGGTGAGGGATCATGTCATGAAGATGACTAACTACTTCACCAAAGCTGAACTCCATGGGGCACAGATGGATGAGGTTACTCAGGTGGGAATAATCCCGAATTTCCTTTCGAGTGACTTCATACAGTTTACGTCCAACTACATCATGAACAAGTTGACGTATGGACTGTCTCAGCTGTTGAATGAACTACGGACTTTTGAGTCTATCACTCGACATGGGAAGAACAAAGGATCGGCTCTCTATGCTGACAAGAGTTCTTCGCCTAAAACCAAAAAAGGTTGACTTCTGGTGCTGAGTCATCTAAGGCACGCCCGAATACTTCAAGGGGAAAGGTCCCGTTAAGAAGGAAAGGAAGAACTTCAAGAGAAGTGGAAAAGGAAAAGAAAAGAAGCGAGAAAGCATTGGTAAATGTCACCACTGCAACACTGAAGGCCATTAGAAGAGGCATTGTCCTTTGTACTTGGCTGAGCTTGAGAAAAACAAGAAGAATGCTGATATGGTACCTTAAAATTCATGATTAAAGATATCCTAAAAATGTTTTGAGGATAATTATTCATGAGCATACTTCTTTTCTTGTTGCAGAGCAGATCTGATGGAGCACACGTGTGTAGACGAGCTTGCTGAACAATGTCGGATTCAAGCCCGAATTGTAGAGAAGCTCATGCTCCGTTTGAAGATCTAATTTCCCGCTAGTTTTATTACTTTCATTTTTGGATTTATTTTTGAACATGGGATGTGTCATTTAATAATCCGAGGTTTTCTAGACTGTTGTGTGGGATTTTTCCCCATTCAAAAAACATCACGGCCCAACTCAACCAAGGGTGCATGACGACCCCCGCCCAAAGAGTAGAGCCCGGGATTAAGACAAGTCGAGCTCGACCTCCAGGCAGGATCAACCTCCAGACGAGCTCGACCCCCAGGTATGCTCGACCTCCAGGCGAGCTCGACCCCCAAGCACGCTCGACCTCCAGGCGAGCTCAAACCCCAGGCGAGCTAGGCCTCCAGGCAGGATCGACCTCCAGGCAGGCTCAACCTCCAGGCGAGCTCGACCTCGTCCTCAGCTCGACCTTGGCCTCAGGAGCTCGGCCTCGGCCTCATGAGCTCGACCTCGACCTCCAGGTGAGCTCGACCTCAGCCTCAGCTCGGCCTCGGCCTCAGCTCGACCTCGGCCTTATGAGCTCGACCTCGGCCTCAGCTCGACCTCGGCCTCATGAGTTCGGCCTCGACCTCCAGGCGAGCTCGACCTCGTCCTCAGCTCGACCTTGGCCTCATGAGCTCGGCCTCGGCCTCATGAGCTCGACCTCCAGGCGAGCTCGACCTCGGCCTCAGCTCGACCTCGGCCTCATGAGCTCGGCCTCGGCCTCATGAGCTCGACTTCGGCCTCGGCCTCAGCTCGACCTCGGCCTCATGAGCTCGACCTCGGCCTTAGCTCGACCTCGGCCTCATGAGTTCGGCCTCAACCTCCAGGCGAGCTCGATCTCGTCCTCAGCTCGACCTTGGCCTCATGAGCTCGGCCTCGGCCTCATGAGCTCGACCTCGACCTCCAGGCGAGCTCGACCTCGGCCTCAGCTCGACCTCGGCCTCATGAGCTCGGCCTCGGCCTCATGAGCTCGACCTCGGCCTCAGCTCGACCTCGGCCTCATGAGCTCGACCTCGGCCTCATGAGCTCGACTTCGGCCTCGGCCTCAGCTCGACATCGGTCTCATGAGCTCGACCTCGGCCTCAGCTCGGCCTCGGCCTCATGAGCTCGACCTCGGCCTCATGAGTTCGGCCTCGGCCTCAGATCGACCTCAGCCTCATGAGCTCGACCTCGGCCTCAGCTCGACCTCTAGACCAGATTCGACCTCCAGGAGGAAGTCCAACCCAAAAATTGTGAAGGCAATCTCAGCCCTGCCAAGGACCGAAAAGGAAAAATCCCTGCCATGCCAAGGGCCAAAAAGGAAAAGTACCAGCCCATAATATCATCCCAACACCAACTTTTCCACACCAATGACCTCAGCTTATTTGTTTTCTGGGACCCGCCAATAAACCATAATATCATCCCAACACCATCATTTCCACACCAATGAGCTCAGCATTTTCTTTATCACTCTTGAAGCCATCTCGGCTGGACCCCACCAAGTCCCTCAACACACAACCTCCAACTACTATAAATGCCCCCTCTCATTGAAGGGAAAGGACGATCATTCCTTCTGAGAAAAAACTTGAGACTTCTCTCTGCTTCCCTTGATGCCATTCTTGGCTTGAAGAGGATTCTCCTCGATTTCTCATTCTCAGAGATGCCGAAGCCTCGACCCCCGCCGGCGCTGCAGACCTGTTCGGCCCTGGCGCGCGTAGGCCGACTCTGGCGGTCGCCGAAGCTTTCATCCCGACCGACGCCGCAGATCCGGCCGACCCGGCGCTCGCGATCCAGCCTCGACGCCCGCCGAAGCCTCGAACCTCGCCGGCGATGCGGACCTGTTCGGCCCCGGCGCGCGTAGGCCGACTTTGGCGCTCGCCGAAGCTTTCATCCCGACCGACGCCGCAGATCCAGCCGACCCGGCGCTCGCGATCCAGCCTCAACGCCCGCCGAAGCCTCGACCCCCACCGGCGCTGCAGACCTGTTCGGCCCCGGCGCGCGTAGGCCGACTCTGGCGCTCGTCGAAGCTTTCATCCCGACCGACGCCGCAGATCCAGCCGACCCGGCGCTCGCGATCCAGCCTCGACGCCCGCCGAAGCCTTGACCCCCGCCGGCACCGCAGACCTGTTCGGCCCCAACGCGCGTAGGCCGACTCTGGTGCTCGCCGAAGCTTTCATCCCGACCGACGCCGCAGATCCAGCCGACCCGGCGCTCGCGATCCAGCCTCGACGCCCGCCGAAGCCTCGACCCCCGCCGGCGCTGCAGACCTGTTCGGCCCCGGGGCGCGTAGGCCGACTCTGGCGCTCGCCGAAGCTTTCATCCCGACCGACGCCATGGATCCAGCCGACCCGGCGCTCGCGATCCAGCCTCGACGCCCGCCGAAGCCTCGACCCCCGCCGGCGCCGCAGACCTGTTCGGCCCCGGCGCGCGTAGGCCGACTCTGGTGCTCGCCGAAGCTTTCATCCCGACCGACGCCGCAGATCCAGCCGACCCGGCGCTCGCGATCCAGCCTCGACGCCCGACGAAGCCTCGACCCCCACCGGCGCTGCAGACCTGTTCGGCCCCGGCGCGCGTAGGCCGACTCTGGTGCTCGCCGAAGCTTTCATCCCGACCGACACTGCAGATCCAGCCGACCCGGCGCTCGCGATCCAGCCACTACACTTGCCCTGAACTACGTCATGACCTGATCCCGACTAAAGGGTACGTAGGCAGCCAACCTTTGACGCGGTCACACCCTCATTCACCCTCCAGATTCCTCATTTGGAGGTGTTTGGACGAACTCCAGGGACATTCATAGCTGAGAAACGACTCGGGACATCGAGTCCGACACGCTCGAGTCGAGGGCAGACCACTCGGTCCGTCCTTGGGTCTAACCGTCTTCGACTCCTAAATCGTTGTCCGAAAAACTGCGACAACATAGACTGTAGCCTTTATGGTTATTCCAGAAAGGATGAATCTTTCTTTCTTTATGTTTTATTACATTATTTATGAACACATGGTTGTGTCTTTAAATATTTCCTTCTATAATTGAATGCCTTGATTGCTTTTATGATATTTGAATATGCATGAATGCTTATGTCCTTATGAAAAAGATATAGAATATGAAGGTCACGTTTTTCCGTTCGTATGCTATATAGAAACACGATAAATAAATATAAATATTTTCTAAGTTATTATCTCTGTTAGAATTTAATTAGCTTTTATTGCTTCATTAAATTCTTATGTTGAATATGTTTTATTGTTTTAAGAACTATTTAGAGCTTTGAAAGCGTCTAAATAATTATTACCATTATTCGACAATGACTTGTGCGAATAATAAGTAATAAAGGAGACACAACTAAGAGTTAGTGTTGATGATGAATTAAATTAGTGGGAGCTTCCTTAATTGGAACCTAGTCACTAATATTCGTATTGATTGAGTGGGAGCATCCTTGAATGGAACCTAGCCACTCTAGATTTATAGATTGAGTGTGAGCATCCTTAATTGGAACCTAGCCAGTCTAAAATTCAATAATCGAGTAGGAGCATCCTTAGTTGGAACCTAGCTACTCTTATTCATTGAGATAGTGGGAGCATCCTTAAATGGAACCTAGCCACTAAATAACCAATATTATTGAGTGGGAGCATCCTTAATTGGATTCTAGTCACTATTGTTCAATAAATGAGTGGAAGCTTTCTTTAATGAAATCTAGCCACTTGTTGTTCAATAAATAGCAACATCCTTCATAGGATTAAATCCATCATTGAAGATGGCATCCTTAACCGGAATGTATATGGTATTATTCAATAATTAAAGTGGAAGAGTAATCAATGATTACCTTGCCACATAAATCAATGAATTGAAAGTAAGGATAATTTTGAATTATCTTGTCGTTAAAATCAATAACCTAGTGGGAGCATCCTAGAATGGATCCTTGTCCCTTTCATGAACAATAAACTTTCCTTAAATGGAAATACATGATCTTGAGATATCACTCTCGATCAAACTAACTTGTCTGAAAGTTATTATCCCATATTTAATAGATCTACCTGTTAAGCTATTAGCTTAAAGGAATAGAGAGATCTATAAAAGGATTAATGAAATGGTTTAAGCTTTAATAAGCTATAAGATAAGGGATTGAGCTCTTAAGGAGAGACACTATCATCAATGATACTCTTCTTTCTGATACCACGAACCACTTCATTTGGGATCTTCAAAATTGAAGAAGAACTGTCCTTTGAGGATGAAGTTCCAATAACATAAAGACATGGATCGAAGTAGTTATACTACTAAACTTTTTGAAATATGAAAGGTAGATCTTAAGTACTTAACAAACTAATCATGATTGTACATGGATGTTGGTTATAATCGATATTTTGAGAATGATCGATAAGTGTAGCTCCTAAACAAGTGTCATGAATAAAGTCATTACTATTATAGTTCTAGACCTCCTTATGACACAAGTAAATTGACTGAGCTAACTGTTTCTAAAATTAAATTCAGAAACGACATGCTCGTTCCATTATGTCTCAAACATACTTATTGACATAAGGTATGAGCTCAATGTTGAGGCTATTGACATTGCCTTTAAAAGGACTAATAATTAGACCTTAGACAATGTCGTATTTCAGAGAATAACTACATGTGTTGTAAACACTGTAATTTCTGGAAATAGTGAGATACTTAGTTATTTAAATATAGTAGATCCTTAAAATCTTGTGTATATATTGAATATGAACACGACAAACAAGGATGAACTATAAATAATCAAGTAATGGAAATAGGTCAATAAATTCTTATTTAAACACGTTCAATAAATCACACTATAGTAAATGGTGATGAGATCAAACCATGCAATGGTGCAACCTGTTTTGGCACCAAAGGGATGTACACCTTGATAGGGAGACTTGTTATCTTTAGATATAAAGTCTGGTGTATAATCTAAAGGTATGCGAAGTGTTAATTTGTTTTAAAGTAAATTTATTTACTATGAACAATTTGACTTGACCTTAAATGGTAAGTCAAAGATCACTTGCAAAAATGCATGAACTAGAATAATATGAAAATGGGACATATGTCAGATCGACATAAATGATAGAGTAAAGATAAAAGTGGGAATCCATATGATGGGAATCTCAATCCTGGGTCCAGGTCTAAACCGTCTATAATGATGGCAAAGAATTAAATTGGCTGAAGGAAACTTATCTTCTCTGGTCAAAGTGGGAGATTGTTAGGAATATTGCCCACTTGAAGATAATGAATAAATGATTATTAAATTCTATAATAATATTACTTTATTAGCATTATATGATTAGTGGGTTGAGTTCTAAACAATTAGAATCAATAACAACTATCTTCCATAGCCTCCGTATTAAACTGAGTCACGTGCTGGGCACCTGAGTTCGGGTGGTGAGCTAAACGAGGTCGAGGACTGATATACGCCTAGAAAGCTATATCTAAAGTCATATATGTGGAACACATAGGTGAAGGCTGATCACTATGTGAGAGCATTCTACACTTGTGGTAAGTGTACGACTTGGACAGGTCTTGGTGTAGATGTGTCGTTTAAGGACCGTTACGACACACTAACCGAGGCCACTATGATGATCACATTGAGACTTGATCTAAATCCTGAAGTGATCATGGACACTGGGTTATGTTACTGAGCTCTTTGACTCATTCGCTAAAAGGCTATTCATGCTAATAACAACTTATGTCTTGGGAATCTCTCAGAGCATGATTCGAGTGGGAAGTGATTTACAAATACGGAATCCAGCCTTCCTGAAAGAAGGTTAATGTTCACTCACCTAAGGGTTGATTCCAGAACCGATAGATTGCTAGCACTTTCGAAGTAAGTAACGTTCGAAAGAATCTTTCGCTGGGGAAGCAACAATGCTTAGGGCTGATATGTATCAAGAGAAGTATAACAGATAAATTGACTTCTCTTGACACGGGTTGAACCTGGAGGATCTTGATCACGAACTAACTATATTAGTGGACACTCGTCACGATGAGTAAATATAATTCTAGTATAAAGGAGAGTTAAGTCTTGGCTTATAAGGTGGAGTATTTGACCAAGATTAGACGAATCGATGGAAAAAGAGAAAGGACTATTTCGTCTTTTTCATCGGATTTGTTAAGCTTCTATTACTAGGTCCATATTCCCGATTCGGCTCTGATAAAGGCAGATAAGAACTTTCGAATAATAATGTTTATCATTATTAATCTCACTTGCTGTAATTGTGATTGACAGCATTAATTCTGGAAAACGGGTCTTCGCATAATTAAATAAATATTTATGGTAGAATTGTTTATTTATTGTTTGATCAAGTAAATAAACAATTATTAATTATTTGTTTATTGTTGGATCAAGTAAATAAATAATTAATTGGGTTTTAAGAAATTGGGCCTTGCACAAAATATGAAAATCGGATTTGGGAATTTTGGCATGAGAGTTGCGCAAATTCCCTTGGCCGTGTGCCTAAAAACCGATTTTTATAATATTGGTATTTACCAATATTTTCTCTTTAGTTGTTTAAAATAAAGGAGAGAGAATAATATAAGATATTGTCATATATTTTCTCCTTATTTAAAGGAAAGTATTTTGGAGAATATATGAGAATATATTTAAAGGGAAATAATATATTCTCCTATATTCTCTCACTAAATAAAATATTCTCTATTTAAATAGAGAATAATATCCCATAGATATCGATCTGATGGATGAGAGAAAAAGTAGGATTCACTTGTTGAGATCCAATGGCCTAGATTTAATCCACTAGTGTGAACACAATAAAAGGAAATAAAATATTCTGGAAGATTCCATGAATATCTCCTTTTTACTACTATAAATAGGGGTTCATGAGAAAGCAAAAAATGAAGCAATTTTTTTGAGAAAAATTTCGTGCATTCTAGCCTTCTTGGCCGTGCACTCCTCCCTCTCTTTCCCTCGGAAATTCGTTTCCATTCTTAGTAAAATAAGAGAAGATCTCGAAACACCTAGTTTCGTGATCTAGTGAGATAAAGACTGTGCCCACTCATCTTTCTTATTCGTCTTGGAGATTACGTTTCGGAAGACTAAGGTGTCATCCTCGTGTCCTTCATCAAGACGACGCAAGGAGTATGCGATTGGTTTAAGAGCGTTCTGTAGCTGAACCAAAAATCAATGTAAGTACTCGTTTTGTTTTGCTAAAATCGGTTGCTTGATAAATATGCTCTCGTGAATTAAATTAATTAAACATAACTAGATCCTGTTAATTATAACCATAATTTAATTAACTTATGATCAGCGTAATTAATTATTTTTCCGCATTAATTTGGTTATATGGTGGAATCATCTCAAATGAGTAGCATCAGAACGATTGTTCGTGTCTGATACGCGCTCGATTCCCCCAGTAGCTCATTGAGCAATGATCGAAGAAATGATCAAAGCTCATTGAGTAATGATCGAAGCAAAAACGCCTTGGAGTACTCCCATTTAAGAGAGGGTCGCAAGAGAGGCTCTTAGTCCCACGTTAATTGCTTCTTTCATTAGTGTTGGGGATCGTGGGTTACAAACAGTAAATATAACCCTCTCACTTAGTTTTTGGAGTTGGTTCATCGACTATTATAAGTTCGGAAACAGATTTTCTAGTTAGAGAGCGATAGAGCGGACAACTAGAAGAGAATCCTAGATCTTCATGTTCAGAGCAGTGTAAGTGCATAAAGGCAAAAGGGACATACTCGGATCTTCTCCTATTTTCTATTTCGGGAAAGTGCATGAAGGAAGTGTGAACTTCAACTCACTCGAACACTTGAAAGTTTGAGATTACACATCTTTTTATTTTTCGGCTTTGTCTACAAGGAGACATCCCACTCAAATTTTCAAGAGCATACAGATTTTGAACATATGTGATATAGATATAGTTTTGAAAACATTTTGAAAACCTATTTGATTTGGATGACAAAATATTTTGAAGTTCGAAAACGAAAACGGTTTTTCAAAATTCAAACTAGTTTTGTAGAAATTCAATTTCAATTAAACTTTAAAAAATCAAAACATTTTAATCTTACATATCATGTTTATAATCTTATGAAAAACATTTTTGCTCAAGAAATTTTTCTTATTAGAGTTCTATAACTCATGGTAGTGGGGCTGAAAATCCGGAATTCTAAAAAACTAGACTTTCGGAACAGCCGCGCACCTCGGAGTAAAATCGGCATAACTGGCGGCTCCGATGTCCTTTTGACCTGAAACCAGTATCATTGGACAGAGGATAGACAGAGCTTTAATTTAATTAAAGAATCATTAAATTTTGATTTCTGAGCAGAGAGTTATGCCACTTTTACTGCGGGTTTTACTCCAGCTCGAAGAAAAAGAAATAATTAAAGCTTGGTCCTTTTTAGGTGCGAAAAAGAATCGAGTGTAACGGAACTTTTTAGGAGGTTGTTAAAGCTTTTATTTTTGTTTTATTAGCAAGGTAATAACATGGTATAAAAGAAATAACAACATGCATAAAACGATTCAAGTAAATAAAAGAAACTAGTAAGACAAGAAAACTAGTCACAAAATTTACTCGAAATTTTCTCAAACTTAAAAACACGTTTTTCAATATAAAAAATTAAAAACTTAGAACTGATTCTAATGTGTTTTAATATCATCCAAAACTCATAGAAAATCAACATGATTTTTAATTTAAAGGCATGAGCAATAAATAAAAAAAAACTAAGAAAACAATTCTAACTTGTCACAAAATTAGTAAACTTTAGAAAACGATTTTCAATCTCATATTTTTAAATACATGTACATGCATATCTTTGACCATAGCTCTGATACCATTTGTTGGAATTGATCTAGGGTTTAAGAAAAAGTTTAACGCTTCGTTAAGCGGCGGAATTTTAAAAATTTTCTTTTTCAAGTAAAACAGTTTTTACTAACCTAGACAAAGTGCAAGCACATGTAAATAAAACTAATATGAGCATAATAAATTTACTAACCTCTTTAGAAGCTTGAACGTTGATGAGCCGTCGGAAGGTGGAAAACGTTCGTCTCCTTCGCAGCACGTCTCTCTTTCTTTCATCGCAACTCGAGCAACCACGAAAGTTTCTATCACTAAATCATTCGAGAAAAAAGGAATTAGTGAGTGGGCACTATTAAACACTACGACTTAAGAACGAGTCTTGAAGTCGCAGAGCTAAACTCTAGGTCAAATGAGGAAAAAAACGAAATTGAATAGAGAGAGAGAGAGAGGATCGGCCAAGCTAGAGAGAGAAGCTCTCAAATCTCTAGAACTTGGGATGAATGAAATGTGTGGAATGAGGCTCCTATTTATAGGAGAGGTCTCACCTTCAATAAGGTAGTTTCCTCTTCTATAGAATATCACATATTCATGAGCCAATTTCCCTTTTCCTTCATAGAGATGCACGGCCAAGACAAAACAAGTAAGTCCTTGGATTTGTTTCCTCTTTTGTTGGCTTCTCCCTTGACTCCTCTTGGCCGATTCTTTTGTTCCTCTTAGAGCAAATTTGTTTCCTCTTTTTCTTTTGGCAAGTATCTTGATACATTTATGCACAAAATATTCTCTCTTTCTTTGGGTATGTTGGGCGCCCATATTGTCTAGAAAAGGCTTCTAGAAGCTTTTCCATTTATTCATTACAACATGAAAAAGGCCCATTAAGAATTTTCAATAAAATTCCTATGAAATGAAATTAATCCACAAGGCCCAATAAATATAATTTTGGCCGAGTGATATCAAGTCATCAAATGACCTTGTCAAAAAATTTATTGACATTCATTTCATCCTATGTCTCAAAAGACAAAAATACCCTTTTGACAATTTTTGTTCTTGTTTTGACTTAGCTTCCAGTTTAACTATTCCTACTCAATGTGATTCGTGACAGTGACCTCATGGATCCAAATGAACAAAGCTTGAGCTAAATACTTGGACTCAAAAGTTCACAAACCTTTTCCAAGTTTAGCTTAATGTCAACTGACTCCACTAAAGAGTTGACACTGAAAATCTCTCGGTTCAAATGAATTTATTTTCTACTCAAGAATTCAACCTAATTGTAATGAGTGGATCCACAGAATATTATCAGTGTTTACCCTTCATGAATATCATCAGCTAGTCGGGATTTAAAAAATTACCATTTTACCCTTCTAGCTGTTATTTCCTCAACTCATTTGTCGCTTGTGAATAAGTTAGAAACAATTTATTGACGAGGAGCTAACAAGTCACATTGTTTCATCCAAAAGAGTCAGGAATCAATTTGGACACTGGCCAGTTCATTTATTCACACTCCAAGGAACAAAGCATGAGGTGATATACATTGCATTTCAGCAATCTTGTACATGAATTCCATATCTATGAGATCTTCACAAAGTTACTCATGACATTCTCACAACTTAGTATTTCACCAATAGGCCTTGTTCAGAATCACATAGTGAGTCCGAACTCTGACTTTCTCAAATGAGAATACTAAGGTGTGAAATGACATGTCTCATTTATTCGCCCAATCGTAGGAATCATTCTTCATGGTGGGAAATGTCTCTGTTTGAGGGCTTTTTGTGTGAGTGAGAGCCCCGTGGAGTGGTTCCCGTAGATGCCCTCATATATTTCTCGGAGAACTTTCGTCGACTCAGCTTTGTCGAGACACCTAAGTAGTGGTGTGGAATAACCGCGCTTGTAGAGTATTCCATATCTTAGTGTGTATTTGGATGCTAACGCCTTTAACTTATCGGCTTCCTTGCGATCTTCAGGGAGTCCCCAATCTCACATGAATTTTTTAATTGGGCTCATCCACGTCGAATGAGGGACGTCTTCAATTAGTTTGACTTTGTCTTGTGAGATGGACGGTTCGAATAGTGACTCGATTGGGACAGATCCCAACCCTTCTTCGTCAATCTCGGATTCGAGGTGAGCAAGGGCATTGGCCTCGGAGTTCTGTTCCCTTGGGATTTGGAAGATTTCGAACTAGGAAAAGGCCTCGAGTTTTGCGTTCATCTTTGCCAAATAGGTGATCATGTCAGGCTCATTGTCCGTGTAATCACCTCTAACTTGCTTGACAATCAACTGCAAGTCACAGTGTGATTTTGGCTTTGAGCTTTCACGCTAATTTTAGCCCGACTATTAGAGCCTAATATTTTGCCTCGTTATTGAAGGCGTAGAATCTGTAGTGGATGGCGTATACCTTAACTTTTCCTCTTCGGGGTTCATTTGTACGATACTGTCACAAGCCCTCGTCTTAGACGTTCCGTCTACGTGCAGTTCCCATATCGGACCTGTTGGATCAATCTTTCTCTTTCTAACCAACAAGTCGTTGGCCGTTTCTTCCTTCTCTTTTTCCTTATCAAGAGTGTAAGAAAACTCTTCTACAAAATCACCTATGGCCTGGCCTTTGATGGTCGTTCTAGGGTGTAACCGATCACATACTCACTCAATTCTTGGGACCCAATCACCATGCGAGACGATGTCCCTTTTTGAAGAGTTTTAACTACCGGGTGCTCGGTGCGAACCATTGATTGGGTGGGCTTGGAAATACAGGTGCAATTTCTTTGCCGCCATTATAAGAGCTAGAGCTAGCTTATCAATTTCGGTGTAGCATGTTTGATCATCAAGCAAGTCCTTGCACACGTTGTAGATTGGTCATTGGACCATATCTTCTTTGCGGACAAGTACGACACTCACAACTTTTTCGGAGACGACGAGATACGTGTAGAGCGTCTAGCCTTCCTTTGGTTTGGAGAGGAAATACAGTGATCCAAAGTAAACCTTCATCTCTTGGAAGGCTTTTTTGCATTCTTCAGTCCACTCAAAGCCGTCCGTATTCTTTAGAACTTTGAAGAACGGTTGAGACTTGTTCGGTTGATTTTTGACACGAAATATATCAAGGCAACAACCAATAGGCTTTGCAACTATTTGAGCCCTCTTAGGGATTTCATATCAATGAGTGCCTTGATCTTCTTGGGATTAGCCTCGATTCCACATTGGCTAACTACGTAGCCCATGAATTTTTCCGACTCAACCCAAAAAGCACATTTATGGGGATTGAGCTTCATTTTGTAACGACAGAGTATAGTGAACATCTTCATCAAGTTGTGCACGTGGTCAGTTGCCTATAGGCTTTTGACAAGCATATTTTCAACGTACACTTCCATGGTCTTTCTGATTTGTTGGTAGAATATCCAATTGACCAGTCATTGGTATGTAGCTCCTGCATTCTTGAAGCCAAAATGCATGACGTTGTAATAGTATAATCCTCGATCACTGATGAAGGTTGTTTTGATTTGATCAAGTTCATGCATACAAGTAGGGTTGTAGCCCGAATAGGCGTCCACAAAATTGAGCAACCCATGGCCTTATGTGGCGTCGACCTGTTGTTCGATGCAATGGAGAGGGAAGCAGTCCTTCAAGCATGCTTTGTTAAGATCCTTGTAATCTATGAAAATACGCCACTTCCCGTTGGGATTCTTTACTATAACGATGTTAGCTACCCGTTTGGGGTACTTCTTGGATAAAATCCGCAACGAGGAGTTTCTCCACCTTTTCGTTTATTGAATGTTCGTCTAGCTTACACCTTTTGGTGGTATTTTTGTCGTCATTCAATCGATGCAGGATGACCTCATGATCGATTCCAGGCATGTCAACATGAATCCATGTCAAGATAGCCTTAAATTCTCTGAGCAATGCAACGAGTTGAGTTTGGATGGCGAGCGGAAGTTGGGCACCGATTTTAACAACCTGGTCAGGCTTGAGTACGTCGAGGACGATTGGAATGTGGTCATTCGGAAGTCTCTACTTTAAGCTTCCCTATTTTGTCGCGAGGGTCTAGCTCCCCAAATTTCTTTATTTCCTTTAGGTCATACGGTTATTGTCTCCCAGTTGGAAGACCATACTAACCATCTTTCCAATAACTTTACCATCGGCCCTTGGATGTAGTATATCCTAGTTTGAGCTTGATCCCCAACCATAGTCCCAATTCCTTTCTCAGTTCGGAATTTCACCAGTAGGTGATATGTGGACGTGGTCGCCATGGTCACCCTTAATGGCTGAGCATGAGTCGATCAATAATGACATTATAGGACAATGGTTGGTCAATCACTAGGAAGGGAACCATGTGGACAATTTCAATGTCTTCGGGAGTTCTGAAGGTGACTGACAAGTTGATGGTACCTTATGTCATAACTCGCTTTCATCCGTTTCATCTGTTCCAGAGTGTTCTTGAATATTACGTCTGCCGCGCTGCCGTTGTCGATGATGACCCTTTTCATAAGATTTATTATTATTATTATTATTATTATTATTATTATTATTATTATTATTATTATTATTATTATTATTAAAGCTTTACTATCTTTTACTAGGCCAGCAATATTCCTTTTTATCCTAATTTATGTATACGTCTTTTATAAATTATAGTATGCCTACAATTCTATGAAGGTTTTTTTTTATATGCATGTTATTTATTCATTTCGTCCGTATATGTAAATTTTTAATTTAGTATTAGATTTTTTTTATTTCTTCTGTTGAACAGATATGTATAAATACCTAAAGAGACCTTTATATTCTCCAACTCCAATGGGAAAAAATGATGACATGAAAAAAAATCATGGGAAGAGTTCGATCCCAACAAGCTAGAGGCAGATCCTGGTAAACGAATTCGGATTTCGGATATCATCCAAATATTCAAGATGAATATCGAAGGCGTATATGTTGAAAGGGCCGTGCCAGCCGAACCTAAATAATTTTCCTTCGACAAAATTTGGAGACAAACAAAGGCGTTTCAACAGCGCTTGGTATCTCCAATATGCCAATTGGTTAGAATATAATAAGCTAAAAGACGCGGCATTTTGTATTTGTTGATATTTATTCAAACCAAATAACAAAGACCAAGGAGGTGGTGACACTTTACGTAGATGGATTCAGAAGACGTTTATAATAAGAAAACGTAGATTCCTCTTGCCGAATTTTATCCCGAAGATGTTTCGAATGCAAATTGCTTGAAGCTTGATAATCAACTTGACACTTATATCTTTGATGTGTGTTCTAATGCGATAAGTTTGTTGAGCTCATAGTAATAGGTGATCTTGAAAAACGATGTTTGAGACAACGAAGGAGCCAGAATACCCATTAGTATCTTTGCTTATGACACTTGCATTGGAGATCCGGTTGCTACCGCTACTATCGAGTGAGTATTTTCAAACGTGAATGATGAATGCTAATTTAATCATGTACATCGAGAAATATATTTTTGATAGTATTGATAATGAAATAACTGTGCAACGGTTTCAAAGCATGTAAAAACTCATCGCGTAAACTTGTAACTTTATAACTTGCTATCATTGCATTAAATAAATGAAAAATAACACACATATACCATGTGTTTTAGTGAAATATCGAGTTCAATCTTTGATTTTCAAAAATGTTGAGTTTGTACATTCTGTTTACTTAAAATGACAAAATTTTACCTTGAAATAAATGACAGTGCCACAAATATACATTTTATTGATTTTTCATTGATGTTGACTTTGATATAAAAAACCGAACCAAACCCCAGACTACCCTAACTCTAAAATTCCCAATTTTAAAATAAGAATATAGCACTAAATCGAAATAGACTAATAAAATTCATACCCCACAGGAGATGACTTCCTTCTGTATTCGAATTACAACTTTTAATCCTGAATTTCATGCTCGAATTAGTGATTTTGATGCCCATTTTCTCTGCCTGCGTTCTCCACGATTCAGAGATTGTAGATTGTTTTTTTTCGTTTTTAAATAAATTACATATAAGGTGCGAATGTATAAATGTAAAATGAGGTTTACATATAAATATTAGAGTCAACATCAAACATCGATAAAAAAATATGACAAAAGGAAGATTTGTGGTACTGTTATCTATTTTAGAGTATAATCCGTCATTTTAGTTAAATAGAGCGCACAAACTCGATATTTTTTAAAACCAAAAGTTATATTCGACACTTCACTAAAACACAATATGTGTCATATTCTCTTAAATAATTGTAATGATTATTATGTTTACTAAGTTCTTTGATGTGCCCCAACAAATTTATAATTTTGGATCCCGTCACTTATTGTAAGTAAAGCGTATCATCTCTCTTTTATTTACCACTTCGATCTCGCATTTAATACATAAAAGAGTTTTTAATTGTCTTCTGTTTCTGATTGCCTAATTTATTTAATTGTTGAATTTATTCTTCTTTGTCAAAAGCACTAGATTAATTTAGAAGAGCATGGAAATTAGATGTATTCTTTGGCACATACGAGTAAAATGTTGAACATTCTATAAATTTCATGCGTCTTATTCTTGCTTCGTGTCTAGTGCGTATATAAGCAATATATCTATAATGTAAACTGACAAGACCTTGCGTGTTTCTTAATTTTATGGTCTTATGGAATAGCGACTTGATTATATAATTGTTAATAATTATTGTATTTCAACTTATATATATATATATATATATATATATATATATATTATATATACGTACGTAATTTACACATATAAATATAAAATTTGATCCTATTGTGGTTTTTTTTTTTTTATTCAAGTACTCTAGACGGACAAGTATTTAAAAAAAAATACGATACAAAAGTCTTTTTGGGATTGATGTATAATATCATTATTATAAGCTAGTATTAGCATTAATTTAGCATGTTGTTTTTCTTTTATTACACGTGAGATTTAAGCTAAATTAACCGAAATTTTCATACTACTGAACAATGATCAATCAACATTATAAAAATACTTTTAAAAAATTAATAATGAGCTGCAAATTCACCAAGTCACGGCAGTTGGTAAGCTACATAGAAAGAGAGAGAAGGAGAGATGTTTAAATAGATCGATAGGCAAATTCAAAGCCGGCATGGTTGACCACCGGCCCCATCAAACCAACAAGAAAAACAAACGTTTGACTTTATCTAGGTCAATCTCTTAAAAACCTCTTACTACTTGTATACATAAATACAATCTTCTCATTTCGTCTCGTCTTAGTTCCAAGCAAATTACAACATCAAACCCTAATTCCATCCATACATCTCTCTCTCTCTCTCTCTGCAGCTTTGACCTATGGGAAATGCCGTACTTTTACCAGCCTGCTTCAAGCCAAACCCTAATTCAGCTGTGAAGCTGGTCTTATTCGACGGAACAACGAGAATCCTCGCCGGGAGAAAGAAGCGAATCATAGCTGGGGAGTTCATGTACGAGTACCCGGACAGCATGGTGTGCCACGCGGACTCGTTCTTCATAGGCCGCCCGATCCCAGCCCTCGGGATCCACGCCGAGCTCCTCCCAGGCCACACCTATTTCGTCCTTCCCATCGACCGCTTCGCCTGCCACGTCATCACGGTCTCTTCCCTCGCGCTCTTCGCGGCCCAGCCGAGCCCTGACCACCGCCAAAACCAAATCCGGCCCGCGAGCCCGATCAACTTCGGGGACGCTCCGTTCGAGTACCTGAAGGGATCGGACGGCAAGGTTTCGATCAAAGTCTCGCCGGAGTTTATTCGGGGCCTGATCACGAGGGATAAGGAAACCAAGGCGGTGGTCTCCGGCGGCTTTCTTTGTAGCACGCCGGAGCTCCAAAAGCACTACGAACAGCTTGTTGGGTGTAAAGAGCAACTGTGGTCTCCCAAGCTTGAGACGATATCAGAACATAAAATCAGGTTTTCACCCTGTAGATTCATCGGTTTGTAACGCTAAAAAAAACAAAAGGAGATAGGTGACGATGGTATAGCTCAAAGTCACGCGTTGATTATTTCTTAGATTAGGTTTGAATGAAGACAAAAAAAATTAATAAAGTAGTTTTGGTTAGGATTACTAGATTATAGTTTCCATTCTACTTTATTTTTGTCTCATTTGTTTACAGAATATATAATAATATGATATATAATAAGGATATTATATAGTGTCAATTTCATGCATTCTTGATTCATTTACATTTACAGAGCAACTTATATCATTTTGAATTTTATAAGACATGTACGAGTTCTTCGATGCTATATGCGACATAAAATAAATGAAAATAGAATTAAGAAGCAGACTAGTTTTTTTTTTTTTTTTTTAAATTCTATTTCATTCACACACACACACACACACACACACACACACACATATATATATATATATATATATATATATATATATATATATTGTTCAATTGATAGATTACAGTGAACATTTAAGTAATGTACAATTGATTGAAATAAGCTACAAAGAAATTATTTAAATTTCAATAATAAAGACATCTAAACCTCATAAATAAAAAAATATTTTTCTATTTTTGAGGAATAAATTCACGCTCTCACAGCTCTCACAGGAGACTTCATAAGAACAAAAAGGTGGTTCCATGACATTATGACATTAAATATTGCATTGGATGCCTGTTTGGACATTATGAATTAGTCTCACTAGTAAAAATTTGGGATTCCATGACAGGTAATTTATGTTGTGGAATCCCACTTCGTGGTAAGTTCTCACGAGGAAAACATTTTCATCGTGAGAAGTTATTTCCATGATGATTTTTTTTCAGTAAAGAAAACGCAAAAACGCACAGGTCAACACCCAAGCCGATCGACACAGATCCATGACCGAGAAAGACCCCAAAGCCCATACGCAAGCACAATTTCAACTAGGGCCGTAAAAAACTGAATCGAAAATCGGATAAAATTCCGATAATCGAAGCAATCCTAAACCGAAAATCAGTACCACATCATATAACCTAAATTTGGATTCAAATAACTGATCCACTTTAAAATTTTAGACCAGATATCGATTTTAAATTTTGGAAAAATCGGATATCGGATATTTAACCGATTATTTTTTTTATTAAACATAAAATAAAAATAAGAATAAATCACATTTTTGCTCCCTGGACTCGTATCTTCGTTGAATTTCACCCCCTGGACTCGGAAATATTGCAGAACTCAACTCAGAACTTAGACACGTGTTACAACTAACCACTTCCATCAGTATTTGGACGTTAAGTGATCACGTGTTTATCATGTGTACTTAGGAATGGCAACGGGTATGGGTTTTAGCGGGTACACCAATACCGGTACCCGTACCCGCCTATTAAAATACCCGTACCCGTTAACCCGGTTTTTCCAACGGGGCGGCTAACGGGTATACCCGCCGGGTGACGGGTGCCAAAATTGAGCACCCGTTAACCCGTTAACCCATTTAAAAAAAATAAAAAAACAACCTACTCATTATGATGGTTTTCTTAAAACAAAATATCTAGTTTTTTTCCATCAAAATAATTAACGGGCGGGTTAGCGGGTTAACGGGGCGGGTTTAACATTTTCGCTACCCGACCCGTACCCGCTAAAATACTAACGGGTAATACCCGTTAGCCCGTTAACTCATTTTGAACGGGTATTACCCGACCCGTTAAAACCGGGTAACGGACGGGCTAACGGGTTTCGGGTAAAAATGCCATCCCAGTGTACTGTTCTGAAAGGGTATAAGCGTATTTTTGCATATAATGAATACTTTTAATGTTTAAATATTATCAGATATATTAATTTTTAGAATAATTATTAAATATTACAATTGTTTCAAGAATATAAATACTTTTTAAAAAAAATGAAAGAACAAATCCCGCATACACAAATCTAGGGTTTGTTCTATCATCGCGAAAATGGTGAAACCTTCGACATCCAAATCTCCGACGAAATCGAAACCTAGAAGCACTAGAGGAGGTTTCAGAATGAAGTCTCCGGCGAAGAAAAAGAAAAAAACCATGCCAGCGAAGTCTCCGACGGCGTACTCGAAGAAAAAATCCCAGGCTCAGAGAAAAAAACCCAAGTCTCCGACGAAAAGAAGAGCTGGTCGAGAGACAAGTTCCTCAGAGAGCGCGTCGGTCAATAATAGACCAGTATATGGTGAGAAACCCTTTTTATGTATGTTTGGATATGTTTTTAGGGTTTGAAAAGTGTACACTAGTACAAAAAACAGCATTGGGTGCGACTTTTTTCGCACCCAAAGGTCGAAAGTCGCACCCATTGATACCTTTAGGTGCGACTTTAGGTGCGACAAAGTCGCACCCGAAAGTTCGCACCTAAAGGTCATGGGTGCGACTAGTCGCACCCGAAGGTCATGATTTTTAGGTGCGACTTTTAGGTGCGGATATTCGCACCCATATTCGCACCCATAAGTCAGAAAAAATGTGCGAAAAAGTCCGCGCGAAAGCCATTGGGTGCGACTAGTCGCACCCATAAATTTGGCGGGTAGGCCAACGGGTGCGACTAGTCGCACCCAAATTCATTCGCGCCAAGTCTTGGGGTGCGACTAGTCGCACCCAAATTCATTCGCGCCAAGTCTTTGGGTGCGACTAGTCGCACCCAAATTCATTCGCGCCAAGTCTTTGGGTGCGACTAGTCGCACCCGTTGGCCTACCCGCCAAATTTATGGGTGCGACTAGTCGCACCCGATAGCTATTTTTAAGTTTTTTTTTATTTGTTATTTAATATTTATTAATTAGAAATTCATTAATTACGAATTCTATAATTGTAATCAAATAACTAAATAGTTTATTAATTAGAAAATTCATTAATTAATATTTATAATCATAATAAAAACTAACCATTTGTTTTTCGATTACAATAATTATATAATGTAGGACAAATAATTAAAATAAATGTTCATTCTTTTCCCTTTCCTTTTCCTCGGTTTGTAAACCAATCCTTGAACATTTTACTCCCTCTTCCGCCAAATCTTCCTCCAGAAGTGCTGCTACCTCCTCGTCCACTTCCGCTCGTACGCTCACTGCCGCTCGTACGCTCTCGCTGGTAATCTGCTGAACCTGGCGGCGTCGTCTGAGCATCTGCCATTGAAACTGATGGCGGCGTTGTCTGATGCATAGGATGCATCTGAGGCGGCGGCGTCGTCTGAGGCATCTGTGGCATTATGCCGGGCGACATCTGCGGCATCTGTGGCATCGTGCCGGGCGACATCTGCGGCATCTGTGGCATCGTGCCGGACGACATCTGAGGCAAGGGCGAAAACTGCTGCGTGAACGCGAACATTTGTCGCTGCATCTCCTTCATCTGCTGTTGTTGTGCCGCCATAGCGAGTTGTTGTGCCGCCACCTGAGCTTGGAGCTCGCCAACCACTGGATCTGGAACGCGGCGCCTCGACGAGCCTGAGCCTGACGACGAGCTTTCGTCCTGAGCCTGAGCAATAGCCCAAGATGTTCTCGGGACCGTTGGACCTATTCCAACGTTCCAATCTTGACGGTTCCCGAGAATTTCTAGCATCGCGTGCTCCTCTGCGGCGTCCTGGTCAAAGACTACGCCTTGCTCTTCTGCTTGTCGCTGAAGATCCGCCAGTAGAGTAACTATCCGCGCCTTTACACATAAAAAAATTATTAAAAATTAATTATTATGTAAGTAACGTACTCTTAATTATAACATATGACTTACATGTGCTCGTCTCGCCCAATCTGTCGTCCATTCACCTTTTCTATTATGGTGTTTTTGCTCCCACGTCGTTAACGCGGAGCCCAAAGTCCCATCATCCTTACTCTGTAATTGTTATGAAAATATAAGTACTGAATTTATTTCAACTTAAGTATTTCAAAATTAGAATAACTTACGTTCAAATGACGATGAGCCAAGAAAGAAAGAGATCCTTGAGTCGACCTCGTCTTCTTCTTCTTCGAATTCTCCTTGTTGCGAGTAGATTTTTTCTGCAAATAATTAATTTTGTCATTATTCAATCTGATAAAGATATTGTGATTTATTACAATCATACATTACGTACCTTCCAATCGTCAGTCGCGAACTCGTCTACCACCGCCTCCCAATCCTCTTTCTTATATCCCGGTGGTGTTTCCGCCTTAGCGTTTTCAGTGCTCCCACAAAACTCCAATCTGAACTTCTCTGATAGCTTGGACTTCTGGTTGCGTCGCCTGATCTTGGCATTCCGAATGATAGCCTGATCAATCGTATTCTGAAAGCAATCCGCAGGCAGATCCTCGCCGGTGTCAAGATCCGTGTACACAAATCTGAACTCGGAATGAAGTGCGCTCAAAATAGCAGCCAACATCTGTGGCGTCACTTCACTCCAATCACGAGTCGTAGGCGGGATATGTGCTTTCACCAAAGCACCGAGGCGGTTGTTAAATAGTCCAACTTTTTTATTTTCTTTCCTTATCTCTTGGTAGAATGTTTGGTTTATTGGGTCCCACTTGACCACCTTCGCACCCGGTACCCCCTGTGTTGCTCGCGCCGACGTCGAGCCGGTTGTTGGTCCCCTTGATTTCTTAGGACCTTGGGACTCAGGTTCCTGTGGCGGACCTTGAGAATCCGGTCTCTGTGGCGAATCTCCACCAGAACCTGAAGCGGTCGACATCCTATAAAATGAAAACAACATTTGTAAATTGACATCGTATAAAATAAAACAACATTTGTGAACATACATCACAAAACAAAAGGAAACAACATCATACAAAAACGTGGGTGACACCACGGATATATTTTATTATAAAACCTCACATATGGCGGAGGAAAACCGTGGTTACATAGATAGTTCTCATTCATCGTCATCACTACCTATATCAACATCAACATCAACATCTTCTCCCTAAAAAACGATGCATTCCTCATGATCATCATCGTCTTCCTCACCATCGTCAACGATATTTACTAGCTCAGCATCTTCGATTTCATGTCGATGATTCAGACGATCGATGTTTGACAATTCTATTGTCAACGGAATCGAGGCTGAGGTGGTGGGGTCGACTTCAGGAACGTCCCAAATCCCTCGATGATTGCATTCCTGAACGATTTCCCAGTTACCACCTAAAACAAGATCTTTGATGTAAAAGACTTGTTTCGCTTGAATTGCGAGTATGTACGGCTCCTCTGTAAACCACTGTTTCGCGGTAAAAGCACTCGTTTCTCCAGTAGTCTTATCGTTGTGAACTAGTCGCCGAGCATCGTGCTTGTCACCGTACCATATACATTTGAATAATACAACACGACAGTCGTACCTATAATTCAGCACTATGACGTGTTCCATACGACCGTAGTAAGTGAAATCATCCACAGGCACACATACACCGCTATTTTGAGTGACTCGTTGATTATCGCGACGATGAGTAATGAACTTCACGCCGTTAACAAAGCAGCATGGATATTGATAAGCGACTTGAAGGGAACCGATAGAAAGCGAGTAGATCTCGTCAGACACGTCAGACCCACTAGCTTTCATTTCAAAAATCTGGTTATTACGAAACAAAGTATTGGTTAGCACTTATGTGTTTATAAAAAACCGGGTTATTGTGTTATTACCTTGTTCGCAAACCAATCTTTGAATCCCTTTCTATGCTCCGCTTCAATATCGCGAACTCCAGATTCGTTCAGGAAATCCAAATGCTCGCTGTTGCATGTTTAAAACATTGCGTAAAGAAAATACAACAATGAAATAAGTTAGAGAAGCAAGTGGATCGATTACTTACACCAAATACGGATCCACTTCAGGACAGTTGGTATAGATGTACCACTCCGCTTTTTCTCTTTGCTCATCGTCTAATACTATCGCGTTCATCATCCCATAAGGCACACACATCTCGGATCGAAAAACAGAGATCTCTCGCACTTGAACTTCTTCAACTACCTTCTTATCTTCAATATACCTTGCAATGAACGTTAGAGCTTCTTCTACAACATAAGCTTCAGCAATAGAGCCTTCTGGTCTAGCTCTATTTTTGACAAAATGTTTTAACGTCCCAAGGTATCTCTCAAAAGGGTACATCCACCGCATATGCACCGGGCCGCCGTGCAACGCTTCCTCTGGTAGATGGATCGCCACGTGAACCATGATCGTGAAAAAAGCAGGTGGAAATATCATCTCAAGCTTACATAAGATCTCGACGATAGACTCTTGCGCTCTTTCGAGATCTTCAGCTCTTAATGTTCTCGAACTTATCAACTTGAAAAAGTAGCAAAGCTCAGTGATCGTATCATGTATTGGTTGTGGCACAAAAGGACGAATACCAACAGCCAACAATCTTTGCAAGATCACGTGGCAATCATGCGACTTCAAACCTGTGAGCTTTCCATCAGTTGTCACATTTTTTTTTAAATTCCCAGCGAGACCATCGGGAAATTTGACAGATTTTAAGTACTCTGTAAATCGCTGTCTCTGCTCAAGGGTCAAAACGTACGACGCTCGCGGTTTGTAATACCCACTCCCATTTGGTTCCAAGTGCAAAGCGGTCTTGATGCCCAAGTCCATCAAGTCAAGCCTCGCCTTCTCGGTGTCATAGTTCTTCTTTTCCAAGCTGAGCATCGTCCCGAGAAGATTCTCACACACGTTCTTCTCTACGTGCATCACGTCCATGTTGTGTTTCAACTGCGACTCAGACCAGTACGGCGACTCGTAAAAGATGCTTTTCTTGGTCCAATTCAGTTCGCTCTCAGCTCGCTTTCGTTTTTTGCCTACAGAGGCAGCGTGTTTGCCAGTAGTCGTGCAAGAAACACCAGCCAACTGAGCGAGTATGTCTTGCGAAGTCAACTTCTCGGGTTTATTTCGTTTCTCGTGCTTATCTTTGTAGTGATCGTTGCTTTTCCTCAATCGGTGACGCCTTTTTAAGAACCGACGATGGTCGTAGTAGACGATCCTGTTTCTGATTTTTAGGGACGGCGTGTCAAAGTTGCACGTAGGGCAAGCGAGATACCCCTGGCCGCTCCATCCCGATAAATACGATCTAGCCGGAAAATCGTTTATCGTCCAAAGTAACGCGGCACGCAACCGAAACACTTCATCTCTGGCTCCATCACGAACGCGGACTCCATTCTCCCACAGTTCTTTCAACTCTTCAACCACAGGCTGCAAAAAAACGTCCATATCTTTTCCTGGTGAATGGGGCCCCGGGATCAGAAGCGTTAGCATCAGGTACTCTTTCTTCATGCACAACCAAGGCGGCAAGTTGTACGTCGTAAATACTACAGGCCACATGCTGTATGATAGGCTCATATCCCCAAACGGGTTGAATCCATCCGCAGCTAGCCCAAGCCGCACGTTCCGAGGCTCTGCAGCAAAACCTGGGTATCTCTCGTCCAAATTCTTCCACGCGGTACCATCAGCAGGATGTCGTAGAACGCCAGCTTCCCTGACGCGATCTCTTTCGTGCCACTCCATATGAAGCGCCGTGTGTCGAGATGCGTACAGTCGCTTCAATCGATCTTTCAACGGAAAATATCGCAATATCTTGTGCGGTATCTTCTTACCAGTTGGCTTCCATCTACTCTCGTAACATATCGGACACACGTCGACGTTCGCGAGATGTTTTCGAAATAGGACACAGTCATTAATGCACGCGTCGATCATCTCGTATCCCATGCCAAAACGCTTCAGCTTCGCTTTTGCCTCGTAGTGCTTCTCCGGTATTCGATTACCGGCTGGATGAGACTTCCTCAAAAGCTGCAATAGTTCTGTGAACGACTTGTTCGTCCAATGGTTCGTGACTTTAAGGTGCATCAACTGAACCAAGAATGACAACGACGAAAACTCCTTGCATCCAGGGTACAATTCCGCTTCCAACTCAGCGAACAAGTCTTCCACTTGCTCCTCCGCACGCACATCGCTCGGAGCCGGCTCCGTAACACCATCGAAATCCTCGTGATCTCTTATATCCTCCACAGCAGCATGTATTCCTCCTACTCCTCTCTGGGTTGTTTCTCCGATGGGGACTTCTTCAACATGACCGACGGAACGCACGACCTCGCCATGATGATACCATTCTGTGTAACCCGGGGTAAACCCTTTGTTTAGCAGATGATGCCTTACAACCCCAATGTCGTGCCATCTCACGTTGTTGCAAGGCTTGCATGGACATCGATATTCGTAATTATCGTTCGGAAATCTTCTTGCAGCGCGGATAAATTCATTAACTCCGAGTTTATACTGCAAGGACAACCGATTGTTCTCGGTGATCCAATCTCTACTTGGATTGGACATTGATTTCGCTAAACGAAATGAAAAAAAGAATAATTATTAAGAGTTGTTGCTAAGTGACGAAGACGAATGAAGTCGATTACTTATTGCTACGGGACGAAGATCAATGAATGAAGATGAGATTATGAATTTTATGTTATCTGAGAATAATATGCTAGAAACTCAATCTAAAATTCGGCAGAGTTTCCCCTATAATACTAACAAACCAAAAACCTGCAAACTCATTTAAAAGCATATACAAATCATCTAAAACTATCATAATAATCAACTAAACCCTAAACAGAACCTCCGTGGCTCGTTTACAACAAACTAACTAATTATATCAACTTAAATTAATTCAAACATAACATATGTTAATTCAATCCAAACATATCATTTACTAAATCACAAACCTAAGCATGTTACTATACAATCTAAACATGTTATTAAATTAATTCAAATTATAACATTACTAAAATTAACATAACATTTGTTAATTCAATCCAAACATATCATTTACTAAATCACAAACCTAAGTATTTTATTATACAATCTATACATGTTATTAAATTAATTCAAATTAACATAACATTTGTTAATTCAATCCAAACATATAATTTACTAAATCACAAACCTAAGCATTTTACTATAAAATTTAAACATGTTATCAAATTAATTCTAATTAACAATACTAAAATTAACATAACATTTACAATATAACATTACTAACTAAACTAAAATGTCTAATTAACATTTCAAATTAAGTAAACTAATGATATCATTTACAATTTACTAATGTTATATATTAAGTAATAATTTCAAATTACAATTAACATATAAAACTAACCTAACTAAACTAAACTTGCTATCTAATTAACTTTCTAATTAATAAATGAACTAAACTTTAGTAAATTATTACTAAACTAAATGAACTAATCTAAACTTTCTAATTAATTAGAGTACATATAAGAATATAAATAAATGAACTAACCTCTTGAAGAGCCGACGAGCAAGGACGGTGGCTTGAGGTTGCGGTGAGGCGTGCTCGGACGAAGCGAAAAAGGCTGTCGGAGTGGGACTGTCTCGCAGCGAGAGGCACCGAGAGCCTGTTTTGGGCAGCGAGGCTCGGCAGCGGGACTAGGCTGAGACAACAAGAGACGGGACAAAGAGTTAAATTGAGAGGAAGAGAGAGAGAGAGAGATTGAGAGGTACACTAAGAGAGAGAGATTACCGGCTGGAACTGAGAGCAGCGTCGACGGAGAGAAGCGCGGAGCTGGGGTTCGAAGCTGTTACGATGAGGGTGGGTGCGCTCGAGACGGGGCTGGTCTGTTTGACACAAAATTAGTAACGCAATCGAAATTACGGATCATTCAGCACAAAAAGCAAAGGTTTTTTTTAAAACGAATCTGATTCCAAACCGACTAAAACGGTTAATGTGATCCATGAATGCTGTAAATGCTCAGTTGCTATTATAGATTAAGAGAGACACAGAGATATAGATTGAGAGAGCTTACCCGAGCGAGAGAAGGCACAACCGAGCACGAGATAGCTCGGTGGTCGGAGTTCACGGTGGAGGCACGGCGGTGTGTAGCGGCTGAGAGAGAGAAAGAACGTGAGACCGAGAAAGCTGTGCACCACACCGGAGCTGGTGGCTGCGACGGGGTGGCCGGAGAGAGAGAGGGCAGTGGCGGCGGTCCTCGTGACGGAGGCTGAGAGAGAGAGGGTCGTGCCGGTCGGAGGAGCGTAGTGGTGGCGGCGGCGACGGGGTGGCCGGAGAGAGAGAGGGCAGTGGCGGCGAGAGGTTGGAGGTTGAGAGAGAGAGAGGGTCGTGGCGGCGGTAGGAGCGTCGTGGTGGCGGCGGCGACGGGGTGGTGGCGGCGGCGACGGGGTGGTGGCGGCGACGGTGTGGGAGAGAAAGAGAGAGTCGGGAGATAGAGGCGTTTGTTTTTTTGGGCGAATTTGAGTTTTCGAATGAAAACCCTTCGAGCATGTGCTTTATATAAAGACTTTTAAATTTGGGTGCGACAAAGTCGCACCTAATGAAACCTTTGGGTGCGACATAGTCGCACCCAATGACATGTGTCAGTGGTTTCGGGTGCGACTTTGTCGCACCCAATGACATTTTGTAAAAAAAGGGGGAAGTTTTGGCCGCCGAAATTTTTTGGACATTTAGGTGCGACTTAGTCGCACCTATACCTTTGGGGACAGTATTGGGTGCGACTTAGTCGCACCCAATAGTAGTACCACACTATTGGGTGCGACTACTCGCACCCAAATTCAAAAATTTCCCGAAAAATTTTCAGCGCTTAATTGATTTTTGGGTCCGACTATTCGCACCTGAAAGTCTTTTTGGTGCGACTTTTAGGTGCGAATAGTCGCACCCAAAAGTCAACCGCACCGGAAAACTGTATTTGTAGTAGTGGTAGGGACCACATTGTCTAGTTCTGGTTGGAGTTATGTTTCGATTTCGTAAAGAATCTGAGTAGAGACCACCATTGTTTTGTTGTTTTCTTAGTTTTGAGCGTTAGAAGCTTTAAATACAAAATAATGGGGGGAATAATGGTGGTTGTTGTCTGTTATTGGTTTTGTGTCCTTTTGTATTTGTCTACTAGTTGTATTTTAATACCACTTTGGTTGATTTTAATAAAAATTGTTTGATTATTGTTTCAGTTAAAGGGTCTGGTATGTTCACGTTCAAAGTTCACCATGGGGGTAGATCTAGTGGAAGTGGTGAATGAGCGTTTGACCTACGTTGGTGGTCGGGTTGACTACATAGACCACGTAGACATGGACAGACTGTCCTTGTTGGAGCTAGACAAGATTGTAGAGAAAAATCTTGGATACTCAGCGATTCCCATGTACTATCTGGAACCTTATGGGGAGTTCTTTGCCTTGGACTGTGATATGAGCCTGTTTATAGGAGTGTCAAAGCTGTATGAGGAGTCTGAAGAACTGAATTTGTATCTTGATCACCCCATACAAGATGCATCTGTTGTAGAAGAGCCTGGACTATTGCCCCCAGTGCCTGCAGTTGAAGAGTTTGAAGCTGAAGAGGAAGAACAAGTTCAAGACTTTGAAGTGGAAGAGCCTGAAGAAGTTGAAGAGGGAGAGCCTGGATAGAGTCAAGTCGTGGATGAGGCACAAAGTCAAGTTGAAGATCCTGTGCATGATGAAGACGTTGAAGTTCTTATCGAAGACCTGACTGAAGCTCAACCTGAATTGAGTCAGACTCAACCTGAAGACCCTATTCACGATGAAGACCTGAGTTACCCTGAACCAGAATTGACTCAGACTCAAACTGAGTTAGGCCAAAATGAAGATGAGTTTGGCCAGACTGAAGTGGATTTGGGCTAGCCTGAAGCAGGGAGTTCAAGGACAATGAGAGCTGGTCATCTATCAAGTTCATGAATAAAATCTAGAAGGACTTGATACTTGATTTTTCGAGGACTGAGGCTTGGAGGACTAAGAAAAAAAGCCTTGGAAATCATTGAAGGCACTTATGCACACCAATATGCCAGGTTGTGGGACTATGAAGCCGAGTTCAAGAAGACCAATCCAGGAACAATAATCGAGTTCTTAACATAGGCAGATGAGGAAGGTAATCCAATATTTAAGAGAGTTTGCATTTGCTATGGTAGTTGTAAGGAAGGATTCAAAGCTGGCTGTAGGGAAGTCATTGGGCTGGATGGTTGCCACATCAAGGGACACCAAACTGGGCAACTTCTCATGGCCATAGGAATTGATCCTAACAATGGCATGTTCCTTGTTGCCTTTGCTGTTGTGGAGTCAGAGTGTAAAGAGTCTTGGGCATGGTTTCTAAATTATTTGACAGATGATATCAACATCTACAATGGATACCATTGGACTTTCATAATAGACAAACAAAAGGGTTTGATAGAGGCACTCAATGGTATGTGGGAGGAGGGTTCTGCGCAAGCCGGCACAATAAGCACTGATAAGGGTAAACTCAACAACCTTTAAACCCAATTATGTTGTTTGTATTTGGTCATTACTCATAACCTTTCTTATTGCAGCGGAGTCCTCGAATGAACTGGGCCCAACCAGGCGTTTTGGCCTTCTACCAAGAACTTTATTTGGAGATTGGATGTAAAGACAATGAAACTGAGGTTTGTTTTGGGTGAGAAGTTCACAAAACTGAGTACTTTTTTTGGGTGACAAGTTCACAAAACTCAATGGAAAATCTATAAATTATGTGTATTAAAACTGGTTCATTTTGTATTGACAATGTATCAGATTTGTGGCTTATATTGACAAGTTGTTATGGCGCTTTTTATTGGCAATGTATCAGATTTGTGGCTTTGACAATTTTTATGGCTTTTTATTCATTACTAAGGTATCAGCTTTTTTGTCAATGCCAAACTAAAACCAAACTTCAGACCAAGCTAGAAAATACCACATTCCATTACAAAATACCAATTTACATTACAAAATACCAATTACAAACTTTAGACCAAACTTCAACTATCATAATCCCCAAAACATTACAACATAACTTGACAATTACATCAGTCTCACTTAACACAGACTTAATAAACAACCACAATCAATTCAAAACATATACTTATTTGAAACATATGACATAAACAAGAGCAAGCATGACGAGAACTATATAAAACTTGATCTTTTGTGCTTCTGTAGTTATCTTCTCCCTCAGTCTATTCAGCTCGTCTTCGTCTCCGCCATAACCATAATTCTTTGACACTTCAACTTGTTTCAAAGCAGCTTCAAGATTGTTAATCCTTTTAAGTAAACCAAGAATTATTTGAACTGACCTTTTACACATCTCAGGATCAACCTAAATCAATATACCACAACCTCTATCGTCGGGACTCTGCTATAAAAACAAGGACACAAAACAATGATGACGAGAATAGGGAAAATACCAATTACCTTGTATCTTGAACACCCATAAAAATGCCGACTAGGATGATCACCTTTCCACGCCGTCCGCAGAACAGATGCCATCTTGCATAGACACTGCGGCCTCTGCTTGTCATCGGAATGGCCATCGTCGACTCCATCAAAGAAATTACTCGTGGAAGACGATGCCAATGACAAACAGGGGATTGGATTAGGGTTTTGTTTCAGGAAGAAGGTTTTTTTTCGCGATCTAGGGTTAAGACCAAATCGCGATTGAGTCTTTTATTTGGGATTTTCGATTTAGGGTTCTTTCTTCTATTTATTATTCGAGCTTATTCAATTTAGATTTTAGTTTTCAATTTCTTTTTCACTTCAAATAAACTAAGTCAGGGGTAAAATCATAATTCCACCAATAAAGCCTTTAAAATCAAGCCACATCATCAAAACGTTATAATTTAACATCCAAATACTGACGGAAGTGGCTATTTATAACACGTGTCTAAGTTCTGAGATGAGTTCTGCAACATTTTCTAGTCCAAGGGGTGAAATGTAACGAAGGTACGAGTCCAGGGGGCAAAAATGGGATTTATTCTAAAAATAAATAACCATGCCGTGATTGCATGATTCATTTCTACTCGGATTTGATCATTGTAATTTTATAAATAAGTATGGATTTAAAAACTACTTTCAAAGTGATTATGAATTTTAAGAACGGGATAACCGATTTTTTTAAACTGGTTTTAAAACTGTATCCTAATTTTAAAGAACTGGATAACCGAATTTTGAAAATCGGATATTAAAATTGGATATTGGATTTAAGAAACTGGATACCGAATATTCGGATAACCGAATTGTGGTTTTGAACTAAACTGGACCAGTTGTTGGACAAAAATTTTAAAACAAAAAAATTCAAATTCGGATATAAAAAATTATCAAAATTGAACCGAACCAATCCAGCCTCAACCCTAATTGAAACAAGGGTACGTGACACTAGCGCAACAGGCTCAACATAGTGCCATACACGACAAACTGATCTTAAAGCTCGGCTCAACCGCGAACACAGTTCCCGAGGACACTACATGGGCAAAGAAAGCACATCAATTAAAGCTCAACACTCGGCTCAGCTGCAACTCCCTTGTGGTGTCGCCCCGCTTGTGTGCATTGAAGGATATCGCCTCTGTTCACCAACCGACTAGGAGAAGCAAACAGTGGACTGAACTTGGAGTTTGCATTCCCATGCTCGGGAAAAAAGATGCATACCAAACGGGCTTGCGCTTGGGCCCATCATCCGCATTAGGTCTACATTATGGCCGATGCTCTCATCGTGGCCCCGAACCTCTTTCGCCTAGTAAGGTGTTATCCTATATTCCCGCTCTTGACATCTACGTGCATCCAGTTGACTATTCTAGGTTTCCTATTTTCATGAAAAATTATAGAATCCCAACTCTCTATACTGCGTCACACACAATGATAATCAATAAAAATTGTTTGTAAAATGATCGTTTCAATGAAGGTTGTTAATTTGTGAATTGGGCGGCTGAGAGGGCTGGTCCGACTTTGCAACATTAATCTTGGAATGATCTAAATAAGAAACGTCTATCATGGTCGAAGTACAACTAAAATTGAATTAATAGCTTCGAATGTTGGGAAGTTTCTATTCCAAGAGGTTTAAAAAATAAATTTTAAGTAATTAAGCCACTAAAATTTTGTGAATTGTTATATAGTCAAAGTTTTGTCAGTTATATGTTAATAGTCATTCGTATGATATCTTATCATGTGGACAATTTAATTATTTCATATATACCTTTTTGTGTACTAAATATATTAGAGTTTTTACATAAATTTGGTCATGTCAGAAAAAATTCATGACTATTTACTTACAATTAACGAAAGGCTAGGCTGGCTATAGTATCTTTATTAGGGTCTATTAAGTAGATGATCCATGAGGTAAATAACCATATTTACAGTTTGACATTGCTAAATAGCCAACGTTTCGTAAATCTTAAGTAAATACTCACTTTCATATATTTACAGACGTAAATTTTAGATAAATAACCACTTTTATTTATTAGGCTACGTCATCTTTATGGCTATTTACCTAAGATTAACGAAACGTTGGCTATATAGCAATTCCAAACGTTTTAGTTGACTATTTACCTAATTTTTGTTAAGTACATAACCATATTTATAGTTTTATATTGCTATATAGCCAACGTTTCGTAAATATTAGGTAAAAGCCACGTCTATGTATTTACATGCGTAAATTGACGTAAATATCCCACTATCTTATTTTAAGGAAAAGGTAAACCAAAAATGCCACGTCATGTTTGTGGCTATTTAGCTAAGATTTACGAAATGTTTGCTATATAGCAATCCCAAACATTTTAGTTGGCTATTTTATTTATATTTTTATTTATATTTTATTTATATTTCATTGGTCCAAGCGCATATACATCCAAATATTATGGTTCATTCATTCTCAAGATTCTTTGACAAACAAACATGTATGGTGAAATTCATATGTAGATTCGGATTTTATTAAAAGAGTTTTTTGGCTGGAATGTGGAACTCTATGTTTGGGAATATATTTGTATCTTCTTGGGAGATCGCACATCGTAGTGCAAGGGCCCTACACATTGCGTACTCGTGGAATTATTATTTTTTAATCAAAGATCAATTTCATTCATAAATGATCATCACGGCTTATTGTGTTCCTCACACAATCAGAAACATCATACATAGAGAAAAAAACCACTTAATCCTCTACTAGTTGAGGTTTACGCAGAGAATGCGCAACATAATTTGGATGCCTAGGAACCCAATTAAACAACTCATCTTCAAGACTCGCTTTGGCACATTCAATCCGATCAAAGAGGGGCGATAAACTCCAATCCAGACAGTTACATTTCAGTTTTAGACTTTCCATAATTTCTCTATTGTCACCCTCCACAAACTTTGCATTGTGACAAGAATGTCATTGACAAATCATACTACAATCAGAGGAATAAGGGCGAGTTTTGTAGCACCTGTTGCCTTTAAACATTAAAGCATATGTGATTTAGGCCTGAAAAACATATGGTTGGGCTTCAAGTGTAGGTGTGAGTGTTACTTTGTCACCCTATTCATTTTTTCGGGTGTTAATTGAAACTTCATTTTTTCGCTTGTCTATTATATACTCATTTTATATCATAGTTTTTTGTTTGCTCGGAATGTTATCTCATTGCTTACAGGTGTTTAGATTTAGTGACAACTTCATAATTGGCCTAAGCTCCATGGATATATCAAAATACATCATCATGTTTTCCCAAGTAGTTACACCTCGTACATAGCTTCTTACTGTTGTCAATGGTGCCCACAAGAAGAGTAGTAGTGTCTATTTATGTACATTTGATGTCATATAGTCTTACGAAGACTCTTGCTTGTAATTGCTTATTCATTAATAAAAAGTTGAAACGTTCATTCAATCTTCCTTGTCTGAAGCTTTATGATAAAACCATAGTCTTTTAGTCCATAAACAAACTAAACAACTTACGAAGAGACAAATGTAGATTTGCATGAACAAACTCTTCGTAGTTTGCTTAAAACGATATATTCGCAATCTTAGGGTAAAAGGACTATTGACCTCAGTATGATTGTTAGAAGAATCTATGATGTCTGGTTATGAGGCATTGAGAGTTGGAGACTCTATAGTTCTTCTAGGTATCTTCCGAAGGTACTGAATTGACCAGTGCACTTCTAGAGACAATATAAGAACAAACCATTTAACCTCTTATGTCTCGAAGTCACTATGTATGAATTGCATCATGCTTACCTTAATCCTGAAATGAGACATGCCATTTCACACCTTAGTATTCTCATTTGAGAAAGTCAAAGTTCGGACTCACTATGTGATTCCGAACAAGGCCTATTGGTGAAGTACTAAGTTGTGAGTCTGTCATGAGTAACTTTGTGAAGTTCTCATAGATATGGAATTCATGTACAAGATTGCTGAAATGCAATGTATGTCACCTCATGCTTTGTTCCTTGGAGTGTGAATAAATGAACTGGCCAGTGTCCAAATTGAGTCCTGACTCTTTTGGATGAAACAATGTGACTTGTTAGCTCCTCGTCAATACATTGTTTCTAACTTATTCACAAGCGACAAAGGAGTTGAGGAAATAACAGCTAGAAGGGTAAAATGGTAATTTAGTAAATCCCGACTAGCTGATGACATTCACGAAGGGTAAACATAGATAATATTCAGTGGATCCGCTCATCATAATTAGGTCGAATTCTTGAGTAGAAAATAAATTCATTTGAACCGAGAGATTTTCAGTGTCAGCTCTTTAGTGGAGTCAGTTGACATTAAGCTAAACTTGGAAAAGGTTTGTGAACTTTTGAGTCCAAGTGTTTAGCTCAAGCTTTGTTCATTTGGGTCCATGAGGTCACTGTCACGAATCACATCGATAGGAATAGTTAAACTGGAAGCTAAGTCAAAACAAGAACGAAAATTGTCGAAAGGGTATTTTTGTCTTTTGAGACATAAGGATGAAATGGATGTCAATAAATTTTGACAAGTTCATTTGATTACTTAATGTCACTCGGCCATAATATGATTAACTGGGCCTTGTGAATTAATTTCATTTCATGAGAATTTTATTGAAAATTCTTAATGGGCCTTTCTCATGTTGTCATGAACAAATGAAGAAGCTTCTAGAAGCTCCTTCTAGAGAGACTTGGGCGCCTACCCTAATAGAGAAATAGGAGAGTTTATTTTGTGCATAAATGTATTTAGATACTTGCCAAAAGAAAAAGAGGAAACAAATTTCCTCCAAGAGGAAAGTGGGAATCGGCCAAGTGAGAGACAAGGCAAGGCCTTGAACAAAATTGGAAACAAATCAAGGCTTCTAGAAGCCTTGAGTTGGCCGAGTGTCTCAAAGGGAAAAAAGAGGAAATTGCTCATGAATATGTGATATTCTATAGAAGAGGAAACTACCTTATTGAAGGTAAGACCTCTCCTATAAATAGGAGCCTCATTTCCTCACATTTCATTCATCCAAGTTTAAGAGATTTGAGAGACTCTCTCTCTAGAACTTGTGGCCGAAATCCTCTCTCTCTCTCTAGTTTATTTTCGATTTTTTCTTGTCTTGGCACCTAGGTCCTCACTCGACCTAGTGTTTAGCTCTGCGACTTCGAGACTCGTTCTTAAGTCGTAGCGTTTAAAAGTGCCTACTCACTGATTCTTTCTTTTCGAGTGATTTAGTGATAGAAACTTTCGTGGTTGCTCGAGGTGCCGAGGAAAGGAAGAGAGACGTGCTGCGAGGGGAGACGAGCGTTGCAACTTTCCAAAAGCTTCTACAAGGTTCAAGCTTCAAGAAAGGTTAGTGAACTTCATAGCTCATATTGGTTTTTAATTACATGTACTTGCACTTGTCTAGGTTAGTAAAAACTGTTTTACTTGTAAAAGAAAATTTTTAAAATTCCGCCGCTTAACGAAGCGTTAATTATTTTCTCAAACCCTAGATCGATTCCAACAAATGGTATCAGAGCTATGGTCAAAGGAATGCATGTGCATGTTTTTAAATTATGAGCTTGAAAATCGTTTTCGAAAGTTTACTAATTTTGTGATAAGTTAGAATTGTAATCTTAGATTTTTTTTTAATTTATTGCTCTTGTCTCTAAATTAAAAACCATGTTGATTTTCTATGAGTTTGGGATGATGTTAAAACACATTAGAATCAGTTCTAAAAGTTTTTAATTTTTTAAATTGAAAAACGTGTTTTTAAAGGTTTGAGAAATTTCGGTAAATTTTGTGACTAGTTACTTTGTCTTTCTAGTTTCTTTTATTTACCGTATTCGTTTTATGCTTGTTGTTATTTCTTTTATTCTATGTTATTACCCTGCTAATAAAACACAAATAAAAGCTTTAAACAACATCTTAAAACGTTCCGTTACACTTGATTCTTTTTCGCACCTAAATAGGACCAAGCTTTAATTTATTTCTTTTTCTTCGAGCTGGAGTAAACCCGCATTAAAAGTGGCATAACTCTCTGCTCAGAAATCGAAATTTAATGATTCTTGAATCAAATTAAAGCTCTGTCTGTCCTCTGTCCAACGCCACCGGTTTCGGCTCAAAAGGACATCGGAGCCGCCAGATATGGCGATTTTACTCCGAGGTACGCGGCTGTCTGAAACTCCAGTTTTTTAGAAATCCGGATTTTCAAACCCCACTACCATGAGTTATAGAACTCTAATGAGAAAATTTTCTTGAGAAAAAATGTTTTTCATATGATTATAAACATGATGTGTAAGATTAAAATGTTTTGTTTTTTGAAAGTTTAATTGAAATTGAATTTTTACAAAACTAGTTTGAATTTTGAAAAACCGTTTTCACTTTCAAACTTGAAAATATTTTGTCATCCAAATCAAATAAATTTTCAAAATGTTTTCAAAACTATATCTATATCACATATGTTCAAAATCTATATGCTCTTGAAATTTTGAGTGGGAGGTCTCCTTGTAGACAAGCCGAAAAATAAAAAGATGTGTAATCTCAAACTTTCAAGTGTTCGAGTGAGTTGAAGTTCACACTTCCCTCACACACTTTCCCGAAATAGAAAATAGGAAAAGATCGAGTATGTACCTTGTGCCTTTATGCACTAATACTGCTCTGAACATGTCGATCTAGGATTCTCTTCTAGTTGTCCGCTCTATCGCTCTCTAACTAGGAAATTTGTTTCCGAACTTATAAGAGTCGATGAACCAACTCCAAAAACTAAGTGGGAGGGTTATATTCGTTGTTTGTAACCCACGATCCCCAACACTAATGAAAGATGCAATAACGTGGGACTAAGAGCCGCTCTTGCGACCCTCACTTAAATGTGAGTACTCCAAGGCGTTATTGCTTCGATCATTGCTCAATGAGCTACGTCCGAGAGTGATGCAATGATGGCAAGGCCTCCCCTTGGGGGATTGTTTTTCAAAGCTGATCTTTTGGACTAAGTGGTTGGTTGCACGCTTAGGCTCAATCCCTAGTATCCTCCCTTGAGGCTCTGCGAAAGGATGTGAGTGATCAAACCAATTTAAAAGGTGGCTAGTCAAAATAGATGTATTGACATCTTGGCTTAGCATTAATGATGTGTCATTTACTTATAAATGGAGATTTTTTGCGGCCTTCTCTTGAGGGAGTAAATTATCGTTTGGTTTATAACACCTTTGGATTTTACAAAAGTCTTAATAAAACTTAAATCCTAAACCAAAGACTAATCATAAACTTGTTTCAACTTATATAGGCAATATGTCTCTCAACCATCTCTCAATCTTTCTTTCCTCGATCAAACTCGAAAACGAAAACTATGTAGATTCGAAACGTAACCTCGACATAAAACCTCCCGTTAACAAGCACAAATGGGTACTCACCACCCCGTGTCCTCCTCTGACGAATGATGATTCAACTCAAGAGGACAATGACGCCATAGCGGCCTGACTTCGATCCGATGAGATTGTGAGGTGCTATATCTTGGCATCTATGAACAATGTGCTGAAAGAGCAACATCGTGACATCGAGACTGCCGCTGAAATGCTCTACAATCTCCTTGAGATGTTTGGAGGGCAAAGGCGTCAAACAAGGCAACAAGCAGTCCGACAGTTTATGAACTGTCATATGAAGGCTAGGACTCCTGTTAGAGACTTTATGATACTGATCATTAGTTTTCTGAATAGAATGGAAATCCTAGGATCTGAGATTGATGGGAAGAATGTCATAGATATGATCTTAGAAACTCTCCCCGCATCTCTTGATACCTCCAAGATGAACTACTCCATAAACAAGCTAGAGTACACTATTACCAAGCTTATGATGGAACTTCACACTGCTGTAGGTCTCACTAAGAGAAAGAGGAATCAAGGAGAGGCACATGCTACTGAGCAAAAAGCCTCCGCCTCTGGAACTAAGAAGAGACCTCACAAGGCCGATAAAACGAACTGTCCTGCCTATCTCAAAGCAAAGGAACATAATATTGTACTAGTTACTGAAGCATGCTTAGTAGCTGATAATGTATCAACGTGGATTCTTGACTCCGCTGCTACTAACCATATTTGTTGTTCCTTGAATGGTTTCAAGAAAACCAAAAGCTTAGAGGAAGGCGAGTTCTGTTTCAAATGGGGTGATGGGAGCCTGGTGTCTGCGAAGGATGTGGGATCCGTGACGCTGTCTTTTGAAGACCGCAGTTTAAACTTGAATAATGCTTATTTTGTTCCTACCTTTGGGAAGAACTTAATATCCGTTGCTCGTCTTCTCGAGCAAGATTATTGTTTAAAGTTCATAAAGAATGGAATTCGTATTTCGTTTCCTGATAATTCTTTTGTCACTAATGCATGTATGAAGAATTCTCTTTTCTTCATCTATCCCACTCAACCTTCTCTTTTAGACACCGAAATAGATAACGATCTAATTAGGGAGCCAAAGAGGATCAAACTTTCTGAATCCTCCGATCTAACAAAATCAACATGCCTCTGGCACTTAAGACTTGGTCATATCAGTCTAGATAGGATTAAGAGACTTGTGAGGGATGGTCCACTCCAAGCCTCTGCAATAGGTTCACTACCTACTTGTGAATCCTGCATAGAAGGAAAAATGACTAAGCGACCTTTCTCCGATAAGGGTCGAAGAGCCACTGAGTTGCTGGAACTAATACATTCTGATGTATGTGGTCCGCTCAACCAACAGGCACGTGGAGGATACGAATACTTCGTTACCTTCACTGATGATTACTCAAGATATGGGTTTGTCTATTTGCTCAAACACAAATCCGAGACCTTTAACGTATTTAAGGTCTTTAGGGCTTTAGTGGAAAAGCAAACTGGCAAAGTGATCAAAACCCTTCGATCCGATCGAGGTGGTGAGTATATGTCTGGAGAGTTCGATGACTTTCTTAAAGAAGAAGGTATCGCTTCTCAGCTTACCGCACCTGGCACACCTCAACAAAACGGAGTGTCAGAGAGAAGGAACCGAACTCTAATGGAGATGGTTAGATCAATGATGAGTTACTCATCACTCCCTCCTTCCTTTTGGGGATATGCCCTCGAAACAGCCGCTTACATTCTGAACCAAGTTCCGTCTAAAACGGTTCCTGGTACTCCTTATGAACGATGGACTGGCCGTAAAGTGAATCTTGGCCGCATCCGAATTTGGGGTTGCCCTGCACACGTGCTGAGGCAAAAGACTAGCAAGTTGGCTAGTAGGTCAGAATTGTGCCTGTTTGTAGGATATCCGAAGGAAACCAAAGGTTTTACTTTCTATAGTCCCGAGGATGATAAGACTTTTGTTAGCACGAATGCTCGTTTCCTCGAAGAGGACTTTATGAAAGATGCAAAACCTAGAAGCAAAATTGTGCTTGAAGAAAAGTTGGGTGAGGAAGCTTCTACCTCATCTGTAAGAACTGTTCTTACCCCAACTGAAACACAACCTAACTCATCAGAATCTCGTCAAGTAATACTTAGACGTAGTGGGAGGGCTACTCAAAAGCCTGACAGGTACATGTCTTATGGAGACTCTCTTGTAGCTGTCTCCGACATGGATGACCCTGTTTCCTATAGCCAAGCGATGGCTTGTTCTGAATCAAACCTTTGGCTTGACGCCATGAAAGTTGAAATGCACTCGATGTATGTCAACAAAGTCTGGAAACTTGTAGACCTTCCTGAAGGGATTAAACCCGTAGGGTGTAAGTGGATATACAAGAAGAAAAAGGGTCCTGATGGGAACGTCGAGACGTTCAAAGCACGACTTGTGGCAAAGGGTTATACCCAACAAGAAGGGATTGACTATGAAGAAACCTTCTCGCCAGTTGCAATGCTTAAATCCATCCGCATACTCCTATCCATAGCTGCAGCTCTCGACTATGAGATCTGGCAAATGGATGTCAAGACAGCCTTTCTGAATGGCAATCTTGACGAGCGCATTTACATGGCTCAACCAGACGGTTTCGTGGATAAAGGTCAAGAGACCAAGGTTTGTGAGTTGCTTAAATCCATTTATGGACTAAAGCAAGCATCTAGGTCATGGAATATTAGATTCGATGAAACTGTAAAGAGCTTTGGCTTTGAACAGTCAATAGATGAGCCTTGTGTTTACAAGTTAATACACGAAGGTAAAGTTGTGTTTCTGGTACTATATGTCGATGATATACTTCTCATTGGTAATGACGTGGGTAAGTTATCTGAGGTTAAGGTCTAGCTAGCAAAGCAATTCGATATGAAGGATCTAGGAGAAGCCGCGTACATTCTGGGAATCCAAATCCTTCGAGATAGGAAAAACCGGACCCTGTCGCTCTCTCAAGCATCTTATATTGATAAGGTGATGGATCACTTCTCGATGCAAGACTGCAAGAGGGGTCAACACCCTTTAGGCATGGAGTTTCACTCTCTAAGGACCAGTCTCCCAAGACTGCACAAGAGATTGAAGACATGAGGAAAATTCCTTACGCCTCTGCCGTAGGAAGCCTCATGTATGCTATGCTTTGCACAAGACCTGATATATGTTTCGCCGTTGGCGTAGTTAGTCGTTTCCAATCCAACCCTGGACCCGAGCACTGGATTGCTATTAAGCATGTTCTTAAGTATCTTCGAAGAACTAGGAACTTGATGCTTACATACTCAGGTACTGACCTGACTATGACGGGATATACCGACTCCGATTTTCAAGCGGATAAGGATTCCAGGAAATCCACTTCGGGATCTGTGTTCATCCTTAATGGTGGAGCTGTTGTGTGGAGAAGTATTAAGCAATCTTGCATTGCTGACTCCACAATGGAAGCAGAATATGTGGCTGCTTGTGAAGCATCCAAAGAGGCTGTATGGCTTAGAAAGTTCCTTAAGTATTTGGAAGTTGTTCCAAACGTCGACGAGCCCATGACCCTTTATTATGATAATAGTGGGGCTGTCGCTAACTCAAAGGAACCTAGAAGCCATAAGCACTCTAAACATATTGAGAGGAAATACCATTTGATTCGAGAGATCGCGCAACGCGGAGACGTGGAGTGAAGTAGATCTCTGGAAGATCCATTCACCAAGGCCCTAGCGAACATGGTCTTCGACCAACTTCGAGAGGGATTAGGCATGTAGGACTACTCACATCTTCTTTGAGTCAAGTGGGAGTTTGTTGTCAATGGTGCCCACAAGAAGAGTAGTAGTGTCTATTTATGTACATTTGATGTCATATAGTCTTACGAAGACTCTTGCTTGTAATTGCGTATTCATTAATAAAAAGTTGAAACGTTCATTCAATCTTCCTTGTCTGAAGCTTTATGATAAAACCATAGTCTTTTAGTCCATAAACAAACTAAACAACTTACGAAGAGACAAATGTAGATTTGCATGAACAAACTCTTCGTAGTTTGCTTAAAACGATATATTCGCAATCTTAGGGTCAAAGGACTATTGACCTCAGTATGATTGTTAGAAGAATCTATGATGTCTGGTTATGAGGCATTGAGAGTTGGAGACTCTATAGTTCTTCTAGGTATCTTCCGAAGGTACTGAATTGACCAGTGCACTTCTAGAGACAATATAAGAACAAACCATTTAACCTCTTATGTCTCGAAGTCACTATGTATGAATTGCATCATGCTTACCTTAATCCTGAAATGAGACATGCCATTTCACACCTTAGTATTCTCATTTGAGAAAGTCAAAGTTCGGACTCACTATGTGATTCCGAACAAGGCCTATTGGTGAAGTACTAAGTTGTGAGTCTGTCATGAGTAACTTTGTGAAGTTCTCATAGATATGGAATTCATGTACAAGATTGCTGAAATGCAATGTATGTCACCTCATGCTTTGTTCCTTGGAGTGTGAATAAATGAACTGGCCAGTGTCAAAATTGAGTCCTGACTCTTTTGGATGAAACAATGTGACTTGTTAGCTCCTCGTCAATACATTGTTTCTAACTTATTCACAAGCGACAAAGGAGTTGAGGAAATAACAGCTAGAAGGGTAAAATGGTAATTTAGTAAATCCCGACTAGCTGATGACATTCACGAAGGGTAAACATAGATAATATTCAGTGGATCCGCTCATCATAATTAGGTCGAATTCTTGAGTAGAAAATAAATTCATTTGAACCGAGAGATTTTCAGTGTCAGCTCTTTAGTGGAGTCAGTTGACATTAAGCTAAACTTGGAAAAGGTTTGTGAACTTTTGAGTCCAAGTGTTTAGCTCAAGCTTTGTTCATTTGGGTCCATGAGGTCACTGTCACGAATCACATCGATAGGAATAGTTAAACTGGAAGCTAAGTCAAAACAAGAACGAAAATTGTCGAAAGGGTATTTTTGTCTTTTGAGACATAAGGATGAAATGGATGTCAATAAATTTTGACAAGTTCATTTGATTACTTAATGTCACTCGGCCATAATATGATTAACTGGGCCTTGTGAATTAATTTCATTTCATGAGAATTTTATTGAAAATTCTTAATGGGCCTTTCTCATGTTGTCATGAACAAATGAAGAAGCTTCTAGAAGCTCCTTCTAGAGAGACTTGGGCGCCTACCCTAATAGAGAAATAGGAGAGTTTATTTTGTGCATAAATGTATTTAGATACTTGCCAAAAGAAAAAGAGGAAACAAATTTCCTCCAAGAGGAAAGTGGGAATCGGCCAAGTGAGAGACAAGGCAAGGCCTTGAACAAAATTGGAAACAAATCAAGGCTTCTAGAAGCCTTGAGTTGGCCGAGTGTCTCAAAGGGAAAAAAGAGGAAATTGCTCATGAATATGTGATATTCTATAGAAGAGGAAACTACCTTATTGAAGGTAAGACCTCTCCTATAAATAGGAGCCTCATTTCCTCACATTTCATTCATCCAAGTTTAAGAGATTTGAGAGACTCTCTCTCTAGAACTTGTGGCCGAAATCCTCTCTCTCTCTCTCTAGTTTATTTTCGATTTTTTCTTGTCTTGGCACCTAGGTCCTCACTCGACCTAGTGTTTAGCTCTGCGACTTCGAGACTCGTTCTTAAGTCGTAGCGTTTAAAAGTGCCCACTCATTGATTCCTTCTTTTCGAGTGATTTAGTGATAGAAACTTTCGTGGTTGCTCGAGGTGCCGAGGAAAGAAAGAGAGACATGCTGCGATTGCAGAAAGAGTGATTCATGTAATCTCTTAGGCCCCGGGAACTATAAGGAGTGTTCAACCAACAATGTTAAGAGATTGTGCCTGACTGTTGGATTGCAGAAAATGATATGCTACCGAGGAGAATTCTTAACGCGATGAAGAAGAATAAAGACAAAAGGAGGCTTAGTGAGAGTGAAGATTGATATGAGCATGGTAGATGATAGGCTCAAGTAACGTTATGTACTAGAAGTTCTCTAGTGTTGCGGCTTCTCCAATGACTTCGTGAAGCTCACCGAGTCTTAGCTTAGTGTGACCAAGTTTTAGATCTATTTGAGTTCCCTCTGTTAGATCCGAATATCACGGGTGAAATCCATCACCTAATTCCATGATCGAATCATGTTGAATAATTAAGAAAGCATAAAACCAATAACAGAAGCGTACCTGATGATTCCATGACGGTTGGTCTTCTAAATCAACACGTACACCATAGAGAGCCCTTTGTTTCTCTCTTGATTCACTCTAACGATTAGATATCAGAAAGTGACAAGACATTACGTGTGACCTAGGGACCAGCCGTATTTATAGGCAACCATTAGGTTAACTTAGCGAGCTTCCTATTTCAGCCCATCATAGAAATAGAAGCCATAGTGGTCTACAAATTAAAGGCCCACAACCTATTAGATACATTAAAGCTCAATATTCGTACACCAAATTAGATCACTTTTTAACGGGCCATCTTTATCGATAGTTCATGACACATAATTATTTAACATATAAGCCCAACGTAGATTAAGGATCCTAAATGTTGGATTAAAGATCCAACAATCTCCCACTTGGGCTATATGTTTAACCTTATAATTATGTATTGCAAAAATTAACCGAAGGAGCTCAACTTTACTTTCATTACCAAAACGTATCTCATAACCAATCCGGTCCATCAACCATACCAACATAGGATCAAAGCGACATTTGCTACATCTATTGTAGTTATACCAATCAATGGTCACGTATATCAATACAACTGAACGACATGGATCTTGAAGTGGATGTGCAGTATGAAATTTTCATGTTATGTGACCTCAACATGCCTATTTCCAGTGGTCATCCTTAAACCTTAGTGAGATAAAACCATATACTAGAAAAACAGAGTCTAAATAAACCATAACTTAATTTCTGCAGAAAACCTCAATAATTATAAATAAAATCGAACATGTTTATAGCATAAAATCACTAAAAATAGCAAAACAACAAACTCCCACTAGAATTGAATATCTTGAGCTGAAATAACACACATATGAGCAGTGTACTTGTGAAATACTTTGAGTGGTAGTCCCTTAGTAAGCGGATCCGCAATCATGGAGTTTGTTCCGATGTGCTCGATAGACAACTGTCTACTCTGAATTCTTTCATTCACAACTAAGAACTTGATGTCGATGTGCGTCGACTTTGTAGAGCTCATGTTGTTGCTGGAATATAGTACGGCGGATTTATTGTCACAAAATAACCGGAGTGGTCTTTCAATACCATCTACTATGCGCAGCCCGGTGACAAAATTTCGCAACCATATCCCCTAATTGGACGCCTCATAACAAGCTACAAATTCTGCTACCATGGTGGAAGATGCTATAAGAGACTGTTTAGCACTTTTCCAGGAGATAGCACCTCCAACCAACAAATAAATATAGCATGATGTAGATTTTATACTGTCTTGGCATCCAGCAAAATCAGAGTCAGTATACCCAACGATCTCGATCTGATCTGACCTCCGATATGTGAGCATGTAGTCTTTTGTTCTTTGTAAGTATCGCAGGATCCGTTTAGCTGCTTTCCAATTGTCCATACCTGGGTTTCTTAAGTATCTGCCCAACATTCCTATAATGTAAGCAATGTCTGGATGCGTACAAACCTAAGCATACATCAGAATTCCTACAACCGAAGCATAGGGAATCTTTTGCATATTATTTTCTTCAAAGTCATTCTAAGGGCACTGATAAGCCTATATCGTTAATGGTAAGCAAAATGTCATCAACATATACAACCAGAAAAATACACTTACTCCCACAGAACTTATGGTATATGCATTCATCCACCAAGTTCATTTCAAAACCGAACGAAATAATCACTTGGTGAAATTTGAAATACCATTTTCGAGATGCTTGTTTTAGTCTATAGATGGATTTCTTAAGTTTGAAGACCAAATCATTTGCGTCTTTGGACACATAATTTTCTGGTTGCACCATGTAGATCGTTTTTTCTATGTCACCATTGAGGAACGCAGTCTTCACATTCATCTGATGTAACTCAATATCAAAATGTGCCACTAATGCCATTATAATTCTAAAAGAGTCTTTCGTGGAAACCGGAGAGAAAGTCTCTTTATATTCGATGCCTTTTTTCCGTGTAAAACCCTTTGGAACAAGATGAGCTTTGTACCTTTCCACATCACCTTTCTAATCCATTTTGGTCTTAAATATCCATTTGCAACCAATGGATTTCGCACCTTGTGGTAATGGTACAAGGTCCCAAACGTCATTATCCTTCATAGATTTCATCTCTTCATTCATGGTATCGATCCACATTTGAGAATTAGAACTTTTCATGGCTTGAAGGAAGTTGATAGGATCATCTTCGTTCACTCCAATATCATCCTCATGTTCTTGAAGAAATACAACATAATCATCTGGTATTGCACTTCTTCTTTCTCTGGTGGATCTTCTTAATGACATAAGTTCTTGAGGTGGTAGAGTTTGTTCTTCTTGAACAATTTGTTGAGCAAGGGGTTCCCTAATATTATCTTGAATTGGGTCTTGAACAATGTCAGGAGTTAAGTCCTGATCATTGTCAATACCACCTATGGGAATATTAACATATTCATCTCCCAAGACAAATTTTCTTACTGTATCTTCCCCTGCAAATTTGGCATCCTCAAAGAATTGAGAATTTCCTGTCTAAAAAATTGACTTAATTGTGGGATCATAAAACTTGCACCCCCGGGATCTCTCAGAGTATCCAACAAAATAGCAGCTCACGGTCTTTGAGTCCATTTTCTTTTAGACTAGGCTTCTTGCCCGTCCAAAGTTCGTAAGGGGTTTAAGGATATATGCTATAGTCTTTAATGCTTCTCCCCAGAGCGATTCAGGTAAAGTATAATGAAAAATTATACTTCTTACCATGTCTTTAAACGTTCTGTTTCGTCTTTCAGCAACACCGTTCATAGTGGGCGAACACGGCATAGTGTACTGTGGGACGATACCGCATTCCTCTAGGAATTTAGCAAGCGGTCTTGGACGTTGTTCACATGAACCGTCATATCTACCGTAGTACTCACCACCACGATCAGATCTGACGTTTTTAATTCTTTTGCTGAGTTAATTTTCAACTTCAGCTTTGAACTTCTAGAACACGTCTAGTGACTGTGACTTTTAACGAATAAGATATATGTAGCCATATCTTGAAAAATCGTCTATGAACGTTATAAAATATTGCTGACCATTCCAAGCAGATGTTGGAAAAGGTCCACAAATATCTGTATGAATAAGTTCTAAGACATCCAAAGTCATGTTGGCTTCAAATCTCCTTTTATTGGTTTGTTTTCCCTTTATGCAATTTACACAGATATTGAAATCCGTGAAATCTAAGGGATCTAGAATTTCGTATGACACAAGTCTCTCTATTCCCCTTAGAGAGATGTGACCTAATCGTTTGTGCCATAATGCGGCCGAATTCTCGCTAGTTAATTTTCTCTTTACACATCGAGTACTTAAATGCAATGATTCATTAAATGAAGCATTTATCTCAACAGAATATAGATTATCATATCCTGATAAAGAACCGGAACCAACCATATTTGAACTGTGAAACAAACTAAATTTTTCATTCTCAAATGAACAAGAATAACCACATTTGTCCAAACAAGAAACAGAAATCGAATTCTGTCTAAAAGACGATACCACAAAAGTTTCATCAATATCGAAATAAAATCCAGTCTTCAACAATAATCTAAAATTTTCAATTGCTTCAACTTCAACCTTCTTGCCATCGCCCACATAGATGTATCTTTCAGCACCATTTGGCTTTCAACAATGAAGGCAACCCTGCATAGACACACTGATGTGAATGGTTGCACCAGAATTCATCCACCAGATGTCCTTAGGTACCGAAGTTAAATTAACCTCAGAACAAACCAAATTAAGAAGCATACCTTTCTTAGCACGCCAAGCGTGATAATTAGCACAATGCTTCTTTACATGCCCTTCAGCTCGACAGAAGAAACAACTAGTCTCCTCAGGGTTATCTGGTAGCTTTTGTTGTTTCTTCTGAGGTGCTGTATTAGTAGCTTCCTTATCATTCTTTCTTTTCTTTCCCTTGTCCCCTCTCTTAAAGGTTGAGGCCAGGTGAACACTTTCTGTCTTATCTTGCTGCAACCTTTCCTCTCCCTGAACACAGTATGAGATGAGCTCATTAAGAGACCAAGTCTCTTTCTGAAAATTGTAACACACCTTAAACTGGCTAAACTCTGATGGAAGAGATATCAGAACTAGCACTAGCAAGTCCTCAGAGAGTTCAAGCTTAAGTGCTTTCAGCTTTGAAGCAAGATGAGACATCTCTAGTATGTACTCCCTGATATTGCCTTTACCCTTATACTTCATTGAAATTAGACTTGTCAAGAGCGTACCAATTTTAGACTTTTCGTTCTTGACAAATCTTTTCTCAATATCAGCAAGGAATTCCATAGCCGTAGTAATAGAATCAGACATAGTGCCCCTGAATGCTTCTGGAACAGCTTTCCTCATGATCATCATGCACATGTCATTCGATCTCTCCCACTTTTCCATCTCCCTCTTGTCATCAGAGGTACTCTTGTCCGTAAGTGCCGGAGGAGCTTCATTTCGTATCGCCAGGTCAAGATCCATGACTCCGAGAATAGTCAGCAAGTTCTCCATCCATGACTTGAAGTAGGAGCCATTCAGCAAAGGAATTGAATTGATGTTGGCAGAAATATTTTCAAGAGTCGTAATGATACAAAGAACAATAAACAAACAAAACATGCTTAGAGAAAAAACTTAAACCGAAATTCAAATTCAAATATGGTAAATCCCATCTCAAGATACCGTGCACTCCATCAATATTATGTCTTTGGACGAAAATAGTGACTTGTAAGTGATATCTTGGTGCACTAATCAAATAGTGATAATAATGAACATATCAAATAATAAATCTTCCTTTGGGTCGATCTATTATTCACATGTAAAACCGAAGAATAATCACATATTTATTAGGGAAAACATACATGCAATCAAGTTAAACATTTATCTTCCTTTGGGGCAATAAATATTCACAATAATTACAATTACAAAACCTTTTATACTTTAAAATAAATAAATTTTCACAAGAGAGGTCACTTTGGTGACATGTTGCTTCAATTAATTTATTCTAAAATATATAAGTACCACATAAAATATCAATATTTGAATTTTTTTTTATTTTAATATGGGCAGAACCCACCACTTTAAATAACCAAGGCCCATTAGGCATTAATCTGATGAAAAAAAAATTAGGGCAAGCAGGCATCTATTCTTTTGACAAACGGCCATCTCTGGCTGATATCATTGATCAATTCAATGACCAAAAAAAAATCATGCATTTTATCTGATGTAAAATTCTATAAGCCATAATCGACATGTACATAAAACATCGACAAAAGGACGTATACACACAATAATAAAATCGAAACTGAATGAGTATACATATCCACTTGAGGACGATTTTGAATAAAACTCAAATCAAAGATGTCTGATGAATCCTAATGTCCAAGAGAAAACAAAAGCAATATCCAGTACCACAGCATAAAAACGAAACCATAATCAGATGGATGTATATATAAACTCATCATCCAAGCAAAACAAAAAAGAACACATACGGGTGCGTGTGACATAAACAATTCATATCCAAAAGACGCTAAACGCATGTGTGCCGATATAAATTAAAGAAAAATTTCTCAAAAATTCAAACATGATTGGCTCTGATACCAATTGTTAGATCCGAATATCACGGGTGAAATCAATCACCTAATTCCATGACCGAATCATGTTGAATAATTAAGAAAGCATAAAACCAATAACGGAAGCGTACATGATGAATCCATGACGGTTGGTCTTCTAGATCAACACGTATACCTTATAGAGCTCTTTGTTTCTCTCTCGATTCACTCTGACGATTAGATATCAGAAAGTGACAAGACATTACGTGTGACCTAGGGACCAGCCGTATTTATAGGCAACCATTAGGTTAACTTAACGGGGTTCCTATTTCAACCCATCATATAAATAGAAGCCATAGTGGTCTACACATTAAAGGCTCACAATCTATTAGTTACATTAAAGTCTGTTGATACGTTATTTATTGGCTTTATTTTTTAGTGCAAGATGTGTGGAAAGATGTCGGTCGTCATGTTTCCTCTTTTGGTATGACATTTTTCCTCCTGTGTGCAGACTCTTTTTCAGGCAAGTCTCCGGTTTTGACAGATTGCCTCGCTGGTGAATTGATTAAGAAATATTGCCTTGCTGCTGTCATTACTTCGAGATATCTTCTCGCTTCTGCCTTCATTTCAAGATATATCGCTGCTACTATCTTCATTGCACAATATTCGCCTCGCTGGAGTCTTTACTTTGTGATATTCACTTGAGGCCAGGTAAGGAAACCCGAGATACCTTCCAGGATTGTACAGCTGCTATAAAAGCCATTCGCTCCCCCTTAGCAGCTTTGACGTTTTTCATCAAACACTCAGAGCTCTTAGACGTGCAAGACCGGCGGACTGGGAGGCTGTGTGTTTTGGTGATAAGCGGTGTTTTCTCTCAAACATTATTCCACAAAGATTGAGTGTCTGTGAGAGTTGGGTTTTGGTTTTTCGTGATTGAAGGTTCACGTACAGCTGAAGACTAAAGGTCATCCGAGCCAGGAGGTTGCTCGAAGGGTGGAATTGAGACGGAGCTCAAATTCAGGGGGAGTCTCTGACTAGGTGATCACTGGTGGTAATAGTCTCTAGGTTTTATTGATTTGTTGATTGTAATCAGATATAAACTTTGTGTGTACTATTGACTACAAGATAGTGAAAAACCTTTCCACTGGCAGCGTGCCCCCAGATGTAGGTGTGTTTCACCGAACTGGGTAACCATATCGTGTGTACTTTGTTTACTGCACTGTTTTGTTGTTTATCCATAATCTGTGCTCAAGTAAGTTGTCGGACACATTGTTAATACATTGTGTGCGACATCTTGTCTGTGCGTCTAATCAGAATTTCAATTGGTATCAGAGCAGGCGCCTTGATCTTTTTGGTGGTTTCCTGGATTTTTTTTCTGATTACCTATTATGGATAGTTCCCGAGAGGGAGGTTCTGTCAATCGCCCTCCAGTACTCGACGGAACCAACTATGGTTATTGGAAGGCACGTATGACCGCCTTCATGAAGTCCCTTAATAGCCGAACATGGAAAGCTGTGATACACGGGTGGGAAGCTCCTGTGACTACTGATGACAAAGGAGCCCGTACTGGCACAAAACCCGAAAAGGACTGGACCCCCACTGAAGATGTGGCGGCCCTTGGTAACTCTCGTGCTCTTAATGCTATATTTAACGGAGTCGATAAAGATGTTTTCAGGTTGATAAATACATGCACTAGTGCCAAAGAGGCCTGGGAAATCCTCGATGTTGCCTATGAAGGAACTACAAAGGTCCATGAGCAGAAGCTTCAATATCTCACAACCAATTTTGAAGCCCTCATGATGCTCGAGGATGAATCTATTGCTGAGTTCAACGTTCGCATCCGTGATCTTGCCAATGAATCATATTCTCTCGGGAAACCAATGACCGACGAAGATCTTGTTCGAAAAACCCTGAGAGCCTTGAGCCCTAGGTTCAAAATGAAAATCACGGCCATTGAGGAAGTTCATGACCTAAAGACGTTAAAGTTCGACGAGCTCATGGGATCCTTCATGACTTTTGAGCTCTCTCTTCCTAAGGTGGAAAAGAAACACAGAGGGGTGGCCCTCAAAAGCTCTGTTCATGAACAAAAGGAACAGGTATACTCAGACTCTGACAATGATATTGACGATACTATAGCTATGCTTGCAAAAAATTATAGCGGGGTCATGAAAAGACTCAACCAGATGAATGGGAAAAATGTCTCGCAAGATGTCAAGGACAATTTCCAACAACGATTCCAGAAGAATGCTAATCCTCACAGGAATAGTAAAAGTGGTGAACGATCTGGCAAAGGCAAAGGCATTCAGTGCCACGAATGTGAAGGTTTCGGACATATTCAAAAGGAGTGTCCCAACTTCCTCAAGAAACAGAAAAGGGGATACAACGCTACTCTCTCGGATGAAGAAGATGAAGATAGCGAATCAGATCAGATAAGTAACTTTGTAGCCTTTACTGCCTCTGTCCATACTCATGAGTCCACTAATGAATTTGGTGAATGCTCTCAGAAATATGTTTTTGATGAAGAACTATCTGACGATGCTATGAATGAAGCATACAATACCTTGCACACCAAATGGGTTGAGGAATCCCAGATTCTCGACAAACAGAGTGCTCTCATTCTTACTCTGACTGAAGATAAGGCAAGGCTTCTAGAGACGATTGTGGATCTGAACAAGGAAGTCTGTCGGCTGAATGGGGAACTTGATCAAATGACTAAATCAGTCAGAATGCTGAACTCTGGGACTGACAGCCTGGACAAACTCCTCACCATTGGCAAACCTGCGAAGAACATGAAGGGGCTTGGATATACTCGTGGAGCTTCATCATCCCAGACTACGTTCGTTCCACAAAAGCAGACTGGCCAGATGTCGCGAAACATGCCTCAACCATCTGGTAATGACAATGCACATGTTTTTCCTCGGAATCATCTCTCTGGACCAATCAGGTCTCTAGTCAACAGACCTCGTTGGGTATGCCATTATTGTGGTAGAAAGGGCCATATTCGACCTTTTTGCTATCGTTTATACGGAAGAAATGTCTGTAAGCAAAAGTCCAGTTACAGGAATGTCCTACCTCGTCAACAACCTTATACTCGGCTGGAATGGAGAGTGAAAAATACGTCCTATCATGCCAATATTGCTTACACATCTCTGAGTGCATCCACCGGGAGTGACTGGTATTTCGACAGTGGTTGCTCTCGACACATGACAGGTGATCACACCTTCCTGACCAACGTGAAACCCTATTCTAACTGTCATGTTACCTTTGGAGATGGAGTAAAAGCCAAAATTGTGGGTAAAGGTCAGTTAAACTATCCTGATATGTCGTGCTTGACTGAGGCGTTGTTGGTAGAAGGACTTACTGCTAATCTTATCAGTATTAGTCAGCTTTGTGATCTAAACTTACGTGTCAATTTTACTCGTGATAAGTGTGTGGTGATTAATGAGGAACAAGATGAACTTATGCAAGGAACCAGATCACGTGACAACTGCTACATGTGGTCACCCGTACCAAACAACAATTGCCTCCTGACCAAAGCTGACGAAACCAAGCTGTGGCACCAAAAGCTTGGTCACCTGAATCTCAGAAGCATGCAGAAAATTATCTCTGAGAAAGCCATCATCGGTGTCCCAAATCTGAAGATTATTGAAGGAAAAATCTGTGGTGAATGCCAGATTGCGAAACAGGTCAAGAAGTCTCACAAGATGGTGCAACATCTTACCACATCTCATGTTCTGGAACTTCTTCACATGGATCTGATGGGACCGATGCAGGTCGAGAGTCTTGGAAGGAAGAGATACGTGTTTGTGTTTGTGGATGACTACTCCAGGTACACTTGGGTTGATTTTATTCGTGAGAAATCTGACACTTTTGCTGTTTTTGAAGCTCTATGTAAGAAGGTTCAGAGAGAAAAAGGAGAGAGCATCGGCAAAGTGATCAGAATTCGGAGTGATCATGGGAGGGAATTTGAGAACATGAGCTTTGCTAAGTTTTGTACTAAAGAAGGGATAGCCCATGAATTCTCTGCTCCAATCACACCACAACAAAATGGAATTGTTGAAAGAAAAAATCGAACCCTCCAAGAGATGGCTAGAGTGATGATGTTGGCCAAAGATATTCCACCACATTTCTGGGCTGAAGCTCTCAATACTGCCTGCCATATTCACAATAGAGTTACTATTCGTCCAGGTACTTCCATCACTCATTATGAAATATGGAGGGGGTACTTCCAATTTGGGAGCTAGTTCCTAAACCTGACAATGTAAATGTCATTGGAACTAAGTGGATTTTTAAGAATAAATCTGATGAACATGGTAATATAACTCGGAACAAAGCTAGACTTGTGGCGCAGGGCTATTCACAGGTGGAAGGCGTAGACTTTGATGAAACCTTTGCCCCTGTTGCGAGACTTGAAGCTATCAGACTCCTGCTGGGCATCTCTTGTCACCTGCACTTCAAGCTTTACCAGATGGATGTTAAGAGTGTTTTCCTCAATGGGTACCTGAATGAGGAAGTCTATGTAGCACAACCAAAAGGGTTTACAGATCCTAGCTCTCTACAGCATGTCTACAAACTCAGAAAAGCTCTCTACGGCCTTAAGCAAGCTCCTCGTGCATGGTATGAGAGACTGACACAGTTCCTTGTGCAGAATGGTTATACCCGGGGTGGAGTTGACAAGACCTTGTTCGTGAAAAAGGAGAATGGCAATCTCATGATAGCTCAGATTTATCTTGATGATATCGTCTTTGGAGGAATGTCTAACAAGATGGTGGACTTTTTTGTCCGACAAATGCAGTCTGAATTTGAGATGAGTATGGTCGGTGAGTTAAACTACTTTCTGGGTTTTCAGATCAAACAAATGAATGATGGTATCTTTATCTCTCAAAGTAAGTATGCCAAAAACTTGGTGAAGAAGTTTGGTTTGGAAAATTCTTCTCACAAGCGGACCCCTGCCGCTACTCACATCAAACTCTCTAAGGATGAGCATGGAGAATCTGTTGATCAAAGCCTCTACAGGAGTATTATTGGCAGTCTTCTTTACCTTACTGCCAACCGACCAGACATAGCCTACTCTGTAGGTGTGTGTGCGCGATATCAAGCCAATCCCAAAGCTAGTCATCTGGCTCAAGCCAAGCGAATCATAAGGTACATCTCAGGAACTGCCAATTTTGGCCTTTTATATACTTATGATACTTCCTCCACGCTTGTGGGATACTGTGATGCTGACTGGGCAGGTAGCACGGTCGATAGAAAAAGTACCTCTGGTGGATGTTTCTACCTTGGAAACAATCTCATCTCCTGGTTCAGCAAGAAGCAGAACTGTGTTTCCTTGTCCACAGCTGAAGCTGAATACATCGCCGCTGGGAGTAGTTGCACTCAGCTTCTCTGGATGAAGCAGATGCTAACTGAATATAATGTTGGACAAGATGTCATGACATTGTTCTGCGACAACATTAGCGCAATCAACATCTCAAAGAATCCTGTTCAACACAGTAAGACCAAGCATATAGAGATCAGACATCATTTCATTCGAGATCTTGTAGAAGAAAAGAAGATCAAACTCGAATACATTCACACCGAAAAATAGCTTGCAGATATTTTCACCAAGGCTTTGGATGCTAACCGGTTTGAAAGTCTCAGATCCTCTCTTGGTTTATGCGTTATTGATCAATAGCAATTACTGTTTATCGGAGGGAGTTTTGGTCTTATCATCTGTGCTGACCCCTCTTTGATTCTTGTTCACATTCCTTTTGTGAAAGTTCTCTCATGGGCCCATTTATCTGGTTGGCCCATTCGACTGTTTTGCAGGGCTAAAGTGCCAAGTGTTGTTTCTCTGGGCCTAAGATTGATCAAGGCCCACTTTATATCACGATGTCGTTTTCCTCCGTGCCTTGCTCTCATTCATGCAGACGGTTCCATTCTCGAGAAAGAAAGGGAAGTTACCTTGTGTTCGAATTTTGAAATTTTCTGTTTTTCTTCGCTGTTCTTGAGCCTTGATTCCCATATTTGCTCGCTTACCCTTTTCGACGGTTACCTGTGTGACAATTTTCTAAAAATTCTATTCAAAATGGTTGGCACCAGAAGCGGGATCAACACAACCATTCCATCAGAGAAAGTGAAAGCCACAATGAAAAAGAAAAATGTCGCGACAAGGAAACAGGGCGCTGAAAGCAACATGCACGGGGTTAGGGTACTAGGACTGCGCCCCAGTGAACGCGCCGATGGTCAGGCCGGATGTGCAATCGCTGGGTCATCAGTTCCCCCTGAGAATCCATCCCTCTCCGCCGTCAGTAGCGCCATGCTCAAGAAAGCCGCTCTCTCGATCACCGACATTACAGGAGATGTAAGCTCCAGCAGTTCGTCTGATGAAGGAAGAAAAGATGATGATGCTCAAGAAGGAGAAACCCTCACCGGTGGATCTCCCATCGAAAGCCCTCACCAGATTGTTCAAGGTAATCCGGTAGCCTCTATCACCCCTACTGATATTCCTAGGGATAGGGATTCGCTTCCCCATGGTGAAGAACCTATTCCTGTGGATGCCGTTGGAGGCATGTTGGGTTTGAGTCAAGAGGTCGCGAAAGATGTGCCAACATCTTCTCCGGGGCAAGAAGGAACGACTAAACAAGTTTAGCATGTTGGAAAGGATATTCTTGCTTCTCTGAAAGAGAAGGTTCAGAAAGATGACGACGTGTGCCTTGCCACTCTTCTGTCAGAGAAGAGAAAGAAGAAAAGAAAGGTGGTGGAAGAAAGTGATGCTGCCACTCCCATCTTTGCTAAGAAGAAGATGAAGAAACCCGTGAAGATGGGTTTGAACAAGAAAAAGCTGAAGGGAAAAACTATTGAGGAGCCAATTCCAGATGTTCTGAAGGATATTAAGGAGGAAGAGGAAGATACCCGTCTTGAGTTCGTGTCCCACATCTCCAGGAAGTCTGTTGGAGGTCAAAAGCTTCCCAAGGATGTTTCCGCCGCCCCTCTAGATAATGTCTCCTTTCATGAGGAAGACCACGTCAGAAAATGGAGGTATGTCTATCACAGATCTATTTTTCCAGAAAAGGAGCTGTCTAAGGAAGCCCTGAAGATTGATGTGATCATGGAACTTTTGTCCGATGCTCAACTCGGCAAAACTGTCTATGGAATCGGGCCCTATTATCCTAAACTGGTGAAAGAGTGCATAGTCAATTTTTCCTCTGAAGTTGATCAGCCTCATCACCCTGAGTTTGGGAAAGTCTACGTGCGCGTCCAATGCTTTGATGTCTCCTCCACTGCCATCAACGAGTATCTGGGAATAGGAAAAATTGTCACTGTCGATCGGCTCCCCTCCTTGGATGTGATTGCCAAAGAGCTCACTAACGATGAGAAGAAGACCTGGCCTTCTAAGGGTTTTCTGCCTTCCTCAGACCTCTCGGCGAAATACTCGGTTTCGTACAGAATTGGTATTGCAAATTGGGCCCCTTCCTCTCACGGTTCAAGCATCAAGTCTGACCTGGCATACCTCATTTATCAGATTGGCACCCGGGCGTCTTTCGACTTTAGGGAGTTTGTGTTCAACCACCTGGCCAAACATGCTAAGTCCTATGTCGTGAAGCTTCCTATTGGCTTCCCCTCTCTCTTGTCAGGTATGCTAGTGGCTCAGAAGAGAGATCTACTAAGGGCTGATGACATTGCAGGTAAACCTCCCAGTGAACTCTCCTTCAATCCTAAGTTATTTGAAGGGAAACATGCCAGAGATCTTGTTATGCCTTCTGTCGCAACTTCTGTCTCTCTTGGTCGTACCATCAAAGTTGCTCTCCTGTCGAAAAATGCCAAGAGCGATATTCTCAAAGGCCTGTTGGAAGAAGTTGCTGCTCTCAAGAAAATCATTGACATCTCTACTCGAAGGAAGACCGCTTGTGAGCGACTTATCTCTGTCATGAGTCCCTCCTCTACCACTGATGGTGCATCTACCTCTCAGCCGAGTCCTTCTGTTTGTCCTGATGATGAAGATACAGAGGATGATGTCAGTAGTGACTCACAAGGTCCTGAAGGTCATACCAACGATGTTTCTAATCCCTCTAGTTGATGTTTATTTGTTCTGGTCTGTAACATCTAACTTCCTCTTAGACATCTTTTTGTTGGTTTTCTTCGCTACTGTTGCTCGTGTTTCAGACTGAGTGTTCTCTCTGGATGTTTTGTAAGACAGCTTTCTCGTACTTTTGCTGATTAATGATATGCTGTGGTTCTAGTTCTCATTCCTTTACAGGCTGTTGTTCTTCCCTCTGTGTTGGTCTATCCTTGTCTTTGGTATTATTTTGAGGCAATCAGGGGGAGAGACGTCATAAGGTCATTTTTTTTACTCTCTTCGCCGGTCATGACGCTTGTATGAGAACTGGTCCTGGAAGTGCTTGCCTAAAAAATAGCCAAAGGGGGAGATTGTTGATACGTTATTTATTGGCTTTATTTTTTAGTGCAAGATGTGTGGAAAGATGTCGGTCGTCATGTTTCCTCTTTTGGTATGACATCTTTCCTCCTGTGTGCAGACTCTTTTTCAGGCAAGTCTCCGGTTTTGACAGATTGCCTCGCAGGCGAATTGATTAAGAAATATTGCCTTGCTGCTATCATTACTTCGAGATATCTTCTAGCTTCTGCCTTCATTTCAAGATATCTCGCTGCTACTATCTTCATTGCACAATATTCGCCTCGCTGGAGTCTTTACTTTGTGATATTCACTTGAGGCCGGGTAAGGAAACCCGAGATACCTTCCAGGTTGTACAGATGCTATAAAAGCCATTCGCTCTCCCTTAGCAGCTTTGACGTTTTTCATCAAACACTCAGAGCTCTTAGACGTGCAAGACCGGCGGACTGGGAGGCTGTGTATTTTGGTGATAAGCGGTGTTTTCACGTGCAAGACCGGCGGACTGGGAGACTATTCCACAAAGATTGAGTGTCTGTGAGAGTTGAGTTTTGGTTTCTCGTGATTGAAGGTTCACGTACAGCTGAAGACTAAAGGTCATCCGAGCCAGGAGGTTGCTCGAAGGGTGGAATTGAGACGGAGCTCAAATTCAGGGGGAGTCCCTGACTAGGTGATCACTGGTGGTAATAGTCTCTAGGTTTTATTGATTTGTTGATTGTAATCAGATATAAACTTTGTGTGTACTATTGACTATAAGATAGTGAAAAACATTTCCACTGGCAGCGTGCCCCCAGATGTAGGTGTGTTTCACCGAACTGGGTAACCATATCGTCTGTACTTTGTTTACTGCACTGTTTTGTTGTTTATCCATAATCTGTGCTCAAGTAAGTTGTCGGACACATTGTTAACACATTGTGTGCGACATTTTGTCTGTGCGTCTAATCAGAATTTCAAAGTCCAATATCCATACACCAAATTAGATCATTTTTAACAGGCCATCTTTATCGACAGTTCACGACACATAATTATTTAACATATAAGTCCAACGTTGTATTAAGGATCCAACATGTTAGATTAAAGATCCAACACCCTCTTCCATATTGCAAGCAGATGGCTCTGTCAAGACGATGCTTCCTCGTCTTATTTTTTCATCATCACAGCCGAAGTGCTTTCCGACCTTTTTCGTTGAGGCTGAAAGAAGATAAGACTCTCATGGAATACAACTTAGTGAGAATAATGATAAAAGTAGCCACCTAATGTTTGCCAGCAATTTGTTTATCTTTTTTTTTAGTTCTTCTTGGCCAATTGAAGGGAGGTGGTGAAGTTACGCAAATGTGTTGAGAAAAGCCAAACTTGGTCGGACAAACAAGTGAGTATGTGCGATGTCAGTCCTCGTGCTCTCCAAGAATTGCGAACCCGAGTGTACTGCTAACATGAAACACAAAACCTTTTTGAAAATCTATTGTTTCCTACAATATTGTGGGCAATTTAATTTACACCTAATTTAAATAAACAATAAAAAAAAATTGTTAAAGTTATAGAAACAAACTCAAAAAATGGTAGTGAGACCAAAGAAATTTTGTAGAGTTGCCTACATTGGAGTATTATTTTTAGTTGCAAAAAAAAAATATATATATATAGATTAGAAAAACAAAATGAGTATGATTTTTTTTTTTTTTCGCTGCTTGTTGTGGAATTATAGTGTGTTTGATCTTTTAGTTGTAGTTTAGTGCTTTTTTCGTGTTTGCGTTCTAAGATCAACTCTAACGTATACCCATTTTGTGTTAGAGTTCTTAGGTTTAGTGAGAAGAATAATCTCATATATGGTACTAATTCTCTCACACCAATTTGGGAATTTTAATGCACTGTTGAAGTACACTATCAAATTCTTTAGATTTTACAGGCAGCTCTAGACAAAATACGATAATTAGTTTTTTTTATGACATTAGATCATGTCAGAATTTGACGATTTCTTTTCAGCGATATATTTTAAAGCCATTGAAATTTAGAGAAGTTTAGATCGAAATAAGAAGAAAAATATATTTCTATAAATTTTAAATAAGAGGTTTATTTTGTATGTTGCTCCACTTTATTTATATCAAGGATTGATATCTCGTGCGAGATGAGGGTATCTCGCGTGAGATCTCGTTTTTCGCAGAGGTGCGAGCAAGATGCATATAAGTCGCGATTTGAGTTAAATCTCGCAGTTCTCGCACTTTTTGCATGAAATGCGCAATAAATCGCGACGGATAAAAGAGCGTAAAATATGTACGTTTTTAATTTTTTAAAAAAATTAAACCGGTTTTAGGACTGTAAATTAAACGGGCCCAACATCATTTAAAGCGACAACACAAATTACTAATAAATTAATTCCCAAATGAAAAAAAATCCCACATTGTTTGTCTATTTGAGTTATATTAGTTTTGGAGTATTATGAATGGTGAAGGAAAACGCCCAATTATTAAAACTAATGGGGTAACTATTTAAAACTTCGGACGGTTCAATCCAATGTTGGATCAAGTAGCCATACCCGAGGGGCGCAGAGACAATGCCTCTGGGACGCGCTCCGACGGTTAGCATTAGTCTGCTTGTTATGTTTGAGGTGGGGGCTGATATTCATAGAGAATATGTAAGAGATCTATGGATCGATCAGAGGAGACTGTGCGCGGAGAGTCCTCAACAGCATTTCAAAACTCTGGAATCGAGTAGAGAGAGTTTATAACTGTGTACCTGAATCCCTCTGAGGTGAAGGGTATTTGTAGAGAGTATGAGGGCTAAAAAAGAGCCCTTGTTTGGAGGCAAGGCGCGCACGAGCGCTTGAGCGTGCATCTCACAAGCGCAGACGCTCGGGGAGGATTTTGACAGGCGCGCGCGATGGGTGTCTTCATTGCGCCAGTGGAGTGCGCTGAGGGGGGAGCGCGGTGCACTTTGCCCTTGCCTTCATGCAGCGCGTGCGAGCACCTTGTGATACGTGCAAGCGTGGGCTCTGTGTGGGCCCATTTTGGATGGACCTTTGGATCATTTTAGGCATTTATGGGCTTTTTGGTGACACTGACTGTTGGGCTTTCAGATTCGTCACGTCGAATTTAATGTTTTAAGTTTTTTGAGAACAAACAACAACATTAGCCCCTTAATTTCGTCGTTCGGGGGACCCGGGTGATGAAATCAGGCTTCAATGTTAGGTGTTCGAGGGAAATTAAATCACCCGGTCTTCATGGTCGTGAAAGTCTCCTTTTCTTTTTTTTTCGCTCGGAACTTAAATCCCCCGGTTGTTCGAGGGAAAGTAAATCCCCCGGTCTCCCACACGCAAGGTTGGGCCTGTGTGCGCGCATAGGAGGAGCCATTGTGGCTCTTTCCCTCTTTTACCTATTTCCTTTTTCTATTTTTTATAGGAGTAGGATTCCCTAATTGGGAATCCTACTTTTTATTTCCCTTTTATGTGCTCATAAATAGAAGCTCAGGGTCTTCACCTCTCATAACTTGCATGTGTCGCTTCTCATCTTTTCTGTCTATATCACCACGTGTGCATGATGGAAAATCAGTTCTCATTCCCGATCGGCGATTCCGATTTGAATTTCTCTCACTTGATTCAAGACCATTAGCACTCAGAGAGCGATCTCTTTGCGAGATTGGGGAAGGTTCTTTTGCATATGGAAGATGGCCCAAGTGGGGTGAAGTAGTGGCTCAATGAGGGCGCGACGGAGGCGGATGCAACCACGTCTATCACTTGGACCTCAAAATTACAAGACGTGTGCGAGTTGTTGATTGCTCATCTTTTGATAAAGTTTGAGAAAATTGGATTTTAGAAGTAGAGAAGAAGACTATAAAAGATTTCGGGCTGTTTGAGTCAGGAAGTCCCATCATTCTAATGCCAAAATACTACTGTTAGAAGTTAAACAACTAGTTAAAGCTTCAGGCGATTCAATCCAAGGCCGGACCAAGCACCCGAGCCAAGTGTTAGAAACCTGAAAGTCACGAGTGTTGGTCCTCTAGCTCAAGAACGTTCTTCGTTCGTCGCAAAGACCTGAGACTAAGAAGAAGAGAAAATAAGCTTAGATGGGAGCAAAAGCAGTGCGTCTAGTGCGCGCTCCGACACTCATCATTAGTCTGATTGCTATGCTTGAGGTAACTATGCGCAGAGAGTCCTCTGTAGCGTTTCATATTTATGAAAACGAGAGAGTTTCAAATGGTGTATTTGAATCCCTCTGAGGTGAGGAGTATTTATAATGAATAGGATGGCTGAAAAGAACCCTTGAGGAGAGGCAAAGTGCGTCCGCACGTGCGCCGAGAATTTTGACGGGCGCACACAAAGGGTGCTTCGCTGCGCCAACGCAGCGCGTTGAGGGGGGAGCTGTTGTCAATGGTGCCCACAAGAAGAGTAGTAGTGTCTATTTATGTACATTTGATGTCATATAGTCTTACGAAGACTCTTGCTTGTAATTGCCTATTCATTCATTAATAAAGTTGAAACGTTCATTCAATCTTCCTTGACTGAAGCTTTATGATAAAACCATAGTCTTTTAGTCCATAAACAAACTTAACAACTTACGAAGAGACAAATGTAGATTTGCATGAACAAACTCTTCGTAGTTTGCTTAAAACGATATATTCGCAATCTTAGGGTCAAAGGACTATTGACCTCAGTATGATTGTTAGAAGAATCTATGATGTCTGGTTATGAGGCATTGAGAGTTAGGAACTCTATAGTTCTTCTAGGTATCTTCCGAAGGTACTGAATTGACCAGTGCACTTCTAGAGACAAGATAAGAACAAACCATTTAACCTCTTATGTCTCGAAGTCACTATGTATGAATTGCATCATGCTTACCTTAATCCTGAAATGAGACATGCCATTTCACACCTTAGTATTCTCATTTGAGAAAGTCAGAGTTCGGACTCACTATGTCATTCCGAACAGGGCCTATTGGTGAAATACTAAGTTGTGAGTATGTCATGAGTAACTTTGTGAAGTTCTCATAGATATGGAATTCATGTACAAGATTGCTGAAATGCAATGTATGTCACCTCATGCTTTGTTCCTTGGAGTGTGAATAAATGAACTGGCCAGTGTCCAAATTGAGTCCTAACTCTTTTGGATGAAACAATGTGACTTGTTAGCTCCTCGTCAATACATTGTTTCTAACTTATTCACAAGCGACAAAGGAGTTGAGGAAATAACAGCTAGAAGGGTAAAATGGTAATTTAGTAAATCCCGACTAGCTGATGACATTCATGAAGGGTAACATAGATAATATTCAGTGGATCCGCTCATCATAATTAGGTCGAATTCTTGAGTAGAAAATAAATTCATTTGAACCGAGAGATTTTCAGTGTCAGCTCTTTAGTGGAGTCAGTTGGCATTAAGCTAAACTTGGAAAAGGTTTGTGAACTTTTGAGTCCAAGTGTTTAGCTAAAGCTTTGTTCATTTGGGTCCATGAGGTCACTGTCACGAATCACATCGATAGGAATAGTTAAACTGGAAGCTAAGTCAAAACAAGAACGAAAATAGTGAAAAGGGTAATTTTGTCTTTTGAGACATAAGGATGAAATGGATGTCAATAAATTTTGACAAGTTCATTTGATGACTTAATGTCACTCGGCCATAATATGATTAATTGGGCCTTGTGAATTAATTTCATTTCATAAGAATTTTATTGAAAATTCTTAATGGGCCTTTCACATGTTGTCATGAACAAATGAAGAAGCTTCTAGAAGCTCCTTCTAGATGTGAAATGGGCGCCCAAATACCCAAGGGAAAGAGAAATTATTTTGTGCATAAATGTATCAAGATACTTGCCAAAAGAAAAAGAGGAAACAAATTTCCTCTATGAGGAAAGCATAAGTTCGGCCAACACAAAGGAAAGAGAGAGACAAACTAAATGAGGAAACAAATCCAAGGCTTATTGAAGCACATGTTGGACGTGTAAAGCAAGGGAAAAAGGGGAAATAAGATTTCCTCATAAAGGCTTGGAAAATAAGAGGAAACTACTTCTTTCCAAGGCCAACCCTTCTCCTATAAATAGGACCCTCATTCCTCTCATTCTATTCATTCCACATAAGTTAGAGATTGAGAGCTTCTCTCTCTAGACCTTGTGGTGGCCGAAATCCTCTCTCTCTCTCTTTCTATTTTATTTTCGATTTTTCTTGTTTTGGCACCTAGGTCCTCACTTGACCTAGCGTTTAGCTCTGCGACTTCGAGACTCGTTCTCAAGTCGTAGTGTTTAAAAGTGCCCACTCACTAATTCCTTCTTTTCGAGTGATTTAGTGATAGAAACTTTCGTGGTTGCTCGAGGTGCCGAGGAAAGAAAAGAGAGACGTGCTGCGAGGGGAGACGAACGTTGCCAACCTTCCAAAGGCTCATCAACGTTCAAGCATCAAAAAGGTTAGTAACTTTTATAGCTCATATTAGTTTTTATTTACATGCATATGCTCTTGTCTAGGTTAGTAAAAACTAGTTTTACTTAAAAAGAAAATTTTTAAAATTCCGCCGCTTAACGAAGCGTTAAACTTTTTCTTAAACCCTAGATCGATTCCAACAGGAGCGTGATGCGCCGAAGCCCTTCATGCTGCGCGCTTGCGTTCGTGCGGCGCACATGGGCGCATTGTTATGCGTGCGAGCGAGGGCTCGGCCTGGGCTCGTTTTAGATGGGGCTCATTTTGGATCTTGATGGACTTTTTGGTTACTTGGCTCGTTCATATTTAAGATTCGAAATTCGATGCAAATCGTGTCGAATTTAAGGTTTTGGGTTTTTCGAGAATGACCGACAATAATTTGTGTGATATGAAACCTTTTTTTTCTATGCATATGATGATAATAAGATATCAAATGGTTACAAATTATATATAAGAAAGGATTTTTTTAAAAAATAAGTCACATAAATCATATGTATACCAAGATGAAATGTTGGGGCTTCAAAAAGGTCACATAAATCATAAATCATATTTATCAAGTTTGTGAATTTGAAGTTATTCGTGTTTTCTCTGAAATCGATCATAGTTTATGGAATTGAAAATCGAATTGATTTGATAATTGATTATCGGTTTTGGTACGCGAAAATCGATATATATATATATATATACATATATATATATATATACATATATATATATATACATATATATATACATATATATATATATATCGATTATTTTCAAAATGAAAATATTTTGTTTATCTTGGAAGAGCCGGTTACACGTATGTATGTATGTATATATATATATATATATATATATATATATATATATGAAGCAAATAGTGCATTATATATAGGGTACAAAGAGTGCACCATTCTGATCGACTGAGTTATATATAGGGTGCAGACTGCCACAATTTATATTTGCATGGGCTCATAAAATAGTACATGCTTAGCTATATGTTAGAGACACATTTAAATTTGTGTCATTTATATTTATGTCATTTACATTTATGTAGCAATACTTGTATGTGTATGACTATTTACACGTATAAGAATATTATTATTGCAAAGTATTTTCGAAAATATTTTAAGCAAAATAAAACTATAATACTTATTGAGCGTCTCGCTCACTCCTATTTTCTTTCAAATCCTTTATATACCAGAAAGTGAGAAGGATGAGTTAGGACGACCTTGGAGATTAGCATCATCAGTTTTCTGTTTGGAGACTCTGCTTTAGCAGTTCTTTAGTAGTTGTACATTACAAATTAGTACGTGTTTGTAATGGTTTATTTTTGTTTACGTTTTCGAATTTCTTTTCTTTGGACTTGTAAAGTAATCGACTGAGTATGCACTGTGGAACGTTTTTGTAGAAATGATTAGTTTATCTTATAGTCAATAATCACACCCCCACCTTCCTTGGGCGTGGCTTTTTTTTTTACTCCTAACAGAGCCATTTCTCTTTCTACTAATCTAATATGCTACATGGTTAACAGAATGGAAGGGAAATTTTCATAAATCTCTCTTTGGGTAATTTAAAATGAGACATTCTAGAAAGGGAAAATATCAAGAGTATCACTCGTGTTTAATAGAAATGCGAGATTTATCTCTTCGATTTCTAGAAATATTAGACATATCCCTTCAGTTTAATATAAATGACATATACCTCCCCTAAAAAAATGTTATATTACAAATATCACAATTTTCGTTTATTTTTTTATAAAAAATAATTTGAACTCTCCAAAATACCCTTAATATATTAAATATTTATTTACTATTTTATTAAAAAAATCAAAATCCCTCTTTATAAAAAAAAATAAGTTAAGAAGAAATTTTTTTAATTTAATTTTTTTGTATGTAGAATAGAAAATAAAAAATTATTTCATTAAAGGTATTTTGGGGAGTTTAAATTATTTTTTTGTAAAAAATAAACGAAAATGTGATATTTGTAATATAATATTTTTTTAGGGTATATTATTTATATTAAACTAAAGATATATGTATAATATTTATAGAAATCGAATGAATAAATCTCGCATTTCGATAGTAAGGACACTCTTGATATTTTCTCTTCTAGGAAAGTGCTCTTAGTGACAGATTGGATAATTTTAACAGAAGGGAAACCGAAGGTCTACGGCTGTTTGTTTGTTTTTTTCATTGGCCCATACAAATTTCTGTTCTGCCACTCCTATTAAACCCAATCTAGCCCCTCTCTGTCTCTCTAAACCTAACTTCACAGCCGTAGAACTCTTTCTGTATATCGCCCGCTTCAAACTGAACCTAATTCTGCTGTACATTTTCGCTCTTTAGTTTGATGATGTCATTGCTATTGTTTTTTTATTGGTCTGATTCTTTTGCTGCTTGATTCATGGTTCTGATCATAAATATGGCATCTAACTTGAAAGAAGTAATTCTCTACTGACTCTGTTTCAGTACAGCGGAGTTGATACGAAATAGATGCTAGATCAAGTCATAGAAACTTCGGACAGGCAGTTTCTTTTTACTCCATAGATTCTCGCCCTTTCTCGTAGTTTCTACATTTTTGTCGTTCCGAGTTTAAATTCTCTTGATTGCTACATTGTACGAAGATGAGGGCTCGACCTGATCTTGAATCGCCAAAGCGGCTGTAGCCAAATCAAACGGTTGAGGAGTTTTCTGGCCGGTTTTCGCTCTCCGTCGACTAATCTGCTTACCGAACTTCTCACATTTTATTTTTAATTCTTATCTAATATACGAAGATCCGTTCACAATAAGCCGATGCTCTGGATCAAATTCTAGATGAAGGACGCATGGTAGTGTGTACGGAAATCAATGTAATTATTGGATCAACATGTCTGCTCTCTCTGATTCCCCTCTGATTTGAGGGCCTGGTTGGCGACCCACAATTTCTTAAACCTAATTTTCTTTCCATTGTCATTTTCGTGTCTATATCACGTAATTAAGTAATTGTATTCCTGCTCTTTAGTTGATCTTGCTTTTAATGTCATGTTATGGCTCAGTTGATGATGATAAATTCATGGCTTGTTTCTCAAAACATTCGCAGTTGCCGCCCTAGAGTTTTCGCCTTTGCCGGGCTTGAGAGCTAATGCTGCTTAATCCTTCCTTGGATGTCTGAAATTCAATAGATTTCTTTTTTGTTTTCTTTATTTCTATTAAATAGTTTGTGGGTTAATATGGGCTATGTTTGTTTTGCTACTGTGATAGTGGAATCAATTAATGTTGATGATGATAAATCCAAGGCTTGTTTCTCATGACATTCGCAGTTGCCGCCCAAGAGTTTTCGCCTTGCGGGGCTTGAGAGCTGATGCTGCCCAATCCTTCCTTAGGTGTAACTCAATTGATATATTTTCTGTATGTGTGAATACTGCGTTGTCAATTTCAAATCCTTGTTTCTCGGTTGTCGTTGATCTTATTCGCGCATTTTCTTTCCTGTACGGTTCATAAGCTACCCCGAGCCTGTAAATTGATGATGATTCTGTCTGCTGAGATGAATAATTCGGAAAAAATGAAATTTATTGTCTTTTAATTTCAATATGGACTTCTTAATGCAAATTTGTCTAGTTAGAGAAATATGCCCATTATATAATTGATCTTTTTATAAACTACGATATGGTTAAATTTAATCCAAGAGTCTGTCAAGTGTGATAGTAAATATGAATTTTTATTAATGTATTTGTAAAATAAGCATCCTTTCATTCATATAAGTTTCAACCTTATATTCTTCTGTGCTATGTTTTTCTCGTTAATGGATATTAGTAGTAATAATACCGGAAAGAGAAGAGGTTTTTTTTTTAAGGGAAAAAGAAAAGAGGTTGAATTAAAGTTAATAATTTTTTTTTATTAAATACATTTTAAGAATTATAATGTAGCATTGGTAGGACATTAACATAAGTCAGGATGGCCGAGTGGTCTAAGGCGCCAGACTCAAGTTCTGGTCTTCGAAAGAGGGCGTGGGTTCAAACACTTCTGACAGTTTTGTGCCTTTTTGTATATATAATATATATATTATTGTTGCTGCTATTTTCCGCAGGGCTTAGTTGAGAATGCGGTACAAGTTAATAACAACTGACTGAGAATCTTCTACGGCCTATTCTAGAAATTTAGTGTCAGTTGAAAAAGAACCGGGTGTAAAAAACGAACGAAGAGCAAGTAAAAGTCCAAGAGTTCTTTCATTAACCATTAAAATAACATGAGTCTGCTTACAAGTGAAGACATAGTCAATGAAATTACTTGACCCAAAAGAAATATACTTGAGATTCGGATCCACAGATCAAGAAGTTTTCTCTTAATCCACTGTTTCATCTGCCATGCTTCTCAAGAAAGAGATCTCAGAAGCAGCATGATCACAAAATCAGCATTAAATGGTAAATTTATGGACTGCTACTGAGCACAAATTATATTGTTATTATCTATAAGATGGAAGAGTTTTGTACTACTATCAAATAAAGTGTTTTTTTTTTTTTTTTTTTTTTTTTTGAGTTTTTCACACCATAAGATTTTCATAGCGACTTGGAATGAAAAATGGAAAAGTAATAACAAACACCAGCAATGAAACAGCTAGCGCAAGAGCTGAAATGAACTTTGAACTTATGCCATCAATGTCAATGAATGAATAACCTACCTAGTATATCATATTCCTCTGCTAGCCTCTTCCTTCTCAAAGATACTTGGACCTATTAAATTTCTCATGCCATTCTTTTACTGTAGGAACGGAACAGTTTCCGGAGTCAAGTAGGTCCACAACTCCACCTGTTGTGACCAAGTTGCTTTGCTTTCTGCGAAACAGTTTAAACAAACAAGAATAGAGTTTCTTGGACAACAAGCAACTACGACCTAACACCCTAGTTAATGTAGAATGAAGAAGTATGTAAAGAAAAGAGATTATCTTGGTTCGGTCCGATTGAACTACGTCCATCCTTGGAAAGTAAATCCACTATCAATGAGCAAAGTTGTTGAAGGACCTATTACAGCTTTAAGCTAACTACCCCAATATGAGAATTCTACATAATTCTCTCTCACTCAGAATGCTTCTAGGCCATACACGTTTCTTTCTTTATTGTGTAACTATCCTAGCTCTCACACGCCTCTTAAATAGACTCGAGGATCGGTGACTTGCTATCCAAGTCACTTACAATATGATCCAATGGTGGATAAACCAAGAAATGCATAAATCTGCAAAAGTTTGTGAATTTCCTGTTCTAACCCTCATAGCCTAATTATAGACTAAATCTAAGCTAATATAAGGTCAAATACAAGAATTCTCCTTCTTGACCTTAGTATTACTCAAATAATTTAGTGAACTTGCTTCTTTGTCCATTTAAGGTTTCTTATCACAACTTCTAATGTTGACGAAATCCAAGTAGTGGTCAAACTTCTCGATCTCCACTCCTCCTTGGTTAACCAGATCTCTCACAAAATGTATCTTCAGATTGATGTGCTTGGACTTTACTGGAGTATTATTCTCTCGGAGTGATTCAAGCTCTTGTACATTATGCATGCTAACTTGACAAGTTAATTAGCGATAAACATAATATCAGGATCTTAACGTTGTGTTGTTTGATCAGATCTAATCCAACAAGTGCGATTATATGATCTACTTTAATAGATTATTAACTGTGAAAAATAAATATATTCAATTTAATAACCGCAAATAAATAACGTAAAACACACAATTATTCTAATGCACATACAAGATTAGACTTTAATCAATTAACGAAGGAACATATTAATAATTACATAGAAGTTATGTCAACTACACGTTGTGGACCTATTCGTCATAATCCTTGACTCGCTCTTGATCTAGACTTCTAACGCTTATCACGATAATCTTCGATTTATCTATTTCTCGCACTGTTTCTTCTTCTTCTTCTTCTTCTTCTTCTTTTTATTATTATTATTATTATTATTATTATTATTATTATCATTATTATTATTATTATTATTATTTGAACCAACGTCGCGCTGTCTTCCAAGCCATTCTCAAACATGGACAAGGACGAATAGGGTGGGCTAACTCCTTGTTTGCTTTAATTGAATCAACGAGAGGTCGTTGAAACAATAAAACATGATTTTTGGGAGCATAATATTTTTGAAGAAATATTTAAGAGAGAAGTTGGCCAAAACTTCTAGAGTGAATTATGGGTCTATTTGATTGATTTTTCTCTTCTACTGAGACCGTTATGTATAGTTTTCTCAAATCTCAAGATAGGAGAAAAAATCTCAACCAAGTTATTTATTTTTATTTGACTCTTAGAATCAAGCAGAATCATGACAAGTATATTATGGTATTTTGAAATATGACATTCCTAAAATATCTCAACCTCCAAAGTTTAAATAAAATAATTTTCAAGTCCAATTAATAGGCCTTGGACGTCACTAGGTTTACTAGGCCTAGTGGAGGAAATTAATTTACTCGATTTGAAATATTATATTTACTTGGTTTTCATGGAGTGTCCATCGATATAGGTTAGTACGTGTAAAATCGATCACAAGGTTCCTTCGTGGCACAAATTGTGTGTATTACCAGCACACCCTTCATGTCACTCATTAGCCTTGAGTACCACTGAATCCATAGCGAAAGATTATTTTTCAAATCTTCATTACGAAAGTGCGCGCAATCTATCGATTATGGATTCTACTATCAGGTGAGCAAACATTTACTCCCCTTTAAAAGAGCTGGTTTCCACTATATCTGTGAATCCATTTCTTCACTGATCATATTCCAGAATCCCAAAACATAAGTATTTATCCTTTACTCTAAGTATGAACGAATGAATCAAAGACCCCGGAGATATGACCTTGAAACCCAAGAACACTTCAAGATTCATATCCATTTTCACAGTGACCATAATATTAATTTTGATAGCGTGTCATGATGGTTCCTTAAATGACACGTCTGATCAAAATCTATCTAGGTTATGTACAGGTCCGTCTGCACATAAGGTATCCACCGAAGTTTCCTTAGACTTTGTGAATAATATATGTCATTTCCAATCTAGCTACCCAGACATAGATTAATCATAGAATGTATTTTAGCTTTATACCCTGATGGATGTTCACATCTCATTTGCAACATGCTAATCAAGTTATTGCAGAAGTATATAGGTCATGATGAAAGTCTTATAGCTTATGTGAAACAACTATTCTAATCATTTCTATAAATCTCTATTTATTTTATATTCATTACATCAAAAAACACTTCAAGCACAACATTATGTCACTATTTCCTATTCTTACTTAAACATGCATGTGTGTAAGTACTTGGCTCTTCTTCATGAAGTTCATAACCAACCATGCGGGAATATGTTGGGAGATCATATCCAAATCTCTTAGTGGATTTGGATATTCTTATGCCTCTATGCATTTAGGTCTTCTTTGAAATCTTATCTTCATACAGATCTTGTTGTAGAGTCTTGTCTTGCTGATCTTCATGAACTTCATGAGCTTGATGTCCATCTTGATTTTCTTCTTCAGTTTGATTATGACCTTTAACGATCACTTCATGAATATCTTAGGTAGTATTGGGAATGTCCTTTTGATCCATGGTGGGTGATCCTTAGTGACCACCTTTATCATCAAGATCATTATCTTCTTCTTGTTTTCTTCCTTCTAAATCTTCTTCATTGAAGGTGAATCTTTATTGGTTATACATTTTATGTTGTTGTTACTTGTGTTGTTGGCTTATTTTTCAAAACAACTTTTTCTCGGAAAGATGTCCTACAACATGCTCAAGGATATGTTGAGACCTCTTGGCCGTTGTCTGGATAATCTGTATTTTTGGCAAGTTTCTTGTTTCGCCAAGATTATTAATGAAAGGCCCTTTATGTATATTTTCTCCGCATGAATGGGTAGGAAAACCCTAATTTGACTTCCAGAGGTGTTGGCCACTATAAAAGAAAACTTCTGCCCTTTGTGATCTTTGACGCATTCATTCACACAATTAGGGTTGTTAGATGTGCTAGATCGAGAGACTGAGAAACTAGTTGTGTGGTATGTGTGGTATAGCTTGTTGGCATTGATGCCCTCAAGAAGAGTAGTAGTTGTTGCTTATATACATTTGATGTAATAAAGTCTCACAAAGGCTCTTGCTTGTAACTGCTGAATAATTAATAAAGAGTTGAAATTTTCATTCATTCTTCTTTGTTTGTTTGAAACTTTATGATAAACCTTAGTATTTAGTCCTTAAACAAACCTAACAACAAATGAAGAGTCAAATACATATTTGCATGAACAAACACTTCATGGTTTGCTTAAAACAATATATTCACAATCTAAGGATCAAATGGCTATTGATCCCAGTATGATTGTTAGGAGAACCTATGATGTCTAGTTATGAGACATAGAGAGTTGGAGACTCTATAGTTCTTCTTAGGTATCTTCTGAAGATACTGAATTGATAAGTGCACTATAGAGACAGTGTAAGAACAAATCATTAAACCTCTTCTGTCTCAAAGTCACTATGTATGAATTGCATCATGCTTACCTCAATCCTGAAATGAGACATGTCACTTCATAGCTTACATACTCTTATTTGAGAAAGTCAGAGTTCTAGATTAACTATGCAATATAGACAAGACCTACTGATGAAGTACTAAGTTATGAAGATGTCATGACTAACTTTGTGAAGATCTCATAGATATGGAATTCATGTACAAGATTGCTGAAATGCAATGTATATCACATCATGCTTTGTTCCTTGGAATGTGAATAAATGAACTGGCCAGTGTTCAAATTGAGTCATGACTCTTTTGGATGAATCAATGTGACTTGTTAGCTCCTCGTCAATACATTGTTTCTAACTTATTCACAAGCGACAAAGGAGTTGAGGAAATAACAGCTAGAAGGGTAAAATGGTAATTTTGTAAATCCCGACTAGCTGATGATATTCATGAAGGGTAAACATAGATAATATTCAGTGGATTCACTCATCACAATTTAGTTGAATTCTTGAGTAGAAAATAAATTCATTTGAACCGAGAGATTTTCAGTGTCAACTCTTTAGTGGAGTCAGTTGACATTAAGCTAAACTTGGAAAAGGTTTGTGAACTTTTGAGTCCAAGTATTTTAGCTCAAGCTTTGTTCATTTGGATCCATGAGGTCAGTGTCACAAATCATATCGAGTATGAATAGTTAAACTAGAAGCTAAGTCAAAACAAGTTCAAGTGTTGAACTAGATGAATTTTACGAAGATTGTCTAAAGGGTAATGTTGTCCATTAGGACATAAGATGGTATAAATGTCAAAATAAGATTTTGGACATTATCATATGATGATAATGTGAATTAATTCACCCGGCCAAAAGATAGATTTGGGCCTTGAGGATTGAATTTCATTTTATGGAATTTTATGTGAAAATTCTACATGGGCTTTTCTTGTATTGTCTTGAACAAATAAAGAAACATCTAGAAGCATGTTCTAGATGACAATTTTGTGGTCTTCATCAAATAAAGAAATAGGAAAGTTATTTTGTGCATTGATGTATGAAGATACTTGCCAAAAAAGGAAAAGAGGAAACAAATTTATAGCACATGGCTATTGATTGTACACGTCCAAGAGAGAAAAGGGAAATAAATTTACAGCCTTGGTATTATTATGATAGGAATGGAAAACAAATATTGTGCTCATGAATATGTGATATTCAGCCATAATAGAAAAGAGGAAATTGCATCTGTTGCATTGATTCAAGGCAATTCCTTCTCCTATAAATACCACACCTCATTCACAATGTTGGAACAAGTTTTTGAAGAGCCTTTCTCTCTCTGCTTGGCCATGCCCCTCTCTCCCTCTCTTCTTCTCTCTCTTTTATTTTGGCACATAGGTCCTCATTAGACCTAGCGTTTTGTATTAGCTCTTTGGCTCTAAGCTAGTTCTTAGGTCATTGTATTTAATAGTGTCCACACACTAAATCCTTTCTAAGCTCGAAGACTCCAGTGGTAGAAACTATCGTGGTTGCTCGGATTCAAGAAGACACCAAGGGGACAAGCTAAGTGGGGAGACGCGCGATTCAACCAATCCACAAGCTGCTCAATGCTCAAACTTCAAGCAAGGTTGGTACCGAGTGAAAACTCATTATAATTTTATTTTAGATTACATGTTCATGCACTTTGTCTATGTAGTAAAATTGTTTTACATGTTTTAAAGAATTTTTTATTTTCCGCCACTTACAAGAAGCGATAAATTATTCTTAATCATAGATCTATTCCAACATAGCTCACTAGACATTATTCCTGATTAATAAAACGTAAGATACCTGTTTGGGTTTTTGGGTTTTTTTATTGAACATTCACGATCGTTGACACTGAAGATTACCAAAAACTTGGGAGAGTGTTTGAGAGTAGAAGTGAAATGCAAATGGCCTTGAAGTAGGAATCGTTCATATAAGACCATCGCGTATTATTAACTACTTTTCATATAGTAAATTTCATTTCTACTAGGCAATGCTTCCGAAGTAGGTGACGTTGCACTGAACTGAGTTACCATTCTTTGTGTTATTTACTTTTATATACAGCTTTAATATTCCATCTATTGTATCATAACAGATTGTTGCATACGTTGACTCTACACTATGTGCGACATCTTATCTATGACTAAACAGAATTTAAGATGTAACCAGTTTCAAAACACAAAAGTTTGTGTCCTTTTCCTCCTCTAGATATTCAATGAAGATACACTCAAGTGCCCTAGGATCAAGCTTCCGTTCTCTTATGTGGACATAAGTTGTACAATAAAATATCTTCAATATATTATAGTTAGTTTTGTGATCTGACCAAAGCTGCATAAGGTTTTTGAGATATACAAATGTAGACGAACGTATATTAAGAAGATAACAAGAAGTATAATTTATAGTGCTTCTGCCCATAATGATTTTGGAAATCTTGCATTAATCATCATACATCTTACTCTTTTCAAGATTGTTCTATTGAACCTCTCTTCTATTTGTTGTCAATAGTGCCCACAAGAAGAGTTGTAATCTTTATATTGTACATTTGATGTAATAAAGTCTCATGAAGACTCTTGCTTGTAATTGCCTATTCATTCATTAATAAAGTTGAAACGTTCATTCATTTTATCTTTGTTTGAAGCTTTATGATAAAACCTTAGTCTTTTAGTCCATAAACAAACTAAACAACTTACGAAGAGACAAATGTTGATTTGCATGAACAAACTCGTCGTAGTTTGCTTAAAACGATATATTCGCAATCTTAGGGTCAAAGGACTATTGACCTCAGTACGATTGTTAGAAGAATCTATGATGTCTGGTTATGAGGCATTGAGAGTTGGGGACTCTATAGTTCTTCTAGGTATCTTCCGAAGGTACTGAATTGACCAGTGCACTTCTAGAGACAATATAAGAACAAACCATTTAACCTCTTATGTCTCGAAGTCACTATGTATGAATTGCATCATGCTTACCTTAATCCTGAAATGAGACATGCCATTTCACACCTTAGTATTCTCATTTGAGAAAGTCAAAGTTCGGACTCACTATGTGATTGCGAACAAGGCCTATTGGTGAAGTACTAAGTTGTGAGTCTGTCATGAGTAACTTTGTGAAGTTCTCATAGATATGGAATTCATGTACAAGATTGCTGAAATGCAATGTATGTCACCTCATGCTTTGTTCCTTGGAGTGTGAATAAATGAACTGGCCAGTTTCCAAATTGAGTCCTGACTCTTTTGGATGAAACAATGTGACTTGTTAGCTCCTCGTCAATACATTGTTTCTAACTTATTCACAAGCGACAAAGGAGTTGAGGAAATAACAGCTAGAAGGGTAAAATGGTAATTTAGTAAATCCCGACTAGCTGATGACATTCATGAAGGGTAAACATAGATAATATTCAGTGGATCCGCTCATCATAATTAGGTCGAATTCTTGAGTAGAAAATAAATTCATTTGAACCGAGAGATTTTCAGTGTCAGCTCTTTAGTGGAGTCAGTTGGCATTAAGCTAAACTTGGAAAAGGTTTGTGAACTTTTGAATCCAAGTGTTTAGCTCAAGCTTTGTTCATTTGGGTCCATGAGGTCACTGTCACGAATCACATCGATAGGAATTGTTAAACTGGAAGCTAAGTCAAAACAAGAACGAAAATTGTCGAAAGGGTATTTTTGTCTTTTGAGACATAAGGATGAAATGGATGTCAATAAATTTTGACAAGTTCATTTGATGACTTAATGTCACTCGGCCATAATATGATTAATTGGGCCTTGTGGATTAATTTCATTTCATGAGAATTTTAATGAAAATTCTTAATGGGCCTTTTTCATATTGTCATGAACAAGTGGAAAAGCTTCTAGAAGGCCTTTCTAGAATAGGGATAGGCGCCCAACACACCCAAGGAAAGAGAGAATATTTTGTGCATGAATGTATGAAGATACTTGCCAAGAGAAAAAGAGGAAACAAATTTCCCCTAAGGGGAAAGCAAGGTAGGCGCCCAAAAGAGTCAAGAGAGAAGCAAATAAAAGAGGAAACAAATCCAAGGACTTACTTGCTTAGTCTTGCCCGTGTGTCTCTTTGAAGGAAAAGGGAAATTGGCCCATGAATATGTGATATTCTATAGAAGAGGAAACTACCTTATTGAAGGTGAGACCTCTCCTATAAATATGAGCCTCATTCCTCACTTTTCATTCATCCAAAGTTTTAGAGATTGAGAGCTTCTCTCTCTAGACTTGGCCACCCCTTCCTCTCTCTCTCTCTAGTTTATATTTTCGATTTTTCTTGTCTTGGCACCTAGGTCCTCACTCGACCTAGTCTTTAGCTCTGCGACTTTGAGACTCGTTCTTAAGTCGTAGTGTTTAAAAGTGCCCATTCACTGATTCCTTCTTTTCGAGTGATTTAGTGATAGAAACTTTCGTGGTTGCTCGAGGTGCCGAGGAAAGAAAGAGAGACGTGCTGCGAGGGGAGACGAGCGTTGCGAACTTTCCAAAAGCTTCTTCAAAGTTCAAGCTTCAAGAAAGGTTAGTAAACTTCTTAGCTCATATTGGTTTTTAATTACATGTACTTGCACTTGTCTAGGTTAGTAAAAACCGTTTTTACTTATAAAAGAAAATTTTTAAAATTCCGCCGCTTACCGAAGCGTTAATTATTTTCTTAAACCCTAGATCGATTCCAACACTATTAGGGATTATTGCCCACGAAAATATATATATATATATATATATATATATATATTTGTAATTTTTGAGACAATGAAATTAAGTTATGAAATTTTATCTATGTGAATCGAAATCTTTATTTCCATTATAGATTTATCAACATTCATCTAATCCTTAGCCTCCGTATTAAACAGATTACATGTTGGGTATCTAAGTTCGGGCGATGATCTAAAACTTGGTTGGTGATTAATTCATGCATGGATAGCTGAATCTAAAACCACATGTATGGAACACAAGTTAAAGTTAGATCATTAGGAGGGAGAATTCTACACTGTTGGTCTATGTACGACCTGGACAACCTTTGATTGTTATTGTGTCATTTAAGTGAGACTTGATCTAAATCCTGAAGTGGTGACGGACTTCTAGAATGCATTACCTGGTTCTTTGACTCATTTGTTATTGGCTACACAGACGTCAAAATATTTATGTCTTGAAAGCTTGGAATATGATATGAGCTGAAAGTGATTTACATATACGAAATTCAGACTTCCTGAAAGAAGGTTAATGTTCACTCACCTAAGGGTTGATTCCGAACTAGTTGATTGCGTACGCTTTTATAGTAAGTAGATACGAAAGAATCTTTCGCCGAGAAAGCAACGATGTCAAATATAGTGCACTATAAGTTGTTCCTCGAGACACATTAAAGATTCCAAATACGATGCAATTTAAGCCGTCCCTCGAGACGTACTAAAGACATCGAACACGGCGTTCTCAAAGCCGTCTCCCGAGACGCAATCAAGATGCCTAAGCAACATGACAAAGCCAACCATATGGAGTACTAAGAAAGCTAGCAGTACAACAAAGACATTCATGTGATGCATTAATCCACCTAAAAGGTGCGGCAAGGCCTCCCATCAATAGGAGACGCATTGCAACGGACTCATTTAAGATCAAAGACCCAAGACACTAGATCTCCCTAAAACAATCAGGAAGGTTCTTAGGTTCATCACTTGAAGTCCTCCAAGCGGCGAACTTTGGGGGCTAATGTTCTCGGTCATTTTAGAAAGAAAAATATTAAATTTCCCACTACTTGCGAGGAATTTCAAGTCAAAAGCTCAATGGGCCAAGCCCTGAAAAAGCCTATCCAAATCAGGCTGGGTCCGAAATTTGCGCCCGCGCCTACCGCGACAACGCACCTACATGTGACGCATCAACGCCTCTGTGCGTCGTGCGGAATAGGCAATGCGCCGCGTCCAAGGGTTGACAAGCTCCTTACTAGAAGAGAGCTGAAGGCTCTCTGGCGCGTCAGTGACTGCCCCAAGCGCAGTTTGCATGACACCTTGGCGGGCCGCGCCAACCACTTCCGCCCGCAACAAGCCACCCCATGCTGCAAATTTAAGGGTTTCTTTCGTCATCATTCTCCGATAAATAGACCCGTTACCCCCAAGGGAAAAGTTAATCAATTCTAAACACTCTCTACTACATTCCAAAGTTCTTAAAAGCTGTCGAGGACCCTCCATACATAGTTTCCTTTGATCGAACCACAAATCTCATAAATTACTCTCTAAAAATACCAGTGTACATACCTCAAGCATAGTAAGTAGACTAATGTTGAGCGTTTGACAGTGCGCCAGAGGCATTGCCTATGAAACCTCATTAGCTCATTTTTTTTTTCTTATCCTTCTTCTTACTCTCAGGTCTCCGCGATGAATGAAGAATGTTCTTGAAGTAAAGGAGAGACACTCGTGAATTACGAGTTTCTCACACCCGGCTCGGTCAAACCGCCCGAAGTCTTCAATCATTGTTCAATTTCCAGCGACAACAAATCTAAAAGTGAATAACCTAGATTAAAGATAATTCTATGGAATTAAAATACCAAAAGTATATTCAGTCCAAACTAGGCATCAAACATTGATACCAACACCGTAAAGATGAAAGATCACTCGTGTCAGTAACTTTGCTAAGTGCATGATATTATCTGATGTTCCGTACGAAAGGCCTTTTTCTCATTCCAATAACAAGGTTGGGTCTCTGAGATATAGCTTGAAGAGGATGTATTCTGTTCTTAACTAACCTTGATTAGCACGTACAGGTTAATTCCTTATGTGTGCAAAATATTGGGTCGACTCATGCATGGATAATTTAATTGTCGCATGTGACCACGATTCCTAAAACCTGGTAGTTAATGAACATAGTTATTAAAGTAGATGTAATATGATTGCTTACTAATCTAAAATGGATTTCATTTTCACTAAGTGCAAGCCGCTATGTCCCCGTAGAGAGGTCGAGTGTAACGACTATTAGTGAATTACCGATGAATATAAAATTGGGGTCTTTCAGCTATTAGTATTTTTATCGTGCTTCTATATATCTAGTTTTTATTTCCTAAATATTTTGTGATGAATATTTTTCTTTTCAGTAGTTAATTATGTACTTCAATTTTATTAATTTCAATATCATTTCGAACCTTGCCCTCTTATGGAAAATAACGGATAGTCAGATGGTGGCTGAGACTTGTGTTATAGCTCATATAACAGCCTTAAACGATTGTTTGATGAGGAGTATTATGAATTTCCTTTCCGCGGAGTAAGCTTATTTTGTACCGTTCTTTCTGAGTTGTGGTTTAGGTGGCAAAGAATATACAGTTAGGAGGCTATTCTATGAGATATTTTCATGGCGGTCCGAGATGATGTCGTATTATTATTGTATCAGTAAGATCCCTTGAATGGGAACCATACCTCAGCATTTCTCTCCATAGAAACAGACAACACCATAGGGGAAAGTTCCTGCAATGGGAAAGTACGGGTTTATATTCAAAACACCCAAGATAGAACGTGAGTCAAGTAAAGGTAATGTATCGTTCACTAACTTACGTGTATTAGAACTTAGAAGTATTTTATGCTGGGAATTCATCTTCGTACCAGATAATTAATTCGAGATAAACTAATCATGTTTGTTCATCCTTGAAGATGTTTGATTCGTGGTCGGAACTAAAAAGAGATACGCTTAGAGTGGAGAACGAGGAGTCCATCACAGCTAAAGCAGTGTGAGAAGTTAGTCTTGATTTTGGAAATAAATATTAGACTTCTTATTCAGTTTATTTTATTTCTAGGTTCTATAGAAACCTAATTTCGGTTTCAAAACTATTCTATTAATGTTTTACGTGGTGGAAGAATTATTTGTCATGCTTTTTATGTGGGTTATTTTTAATTTAGACCTAGAATTTCAAATGAAAAAAAGAAACGTGTGCTAGTGTCAGTGGTTAGTATTAGCATATATATATATATATATATATATATATATATATATATATATATATATCTTCTATGCAATTCATTATTCAGACTTCCTTTTTTATCTAAATCCCTAAATCTTCATGGTATCAGCGCCATCTTCTCCACCCATGGCGAGTCGCTACGTTTTTTTTCGTCCGTATCGTTGGGATTTTTGCCTCATTTTCTTGATTTGTGGATGTCGTAATTGGTTGAGTCGTAGAGATGATTCCCTTCAGGCAATTGGTGTTCAAATGGATGGCAAAAATTACTCATATTGGAGTTACGTTTTGAGGAATTTTTTACGTGGAAAATCGATGTGGAGTTATGTGACGGGTGTGCGTCGTAAGCCTTCAAATGAGAATGCTGAATATTTTGCAACTTCGATTGATGCTTGGGAGGCTGACAATGCGAAAATTATCACGTGGATTAACAATTCTGTTACCCACTCGATCGGTGCTTAGTTGGCGAAGTATGAGACTGCGAAAGAGGTCTGGGGACATCTGGAAAGACTCTATACTCAATCTAATTTTGCCAAACATTATCAGTTGGAGATGGATATTTGTGCGCTTCAGCAAAATGGTTTGAGTATTCAAGAGTTCTATTATGCCATGTCCACGTTGTGGGATCAGTTGGCATTGATCGAGTCGGCTAAAATGAGGGCAGTGGCGACTTACATCTCTCGGCGTGAAAAGCAGCGATTGGTTCAGTTCCTGATGGCCCTTTGTGATGACTTTGAGGGATTGCGTGGTGTGATTCTTCACCGCATTCCTCTTCCTTCTGTAGATTCTGTGTTCAACTAGCTGCTGGCCGAAGAGGTTCGTCTCAAGTCCAAGATTGACAAGGAGAGTCCATCACCCGCGGTGCCTGCTGTCTTTGCTGCCATGTACCGTTCTCATGTTGGTAGTACTCCTAGGTCATCACTCCCTCTAGATAAATGTGCCTTCTGTAAAGAGAATTGACATTGGAAGGCTCAGTGTCCGAAGTTAGGCAGGGACAGAGCACAACAGCAGCAGCAGCAATAACGACCACCCCAGCCTCAGTCTCGCCCGACGGCTCCTTGGGCACCCCGTCTGACGGCTCAATGGGCGCCTCATCCTCCAGCTCCATGGGCACCCGACACCTCCGTGGGCATCTCTGCCCACCAACGACGTTGCTGCCCCATCTGTGGACCCGTACATGTTTGAGAAGTTCCAACAGTTCCTTACCTCTCAGCCTCATGCCATATCAGCCTATTCCTCTAAAGGTTTGTCCTCATTTTCAGTATCAGGTATACTATCCTCCATTTGGATACTTGATTTGGGTGCCTCCAACCATATGCCCCCTTATTTTTCATCTTTTGTGTCGCTGTCCCCTCACTCGTCCATACCCATTATAACCTTGGATGGCACCTCTATGCCATCAGAGGGTTTCGATTATGTCGTTACATCTCATATTTCCATTCCTGATGTCTACTATATTCCTAGTCTTGCTTTAAATCTTGTGTCTGTTAGTCAATTGTGCGATTCTAGTTTCATAGTCACTTTTTCTTCTTCATCTTGTTGTGTTCAGGATCTGCGATCTCATATGGTGATTGGGACATGCCGTAAGCAGGGGGGACTCTATGTCTTGGATGAATTTAAAGTAACGGATGTGGCCGCCTCTAGTGTGGATTTATCTTCTTTTCATTTGAGTTATTTCTCGTCTGACTTTTATTTATGGCATTCTCGTTTGGTCATGTTTTAGCGTCTCGTTTGCGTTTTTTTTTTGTTTCTACGGGAGTTTTAGGAAATTTGAACTTCCATGATATTTCTTATTGTAGTGGTTGTAAACTTGCAAAATTTTCAGCTTTACCTTTTCATATAAGTGTTTCGTCCTCTATTGCTCCATTTGATCGTGTGCATTATGATGTGTGGGGACCGTGTATACTAAGGGTGGTTCTAGATACTACGTTTCATTTGTTGATGATTTCACTCGTTACACTTGGGTTTATTTAATGAAGCGTAGATCTGATTTTTTGAGCATTTATCGTGATTTTAGAGCCATCGTAAAAACACATTATTCTACTATCATTAAATGTTTTCATTTTGATTTAGGGGTTGAATATACTTCTAACGATTTTTTCCAGCTAGTTACTTCTGATAGGACCATTCGTCAAACCTCATGTACTGACACACCTCAACAAAACGGTGTAGCTGAAAGGAAACACCGTCATCTTGTTGAGACAGCTCGCTCATTCCTCATGTCTGTCGAGGTTCCCAGTATTTTTTGGGAGGAAGCTATCCATACCGCAGCCTATGTCATAAACAGAATCTCAACCTCTCAAAATTCAGGTTTATCCCATTTCGAAAACTTGTTTGGAAATGTCCCTGATTTTGCCTTTTTGGGTGTTTTTTGTTCCACTTCTTTCGTTCTTCGACCTCACATCGAGCGCGATAAATTGTCTCATAAGTCTGTTTTATCTGTCTTTTGGGATATGGTGTTGGTGAAAAGGGATATCGTTGTTTTGATCCGGTCAGTCAGAAATCGTATGTCTCTCGTCATGTTGTGTTTTTAGAGCATATTCATTTCTTCTCTGTTCCCGCTAGCTATCATAACATGGCTCAGAATGATTTTATTCGCATTGATCCTTTTGATATTGACACCGATGAGGTTGTACACACTGATACGTTGGTTCCTGAGACACAAACGCCTCCGACCCCTCCTGCTATGACTGCTCAGCCATCACCTGAGATTGCGGATCAACCTCATCTGCGTCAGTCCACTCGTCCTCGTAAGTCCACTAAACTTCCCGATTTTGTCTATTCTTCATACTCTACCTCTTTTGTTTCATTTCTCGTGTCTCTTCACTCTTTGTCATTTATCCTATAGAGAGACTGTTGTTGACCCCATTTGGCAGACGGTTATGGCTGAGGTGTTGTCAATGGTGCCCACAAGAAGAGTTGTAGTCTTTATTTTGTACATTTGATGTAATAAAGACTCATGAAGACTCTTGGTTGTAATTTCTTATTCATTAATAAAAAGTTGAAACGTTCATTCATTCCTCCTTGTCTGTTTGAAGCTTTATGATAAAACATTAGTCTTTAGTCCATAAACAAACTAAACAACTTACGAAGAGACAAATGTAGATTTGCATGAACAAACTCTTCGTAGTTTGCTTAAAACGATATATTCGCAATCTAATGGTCAAAGGACTATTGACCTCAGTACGATTGTTAGGAGAATCTATGATGTCTGGTTATGGGGCATTGAGATTTGGAGACTCTATAGTTCTTCTAGGTATCTTCCGAAGGTACTGAATTGACCAGTGCACTTCTAGAGACAAAATAAGAACAAATCATTTAACCTCTTATGTCTCGAAGTCACTACGTATGAATTGCATCATGCTTACCTTAATCCTGAAATGAGACATGTCATTTCACAACATACGTATTCTCATTTGAGAAAGTCAGAGTTCGGACTCACTATGTGATTCCGAACAGGGCCTATTGGTGAAGTACTAAGTTGTGAAGATGTCATGAGTAACTTTGTGAATTTCTCATAGATATGGAATTCATGTACAAGATTGCTGAAATGCAATGTATATCACCTCATGCTTTGTTCCTTATAGTGTGAATAAATGAACTGGCCAGTGTCCAAATTGAGTCTTGACTCTTTTGGATGAAACAATGTGACTTGTTAGCTCCTCGTCAATACATTGTTTCTAACTTATTCACAAGCGACAAAGGAGTTGAGGAAATAACAGCTAGAATGGTAAAATGGTAATTTCGTAAATCCCGACTAGCTGATGATATTCATGAAGGGTAAACATAGATAATATTCAGTGGATCCGCTCATCATAATTTGGTTGAATTCTTGAGTAGAAAATAAATTCATTTGAACCGAGAGATTTTCAGTGTCAACTCTTTAGTGGAGTCAGTTGACATTAACCTAAACTTGGAAAAGGTTTGTGAACTTTTGAGTCCAAGTGTTTAGCTCAAGCTTTGTTCATTTGGATCCATGAGGTCACTATCACGAATCACATCGAGTAGGAATAGTTAAACTAGAAGCTAAGCCAAAACAAAAACGAGACAAGTTTTACGAAAATTGTCAAAAGGGTATTTTTGTCTTTTGAGACATAGGATGAAATGAATGTCAATAAATTTTTTGACGTGGTCATTTGATGACATGCATCACTCGGCCAAAATTATATTTATTGTGCCTTGTGGATTAATTTCATTTCATAAGAATTTTATTGAAAATTCTTAATGGGCCTTTTTCATGTTGTCATAAACAAATGGAAAAGCTTCTAGAAGCCTTTTCTAGATGACCTTGGGCGCCCAACATACCCAAAGAAAGAGAGAATATTTTGTGCATAAATGTATCATGATACTTGCCAAAAGGAACAGAGGAAACAAATTTCCCACACATGCATGAAGGGAATCGGCCAAGACAAGTCAACCAAGGCAAGGGAACAAAAAAAAGGAAACAAATCCAAAGCCTTCTAGAAGGCTCCCTTGGCCGTGTGACTTGTGAGAGAATAAGGAAATATTTGCTTATGAATATGTGATATTCTATAGAAGAGGAAACTACATTATTGAAGGTGAGACCTCTCCTATAAATAGGAGCCTCATTCCACACATTTCATTCATCCAATGTTTTAGAGATTGAGAGCTTCTCTCTCTAGACTTGGCCGCCCCTCTTCTCTCTCTCTCTATTCAATTTCGTTTTTATTGTTTTGGCACCTAGGTCCTCATTTGACCTAGTGTTTAGCTCTTCAACTTCAAGACTCGTTCTTAAGTCGTAGTGTTTAAAAGTGCCCACACACTAATTCCTTTTTATCTTGAGCGATTTAGTGATAGAAACTTTCGTGGTTGCTCGAGTTAGCGAGGAAAGAAAGAGAGACGTGCTGCGAGGGAGACGAACGTTGCAATCTTTTCCAAAAGCTTCTCAACGTTCAAGCTTCTAAGAAGGTTAGTAATCTTTAAAGCTTGTATTAGTTTTTATTTACATGTGCTTGCTCTTTGTCTAGGTTAGTAAAAACGTTTTACTCGTTAAAAGAAAATTTTTAAAATTCCGCCGCTTACCGAAGCGTTAAACTTTTTCTTAAACCCTAGATCAATTCCAACATGAGGAACTTACCGCTCTACATCAGACTCACACTTGGGACTTCGTACCGTTGCCGTCAAGGAAGCGGGCCATCGGTTCTCGTTGGGTCTATAAGATCAAGACCAAATCAGATGGGTCCTTGGAGCGGTACAAGGCCCGTCTTGTTGCTAAAGGCTATTCTCAAGAGTATTTTATGGATTATGATGAGACTTTTGCACAGTCGCAAAGATGACGACGATCCGCGCTCTGATCGTTGTGGCTTCCGTACATCGTTGGCATATATCTCAGATGGATGTGAAGAATGCCTTCTTGTATGGTGACCTTCACGAGGAGGTCTACATGACACCCCTTCCTGGTATCGCGCATTATCCCGGTCATGTGTGCAAGCTGCACAAAGCTCTTTATGTTCTCAAACAAGCTCCCTGAGCTTGGTTTGAGAAGTTCTCCACTGTGATCACCTCCCTTGGTTTCATTCATAGTCAGCACGATTCCGCTTTGTTCGTCAAGCATACAAGTACATGACATATCCTCTTGTCTTTGTATGTTGATGACATGATTATTACCGGCGACGATTATGATGGGATTGAATCGTTGAAGTCTGACTTGGCTCGGTGCTTTGTTATGAAAGATCTGGGTTCGTTGCGTTACTTTCTGGGTATAAAGGTGGCTTTTTCTCTGAAGAGCTACCTTCTATCTCAGTCAAAGTATATATAAGATCTCCTTGAGCGCGCTCGTGTCATTGACAACAGGATCGTTGATACTCCTCTTGAAACCAATGCTCGCTACTCTCCATCTGACGGATCTCATCTGCCCGATCCCAGTCTATACTGCACAGTTGTTGGAAGCTTGATTTATCTCATGGTTACTCATCCTGATATTGCGCATGTTGTTCATATTGTCAGTCAGTTTGTCACTGCTCCTACCACAGTTCATTGGGCTGCCGTTCTGCGCATTCTCAAGTATCTTCGTGGTACTCAGTTTCAGAGTCTATTGTTTCCCTCCTCGTCTTCATTAAAGTTGCGCGCTTACTCTGATGACGATTGGGCTGGTGATCTTATGGATTACAAGTCCACCATTAGATTCTGTGTTTTCCCTGGAGATTCACTCATCTCTTGGAAGAGCAAGAAGAAACATGTTATTTCTCGCTCCACTGAAGCTGAGTATCGCGCTATGGCTGCGACTAGATGTGAGATTGTTTGGTTACGCTGGTTACTTGCTGATATGGGTGTCACTATTCATCATCCTACGCCGTTTATACTGTGATAATCAGAGTTCCATTCAGATTGCTCGTAACTCAATCTTTCATGAGCGAACCAAACATATTGAGATTGATTGTCATTACACCCGCTATCATCTACTGCTTAGTACGATCACATTGCCAATGTTCCCTCTTCTCTTCAGATTGCCGATTTATTCACGAAGGCTCACTCCACTTCGCACTTCCGCTTCTAAGTTGACAAACTCTCAATGCTTATTGTTGTAGCATCGTGAGTTTGAGGGGGGGTATTAGCATATATATATTTGTCATTATTATTATTATTATTATAATGATTATTTTTATTTTTATTATTATTATTATTATTATTATTATTTTTAGGATTATTTCCCTTTTCCTTTATTTCCCGTTTTGTTTTGTTGTATCAGGGTTATATATATCCAGATTATTGTATGTCTATTCTATGTAATTCATTATTCAGGCTTCTTTTTTTTCTCTGAATCCCTAAATCTTCATTTAGTGGTTAGTCGTAGCAGTTTATTAAGTGTGTTATTAGTTTGTTATTTTATTTTGTTACTCAGATAGCATGTTTCGTGTATGGTAATGGTTACCACTCTCATTTAGTTCCTAGATTAGTGGATCTTAAATATCTAATGTCTTCTATAAATAGATGTTATGTTAATTCCAAAAAAAAAAAAACCACCATTAGCTTTTCCTATTCTTTGTAACTCATTGTCTAGTTCTTGTTTAATATTATTTGAATATTGTCTAAAACAAAATTAGTGTTTTATTCATGTATTATTTATTTTAGTGTCTTTGATCTTGGGCCATGTTGTCGACGAAAATGGACTCGTCAGTTTTCCATCCGAGAGATGGAATTTTACTCATGATTAACACACCTATCACCATATGATCGAGTCATTGCTCGTGACCTCCACCCTGCAACTCCTTTCACCTAACCATGACCGACCGGTGGCTTATTCATGGCCTCCACCCGGGAAGAGCTCCCACCGGCCATGACTGAGTCATTGCTCGATCATGAACCCAATCTGGCAGCCTGTTCCACTCGGCCATGACCGACCGGTGACTCGGTCATGGCCTCTACTCGGCCAACTTTGTTTTCCATGGCCAAAATGACTCCAAACTCATTTTCCACTCCTTTTTCACCCAAAGTGGGCTCGACTACCCATCTAGGACACCCCTACACTCTAGAAACTTTATAAAAATCATTTCTTTCACCACATAGGAGAAACCTCAACTTACAAACCAAAACTCTATATAAACGCTCACTTCTCTCTCTCCCATCACACCTTTTAGCACCATCACTATCTCTAGACTTCCATTACACCAAGAACATTCTTCCTTCTCTCATATCATATCAAGAAACGACCTTTGTTCTTCATTCTCCATCTTTTCCCATAAACCCATAACCATAAATCTCCATCTTTTTACACAAAATCACCATGTCTCTCACCCTCACCCACGTCTTCATCTTTCTCCATAGATCTACAACTCGTGCCACTATAAAACCCATTTTCACGGAAAAACAAAGTTACATCTCCCATCCTTTCTCTCTAGAATTAGAGGAAAAAATCACTCTTCACACCATCTCTCATTTTCTTCCATATCATACATCATGGCATCACAAATGCTTCATCAAATACCTTCTAGAATTGCTTAGAGGCTTGTTGAACCGTATTGACTAGCTTATCGTCTCGCAAAGAGGAACATCTCACTTATTATCTCTTTACCACTTTGTTTCATCTCTTACCTTAAAAAATTGAGCTACGAGGAGTCTAACCATCCAACAGACCTAGGACAGCTCTCCTAAAAACCCTTACAAGTCTTGGCCTATCGAGTTCGTCCTCATTCTCCTTGATCTCTTCATGGCTACCTTTCCTGAAGACTATCCACCACCTAGGACCACTCTCCTAAGGACCCCTAAAAATCTTGGCCTATCGGGTTCATCCATATTCGCCTTGATCTCTCTGCGGATACCTTTTCCAAAGGCTTTTCACCACATAGGACCACTTTCCTAAGGACCCTAAGAAATCTTGGCATATCGGGTTCGTCCCGATCTGCCTCGATTTCTTTGGGGCCAAAGGAAGTCGCCTCTAGCCCCAAGGTTGTCTCTCTAAAGAACTGTAGAAATAGAAACCTTGTGGTCCCTAACCCTCGGTACCTATAGTCCTTGGAACTAAGGAAAAATAGCCCCCTCCCACGTCGTATGAAAGCAAATCTTCCGTGGGACACACGTCACAAATGTTGTGCGAAAAACCACATTAACACAGCGGCGCACCCCTGCAAAATGCTTAGCTCATCATTAAATGAAGACATCTATCTATATAATCACCAATCAACAATCCAGATCATGATCAACAATCTCAAATAGTCTCAATCAAGATCAGCTAGCTATCTTCAATCAACCAAACAAGATTCAAACTAAAATAATAATGACAACAAACTAGAGTTCAAGTACTCAAATAAAAATAAAAGAAGAGTTAGAAAGATGAGACTATGCAGTAGCTATACAGATGATGCGAATGGAGGGAGTTCTCACAAGCTCCTCTCATTTTTCTTCTTCTTCTCTCCCAAAGCATCAAGTTCCTTAAATGGCTCTTCTTCAATCTCAAAACCCAAAAACTTAGCTTTAGCAATTCTTTTCTAATCTCATGTGTCTTCCATGAAATTAGACCTAACAAAGACTATATTTTGTTTTGATGAGTATTTTCGAAGCATTATGGGTCCATAGATATGATCCAAACGTCAAGAGTAGCTCAAAAAACGGTAATTTTAAAAACGCTACGCGTCTCCAACACAACATGTTGCATTCAACGCGACGGTTGCGTGAGTTTTTGTTGTGTTTTGGATGTTTGCGTCGCGTTGGATGTCCAACGCGACACATTGTTGATGCAATGCATTGACTAGTTGACGCATCGTGTCGACTTCAACATTTTCAGCCTTCTTCAAATCGCTCGGAAATGCTCTGAGTTCACTCGTATAAGCTCTAAATACTCATCTTAGCCTCTAATACTACAAAAACAACATCAAAATACCCGAGAACAAATCTCGATTCTCGCTCAAAACGCATATATTACAAAAACGCATGTATTACATTATAATGATAACAATATCTATAGAAATCAAGTTATAGTCAACTAATGTTAGGGTAAGAATTTGTAGAACTAAAATCGTGTATTACTTTGTATAAATTTAAGTACTAAGGTATTATTTCACACAATTTGAACTGAAAGTTAAGTTAAAGTTAATTAAAAAAACGAATATATTTCATTTTATGAAATTTATGTTCAGAATTTAAAATACCGTTGATCGCTGATTTTTCGATGGTTCCAAATCACAAAAATTCCGACCACCAATAAAAATACGAACGGAAAAAGTACAGAAACATAATGAAAAAAAATATGTTGATGAAAAAAAAATTGACAAGAGATACTGGCCAATAGAAATATCGACAAACAAATATGCAATAGAATATAATAAAAATCCATATTTATATAAATATAAACCAATGAGGTTAACTTGAGACACACAAATGGCTAGAAATGTAGTTTGAAACTGAAAGACGTACATACATGGCCGACCCAAATGGTAAGCCACTTAAGCAAAGACTTAAGGCTGCAAATTTTTTGTGAAAAAAAGTTTTAAAAAAAGGCCTCAATTTTTTTTTTTTTTTTTAAATGCCTCGAATTTTTTAGAAAATAAGCTATTATATCTAATTTTTTTGTATATGTTTAAAAAACCCTAATTTTTTTACTCTTGCTTACGGCTACATATTAGTTTGGGTCGGCCCTGCGTACATCAATACATCAGTACCAAGTGGAGTGAAATACATACTCCTATACTATTGACAGCCATATTGAAATTATATTTATGAAAATACATTTCAAGTAAGTAGTTTAGTCTCTAAAAAAAAAAAAAAAAAAAAAAAAAAAAAAACTTGTTCCAACACATTACCAAAAATTTGCGAACATTTTAAACTTTGAGTATAGCTGCATAAATGGATTGGAAAAGTTTCACACTATTGCAAAATTATTTATCAAAATATGAATAAGTAGAAATGAAATTTGTTGTAACTAACCAAATTTGTCATTCTTATTGGGAGAATAGCTCAAGTTTCATTTTATTAAGCAAATAACTCATATATTCGGCTAAGACCATAATGCCCTCACTTCCTTCGCGAATAGGTTAATTTAATTAACGTAATGGAGTGAGCTAGGTTGATTTATTAACTTATTGGTTGAATATTAGCTTAGGTTCTGATTTTTTGTGAGTATAGTTTGTTTACTAAATGATTGAATTAGGAATTAGGTTAATTAATTGAATGCTTTGAATATCAATTGACTTAAGTTCTTATTTTTGTAAATTTTTTGTGAATTTCAAATCTTTCACGAATCAGTGAATTAATTAACCTAACTCACTCTAGTACGTTAATTAAATTAACTTATTCGCGAATTTACAGTGAATCAACAAAATCAGATATTTTTCTTTCTCTTCTTCTTTTTCTGCGGGGAGGCTTCGTCGAGGCCTCCGTCGAACCGGTTCGACTCGAGATGGAGAATCAGCAGTCTCGGGAGACGAGTGAGCTCGATCGCCGGAATCTCGCCGGTGAAACGGTTATGCGAGAAATCCAATCTTTGGACTCGCCGGAACTTCGAGAACCTGGAGCAGGAGGGCGTGGTGGCGGCAGATGTGATGGAGGAGTCGTCGGAGAGGTTTGGGGCGGCGGTGAGAAGGGTAGGAGTTAGGGTTAAGGGAGGTTGTAGATGATAAGGATAGTTTAGGTCGTCTATTAAAGTTGTACTATTTACTTATTAAAATGAAACATGGACTAGTCCCTTAATATTGTTGAGTCAATTCGGCTATTCTCAAAATAGCCCTTAAGTAGAAATCTGCTTCTGTTTGTTACGTGTATACAAATTTGATGAGAGTTATTTATTCGCGCACAATTCAAATTCAGACTTTGCTCAAGATGGTCTTCTCACTCTTCTTTAGAGGTAAGTTTGACAATACATTAGATGTAAGGAGAAATAGCTTTTTTTCCCTCAGAACATAAAATACAGATAAAGAGTTTTGATTCTGATCAATGTACAGTCTTGTACATCTAAATTCCAACAACAAAAAATATAAATGTCAAAACATAAGCTGCAAAATCATTCCAATTACCATATATAGAATCTATCGTTGGCATTTTGGTTTCTTTCCCAATAGGTTTAAAAAGAGAAAATTTTCACTTTAGATTTGTGCATATATTTATGGGGCTGGATATAATTATTGTCCTTGAAAGAGAAATCCACGGCTAAAGGGTAGAAATAGTTGCTTTGGAAACAGGTGAGATTCTTCCTCCATAGCTATAAGGGAAAAGAAAAAGAAAAAAAAAAAAAAAAAAACCCTCTTAAACGACAATGTTCGTACAATTCCAGAGAGTCCCAACTACTCTTTAAAATCCAATCAGAGAGGAGAGACAATTGTAAGTGTCTTTGAGACGCGTTGCAAATATAGCTATTCACAGATCAATAATGACCCGGTTGAAAGAATACAAGTACATATAAGAGACGCAGAGGATAAAAAGATGATATTCTTCAATGGTCTTATTGGCCATCCCAATGCAAATTAAATAAAAGTCGAGGTTCTAGGGTTTAGGGCAATAGCATAAAGCACCCACACATACACACACACACACACACACAAGAAACACACCCAAAAAAAAACAAAAACAAAAACAAAAAAAAAAAAAACAAAACAAATTTCAAAATAAATAATTTGTTTAGGCGTCGTGAGTTATGACCTGTTTTCGCATTACCAAAGAATTGAATCTTATGATTCTTGAAAGAAAATAAAAATAAAATACACGAAAGAACCCATAATCATGACCTATCAATTATGCCACTAAAAGGAAGGATATTAAAGAGTTCCAAGATAGATAAAACATGGTGGATTTTCACATACCAGTTTCGAGAGATTTGCATGGAGACGCAAAACGCAATTAATAACGACTTCATTATTTTCTTCTTGCTACAGACTTCTGTACTTTTTTCCCAGTAAATACTAAAATATATTATTTGTTTAACACGGGCACTTCCAGAAGCATTTAATACATTTCTTCACCTTTTAGGATGAGTAATAAAGGTATGAATTAATTGTTCATCGCTGCATCAAGAAATTTATCACCCAAAACAGGTAACGAGTGACAATCAATGTTTATTTAACACGCTCAAATATACACGCAAACGAGAATCGTATAACTAAACCAGAAAAGGACCAAGTGAATTCGAATTGCCCTAGTTTATCTATAAACAGTCGAGTTTTCCCGCATATTGGGCACTAAATAATTGTATATACTTGAATGCTTGTACTATTTGCATTTTTTTTGTAATATATCAAGACCGCTTAAAATCCCAGAAACAAAAATAATATCAACATCACATAATATACACACATGGATATTGACAATAAATAAATGTATCACACTTCTATATCTATTATCCCAAAAATAAAAAAACAGTCACTTTTTGTGATGTAATTCCTAGCAAGCTGTACCAGCAGTGCCACAGTAGAAACGAGAACTAATTTAATAAAAATATATACATGCAATATATTGATGTATATTCGATAGAATTAAATTGTAACCGTATAACAATTTGGCAGAAAATCACCAAATGTATCGAAAGGCTAAAGTAAAAGTACAATGACTAGACCGATACTGAGAATCTCATTCGGTCAAGCTGCCCTGAACTGAAACCACACATTTGTATGCATAACAAAGCTGAAAACAAAACCTTACACCACTTAAAGTGCTTGTCATCATCACAGTAACAGTGGACTTAGTGTGCGTTACCTAAATTTGACTAAAATCTAAAGCTAAATTTTGCACACAAGTTTGTTGCAAGTCATATGTCTTCATGAAATAATTATAATTATAATAAAACATGCGTATAGACTGCGAAATAGGATACATACATACATACATCGCATTTACAATAGGACCCTAAGCAGCTCACCGTAGATAGATAGTATACGTGAATTGTATTAAGCATAAAATTAAACTTATATTAGTTAAAGACTAGCTCATATACACGTCTATATTAGCAATGCTGCCAATCTATGTAAAGGATAAGAGAAAAACACTGGTAATTTAAGAGAACGGACTCATAGGTCCAGGATAAATATTTTCTCAAGCATTGCAATCCATACAGACTATACAAAAAATCTAAACCAAGACCACATTGCTACTAGGCATATCCACAAGAACACAAGAAATATGGTGTATTACTTGTTATCAGCAGACTTTCCTAATAAAGACGTTCATAGATATAAACATTCATCATCAGAATCCTAGCGATTTTATGCAATGCAAGCAAGATGGGAATGAACTCTATACAAAAATAGCACTTAAAATTTAACGTACTTCAGAAGCCAGGTGCAGGAGAAAATGATTTTTTAATTTACCTTTTTACCAGTACTTCTAATTTTACAGACAATATGCTAAGTAGATACGAAACAGATATGCATTGCAAGAAGATCAAGAAACATTCGATCAAGACTTGAACAATCATTTTTACTTCTAAAGATTATAATTCTTTTCTTACTGACGAGTATAACCAAATTTTCTCCCAGTCCCAACTATATATATATATATATATATATACACACACACACATAATGAACTGGACTATAAAACGAAAAACTAGTGGATTTCAGTTGACAAAAGAAAATACAGAAACAACTAAAATATCTTTTGTTTTTCCACTATAACATACATGGACAAATAAAGATTATCCATTATAAAACAACCATGCGTATCTAGATAACAGAAATTAGTCGTTATACATGTCAAACTCAAGAATCTTTGTTTCCCAGAAATTCTGATGTTATTGAGTCAGAAAGACTAGTAACATCAACTCTTTCTTAGTAAATTGTGAAAAAAAAAAAAAAAAAAAGAACTGATCAGATTAGCCAACACACTATACTGCAACTTTGTAATCTTACAATGGGAATTAAAAATGACTTGTCATTCGCATAAAATGCCTAAAAGATCAGACAGTACCTAGACACGGGTGAGAATTAATATTGACATTTTTATACCGGTATTTCTATAGAGACACATCCAAAGGAATATAGAAGGAAATAAGTCTTTAAAATGTAATATTAGCTAGCATACAATATAGATAAAAACAATTCGATGTTAATGCAATTCACATGGTGATATCCAACTATTAATAAAATATATATTTGAGTACATTATTTAAGGGGGACAGCATATGGGAAGAAAGGGAAAATTGAATTTAAAAAAAAGCAAGCATTGAATTTAGACATAACCTATTCTTCACTATTATGATTAATTAAATCAGATATTGTCAACATTTGTATGCAAGGGAAGTCACCCATGCCTCGAGCGTCTAAACAAAAAATAAATTATTAATGACAACGCCAAAACACACCTATCCTCCACACATTATCCTGCTAAGCACAAATGATTGTTTTATATCTATACAAGCAATCAATATTGTTCTTATATCGTGATGGTAAAAAAAAATTGTTGTTATTAAATTGCTAATATTATTCTTGGTTCTTGCTATGAACATCTGTCTCAGTGTAGACGCAAAAATACGGCTTAGTGTCCATACATTGTATGTATCAAATTCGGTAGTAGTTAAAAAATAGCAAAAAAGTACCAGTCATTATGAGGTTAAAACAAATAAAGGAATGAATACAATAAGGAAATTACGTATATAGATCATAAGAATATGCATTGATTAAATGGATTTAAAGTTTCAAAAGTTAAAAGACATCAAATGAATTCTAAACAGATGTTCCCTTAGTAATATAAAAATAAAAGAAAAAATTAAAGAAAGAGGGGGAAAATGCAATAGAATCTGAACGCATGCAATCACAAGACTAGTATACATATATATGAACATAATATATGATTTGAGTTTACAATGCAAAAAGTTGGGCCAAAGAGAGAAAATTATATATTTGTTATTACTTGGTTAACAAATGATGGTGACATCACAACCACTTCTCATGCTAAAGTCTAAATAAGAAGCACTATGATTGTCCAAGTTTTTATTTGCTCAAAAAGGCTGAGGATGAAAAATTGAACTAATCACATCAGTCACAGGGACAACCATGTGGTGAGCCGTAATATTAGGCACTGAGGTTCCATGACCATTTGACAAAATAATTATCAAGGAAAATCAGTTTTAGAGTAAAAGTCTTTTCTAAATATAGAAATTACCTTGGGAAGAAAGAAGGAAATGGACGTCAAGCTCACGAGTATAATAGCGGGTACAAACAGAGACAAAGTTGCAGCAACGAAATATAAATAAAATAATATTTAGCTTTATATAATTTGAAGGCGTTTATATATATACATGATGGGTAAAAAAAAGCATAACTTTACACTGTAGATTTCACCTAGGGAAGCACTAGCACTATATCAACAGCTCTTGTGATGGAAAAGAAAGCTACCTACGGTTCACCAGCTACGATAAAGCGAATAGGTTAAATAAATATCACATTGAATAATATCTACTACTCGTGAATTTTGATTTATATTTTTATTTTCAATCTACAGGCGACTTCTTTAGTAGTAAATCGAAACGGCAGCAAGGAAAAGCTATCTGTGATTCTAGCAGAAGAAGCCATGAACACGGAGAAACATATGTTACTGAAAAAATAATACTAATAGTTAGCGCAGACAATGGAATGTAAATGATTAGCAATATATAGATAGGCCAAAAACGAGAAAAGTTTTACACTAGAATGTTGCTTCTTTGCCGAGCACAAGAAACAAGATGTGCTATATTATATGTTCACATTGTGACATACCCGGAAAGAAAAATCAAAACTACTTCTATATATATATATATATATATATATATATATATATATATATATTTATAATTACTATAACTCTTCTTTGATATCAATCAGTTTATTTGATTACCATAAGTGGAGGCTCCTCCTTGAAGGAAGCCGCCGGAAGAAGAAGCGTAGACGTCGGAGGGGTCGATGATCGGCGCCGACGAAGCTCCGGCGGGGTTGCCCCTTCCTCCGCCCAAATGAAGCTCGGAGATGTTAGGGAAAGTCTCCGCCGCCGCGGCGGCTGGGGTAGCGGAACTCTCGAGTCCCTGGTCGTAGAGGAAGCCTTTGAAAACGTGGCCTCCGATCTTGACCACCGCCTGGTAAGCGTACTCGTCGTCGCCGTCCTCCAACGCCGTGACGCGGACGCACTTGAACACCGCCTGAGCCCGCACCTGCCCGGGCAACGCCTCCTTCATCCCCGCCGCGTCTGCAAAGCACACTACCGTCAGAGAACAGTACACGTGGCTGTAGCGCTGGAAACCCTAAGTCGAGGACCTTGGTGGTGGTGGTTGCTGGAGCTGGTGTCGAAGCTTCTCGGGGGAGTGGTGTTGGAGGTGGAGGTGTGGGAGGTGGTGGTGGTCTGAGACGGGATGAGCCTGGGCTTCTTGGCGCCGGAGGTGGAGCCGGAGGAGGTGATGAGCTGGCGCTCCCTTCTGCGGGCGGCGGGGACCCACGTGCTCTTCACGTGGGTGGAGCACTCGAAGCCTCGGCTCTTGCAGCACGTCCTGCACCGCCGGTGCGTGCAGTCCTTCTTCGCCTGGTTGCCGCAGTCCTGGCAGGTCGTCGTTCCCGCCGACGCTGAACCCACTCCCACCAAATTAGGGTTTCCTCCGCCGGCTGCCTGGCTCTGGGTTTGCTGCCAGAGGTGGATTCCGGGGCGGGGCCTGTCGTCGTCGAGGCATGGGAGCAGCGGGATCACTCCATGGGGGTGGTGGGGGACCACGAACACGTCGCGGAGGCCTACCATGCCCATCTCCGGCGGGAGGTTGTAGTTCCGCCCGGCGGGCCACCCGGCGGATCCGCCATTGAATCCCAGGGAGAGGTCGTCGGGCGCGGCGGAGGGCCTGGAGGACGCCACCCAGTCAGCGAAGGCGCCGGAGTCTGAGGGCTGAAGCCTCGTTCTTGCAGTAGCCACAACTGCAAGTCACGATTGCCAGAGATCTACCACTTAGGTTGGGTTTGGGTTTCGGTTTGGGTATATGGGTTGGGTTGTGTGTCTGGGCTGGGGACTAGTACTAAATCATGGATATGTAGGTGTTATGTGCGTAACCGAACAAGTGTGTGTCTTGTGGGGTACTACTCTCTGAGATTGTCTCTCAGACAGATTGTTCGAGAAAGAGAGAGAAAGAGGGGATTGGTGTTCTCTTTCTAATAACACGCTGAAATATATTTAAATAATTTACAAAACAGGGAAAAAAAAAATGAGAGAGAGATGTTTGTCTTGCTCGGTGGGTTGGGTGGCTTTCTATCCTCTGCCGTGACTGTGCTAAGAAGACTAAGAGCTGCTGTTTGCTGTTTCTTCTGCGAGAAGCACTGACTCTGGCTTTATGACCCAAAAAGTTCGTTTATGGAAGAGAGAGACACAGAGACCTTCTTTCTTTCTATGCTGGGCCGAGAGAGATACGCATATATATATATATATATATATATATGCATGTAGAATATGTATGTGTAATATATGTTAGATTTAGGCCAGAGAGATATAAGCTCAGAGTCGACAGTCGCAGACTTATACCCAACTCTCACCAGACGATCCCAACACTCAGCTAGCTCCCACAGTCCCACTTAAGGCCGTATTATTTTTATATACATATATTAAATTAATATAAAGAATAAGGATAATTTCTTACATATATGCAATAACGACCTTTCTTCTGTATTTAATTTAATAGAATTTTTCTTTTTATGTATCTCACCTAGTATATGCTACCCTAGCTTAGCTGTTTATGTTTATTTTATATGTGTGTGTTAAAATAGTTTTGAGGACTTTTCTCTCCATCATGATCATCACCACAACCATATCATCAAATCTTTCTACTCTTCTTCTTCTTTAGAGTCTTTTTCTAAGCTTTCTTTTTATCTCTACTCTCTCTTTCTCTCTCTAAAGCCCTCGCTCAACAATATGTATGATAGAAAGCGAACACTGAGGTGGGTTCCTCCGGCTCTAACCTCTCACTTTCTCTCTCTCCAATAATCACTCAAACAAAGCAATGCATATCAAAGCAGTATTGAAGGAAGAGAATAGAGGGTATAAAGACTTTTGTTCCCTAGTTTTTGGTCTTACGCGAGCTCTCTAAAGTCACATGACATATATATCTTCTCAATCTTTCTCATTTATTTCCTGATTCCTTTTAAGATTTCGTGCGCGTGTTACGGTCTCTATTAGGCAGCGCGTGAATATAAGGTAACTTTTTGGCCGTGGTTCGTGCAATACACTCGCTTCACGCACCACATGTTTTCTCATAGACTCGCATTTATTATGATCTTATATAGCATTGAAGCAAAACTATATATATATATATATATATATATGAAAAATTACAGACTAAATCACTTGAAAGATTGGTATAGTAATCTAGTAAATATTTCATCTAAGTTTCAAATCTAGCCACAAATAATAATATTTTTATTAGTTATTTAACAAATTATTACAATAATCTTTATTAAAATCGATTGAACATAAACATGTAGTCAACGTTTTGATCGCAGTCAAATAATATAGTTTTAATACATGTTAACTTGATTTATTCCATAATATTTTTTTATTTTTTTGTTGTTCAAATAGTTGCAATATCAAGTTTTCTGGGATTAATTTTCGTTTATTTTACACGCGATAAGTTTTTGTTAGCTGAAACTGGCTAGTAGTTGATTTCTACGATTTCTGTTATTTTCTAACCGTTTGTTTCTGTAAATGACTACATTATAAAATTTATCAAACGTTGACTACATCTTTAAAATCATGTTTGAAATTGGTTACGTTGCTGGATTACATTATGTATATTGCTTTTTATTTTGTTCCTTATGCGGAAAAAAAAAAATTTGAGTGCAAGATATAATATATTTGAAGTCTTGAACTAGATCTCAAGATGAATTAGGTTTATCAATTAAATATGATAATATAAAATGAAAACGTTGATAGAGTTTAAACGTGTGTTGGATTATGAATCATTTTGTGCATTGGAAAAATTGTAAAACCCATTTTCGTTAGAGTGTTGTTCATTGTTTGATGGAAATGGCAATTTTGTTAGGTAATTTTTTTTGCCTTCTGGATGATAACGAAAGTGGTATTTTCGTTAGGTATAATGGAAATTAGCCTTTTCACTAATTTCTGATTTTTAATTAAAGAAATCAAATTTAAATAGTAAATCAAAGGAACTCAAATGTTAAAGTTGTAAAAGAATCTACTAATATGTAAACTAAATTGCATATTTATTAATAACTTTATAAAAAAAATCGTTAGACATGATATAATATAAAATAAAAATATACAAAATAAATTATACTTATAATAGAAAATTAAAACTATATAATATCAATCATACTTATAATAGAAAATAAAAAATATATAAATTATACTTATAATTTATATTTTTATGAATTGAAACTATATATTAAAAAATTAACTATATAAATTAAAATTATGTGATACTTATAAACTATATAAATTATACTTAAAAACTGTATAATAAAAGCATAACTACATAATATTTTTCGTAAATCAAAAGTATATAATATAAAGTGTATAGAATGTATGTGGAGAGAATTGTAGTTTGTAGAGAGAATTGAGTATGAGAACGTTGGTTTGTTGTGAAAATTGAAAGAAAATTGTGTGTATGTATATGTAAAATGAAATAGGGATGAACGTGTAATTTTATCATTGTGGTTGATATTAACAAATTGATATCCTTTTATAAATTGAATCGTTGAGATTGGCCAAAATTTGTTGAGTTAAACGTCATAATTGCTCTTTAACGTTCGCATTGACCAACGGTACTCACAGATTTGTCTTCTTCTGTGTGGAGACGTGCCACTTCCGACAGCTGGCGGAGGTTGTCTACCAATTTCCAGGTCTGTCGAAACCGGTAATTCCGTGAGGCACAAAAAGAGACCAGGAAGACAAATTTCCGCTACCTATCATACCAAACGCCGATGATGAATTACGACGATAAAAAATTAATGATACAAATAAAATATCAACCAAAACATTGAATTTTATCACAATTTTTATATAGTTGGTGAGCGAATCCGATCAACTAAAAACATTAGCGGCCAAAAGACCTCAACCCTATATATATTATTGCTAATAAATATATTTATTTGCATATTATGTAGTCAATATATAGCTAATGGTTTCCAATAATAACGAATAATCTAAAAAATTGGATTTTGTTGCCACACGTAATGTAAAAAAAATAAAGATAATTTATGATAAAATAAATTATGATATATTAAATATTTTAATGAGAGAAAAATTTGGTTACGATCCCACCTTGAATTTTGTTTTTTCTCCTAATTTTCTCTATCTCATGACGCACATTCTAAAGATTTACTCTACAAATCATGTTTATGGTGTTCAAACATGTAAATTTGGGAGTCAAAAACAGAAGAGACCTGAATTTTCGGCTCTGACTGTCCTAAAACACTTACCAATCCTTCGAGTCCCGTCCTCTTTGGGTGTTAGAGTCCTCAAGGCTTCCTATTTCCCGACAACAACGATCCTAGAGGCCTCTACCTCCTCCTACGCGTCGAGCTTATGGAATGGGCTGCTTTGGGGCCGTGAAGTCATTGAGATAGGCTCGCGCTGGCTGATTGGGAGGGGTGACTCGGTCGAGGCGCGATCCGGCAAGTGGCTTCCCCGTCCCGGTAACTTCAAGCTTCAGGTGAGCAATATGGTTCCGCCGGGGATCTCGGTGGCAAGTCTTAAATTCCCTTGGGGAGCTTGGAACGTGGAGCTTATTCGGGATTGGTGCGAGGAGGATGATGTGAGAGAAATCCTTAAGCTTCCCGATGGTTTAGGATCCGATGAAGACAAGCTATGTTGGCATTTTTCGGAGGACGGCGAGTACTCTGTGAAAAGCGGGTACCGTGCCATTAGCGACCTTCTTCCTACCGCTGAGACGTCGAACCCCGGAGAGACGGGTAAATGGTGGGAGGGCATATGGAAACTCAAAGTCCCCCCTAAGATTCGATTATTTTTGTGGAGGGTGGCTCGGGGCTGGATTCCCACTGGAGGTAACCTGGTGAGACACGGAATGCCCATTGATCAAGGGTGTCGACGGTGCGGAGCGGAGTGCGAAGACACCTTCCATGCTCTGTGGGGGTGCAGGAAGATCTCCCCCCTTTGGAAGGCTACGGGGTGGTGGGCGGACATCAAGGCCAACTTCTCCGGCGATATCATCGACCTCCTCATCCGTATGAAAGCCGGCCTCTCGGCGCCTAACTTTGAAGTTTTTGCAGTCCTGACGTGGAGTTCGTGGAACCGCCGGAATGATGATTTGCACAACGGAAAGGAAAGGAATTTAATGGATCTTCTCAACTGGTCCATAAATTACCTCGAAGAGTTCCGGAACGCGTCGAACAATCGCTCGCCGAAGCCCCCTCGCTCCTTGCAGGTCACAGGCCGGCCCAGGTGGGTCCCCCCTCCCACGGGGTCTGTGGCCATTTCAGTGGACGCCGCGATCTCGACGACGACGTATAGATGCGGGGTGGGGGGAGTAGTCCGTTCTTCCTCCGGTGGGGTTATGGCTTCCTTCGTGTATCCCATGGATAGGGGATTCTCGCCTCTCACTGCTGAGTTGGTGGCGATTCTACGAGGCCTAGAGTTTGCCCGGGATCGGGGCATTAATCACGTCGAGATTCAGTCGGACTGCGCGAAAGCCGTCTCTCTCATCAGTCACGAGGGTAGGTGGTGCACGGAGGCTGGTATGGTAACTACGGCTATCAAGAATACCTTATCTGGGTTTGTGTCTTGTCGTTTCCTTTTTCATTCTCGAGTCTGTAACGTTGTTGCTCATGGTCTTGCTAAAAAGGCTCTCTCTCTTCTGTCAGAGTGTGTTTGGGAGGAGTGTGTTCCTCCAGAACTTGTTGATTATGTTTTGGCTGATATGCCTCAATGAAGCTTTTCCTGGTGATCCAGGTTTTATAAAAAAAAAAGAAGTCCCATTCTCGTGGGTATTTCAAGCTAGAAGTCCATGCTCCATTTTATGACCAGAACATAAGTGTACACCCCGGAAGAAACACTTTGGGATTGTACATTTTAACATTTTCCATTTTTTCAAGAAATCATGAGCTCTGAGCACCACTCAGACTCGTTGGTTTGCCAGACGGAGTTGTAGAGAAAATTGAGAAAGCCATGGCTTCTCCAGACGATGTTGGAGAGTTTGTTATAGGCTCGATAGAACTCAATTCTCTTTCGCATCGCCACATGCTATCTATAAAGAACTGGGCAGATGGCGATGCAGACAAAGGTCAGTCATAGGAAGAATAGCAATGTCGAGATACTTCTTTGAATCAAGGATGTGAACCACAATGCCCTTGTCAATCTTCTTACTTCGATTTTCACCTCGTCTAGATTTTTGTCGCCATCTGCTTCGGATTCTTCGTCGGACTGTCGCAACGGAGACCGCCATTTAAGAAGACACAGTAAAGTAATAGGCTACGGATTTCAGAGCAAACAATAGTGTTTTTTATCGGAACTTTGTGTTCCAGGAGGATGAACTAATGGTCCTTATTGGCTAGAACGTATTATTATAGCTAAGATTAGAAGTAGTGGTTGACCGAAAACGAAAGAGCAGTTTCGTCTGAATGTCCAAATATATATGCAAATTTTGGTACTCTTTATTTGTTCTTCTTGTCATTCTCAAGCTCATCCGAATATAGAGGACAACTCCTTTTATCTTAATTACTTTTAGACTTATAATGGATATATTTTATGATGTCTTTCTCTTGTTTCTTATATCTTAAAACTTTTATGTTTTTCTTGCAATTCTTATTCTCCTTCATCACGAGACAGTTTCCCTTTGAAATACATGTGTGTGCCTTAGATGGTCATGCAGTAGTAGATACTTTCTTATTCTTGACTTCACTAGAGGAATCTTTGTAAGCATAAGATGGAGACCTCATGTTGCTAAATACTCTCCAAATTCTTAGGCTCATTGAGCTAGTAGAAAAACCCATAATTCAACTTCATCTATTTTGCGATATAAGTTGAGTTACTCTGGGGGGTTAATGTGATCTCTCTTTGTTAAGATTAAAGGGAACATTTTTGCTGACCAATACGATCTCAAAGTTTGACTTTCACTTGACGAAGTTCTCACCACTCAAAAATTTTCGACAACAAAGACATTGTGGTTTGACATGATTGCTGAATTAATAGAATTAAGTACATCGTTAAAATTCAAAAAGTAACATTCATGGACTATAATTTCAAAATTCAAACAACAATCTAGCACAAGACAAAATACTAAGTTAAAAAAACCCTAGTAAAAACTTTCTCGATAATTCAATAAATCATGTGTACTATGCTAAAACCTAAAGCATTTTTAGATCAACAATAAATATTCACATAAACTCTTATTTTATGCTTGTGAACTTTGACCAACGATAAAAATTAAACTTATCAATTTTGAGTTGACCACCATTTTGAAATAAATGACTTAACCTTGGTCGTGGCGTCGTAGGTAGTTCAGGACGACAATACATCTTATAACTTGCTAAAGAATAGTTTCATGTACGATGCGGCCTTTCGTACTCACCCCGTGATACCAATGATGAAGACCAAACTACACTCACAATTCATCTACCATTTTCGTTTCCCTAGTCTTAATATTTTTTTTTAGTAGAGGCACTATCGGCCAGGATTACCTGATATATTAGCAGTGCAAAGCGCAGGTGGCACTATCGGCCAAGATTACATAGTAGGTGACACTACTGGCCAAGATTACATACTTTTTAGAATAAATCCTAGGGGGCATGCATTTCTGCATCCCATGGAGGCTTGAACCCATGACCTCTCAATATTTAATATAGGTTAAATTCAATTTATAATTTTAATCAAATGAATGATTCAAAAGAGATTATGAGTTACCCAAATAAAACTATTTTAATTAGCTTAGAATCAGGCCATTTTGTGATGTACTAGTGTAGTAGTATTTACTCAACTATTAATAATTTAGTTTCGTACTGAATGACCCGATAGAATTTCTTTTTATGATTAACGACATCCAAAGAGTGCGGAAATAATGAATACATAACTAATGTTATGCTCATCATGTAAAAAAGTAACCCAAGTATCTCTATGACTATGACAATAGTAGGAAATTAAATAAGAGGTTTTCGGTCACTTGAGGTTGAGATTTATTCCGCTGATGCTTTTCTAAGTCCGATGGACTTTTAATAAAATATGAATGGATACAATATATAGAAGTTAATTATATGTGGGCTAAAATACAAAGTTGTTAATTATTATATACAATTCCTACAATTGCGACAAAAAAAAAAAAAAAAAAAAAAAAAAAAAAAAAAAACCCTAATATTCTCTAGCCACTTTATTTTTCTTTGATGCTATTATTATAAGAATAAAACATAACTATAACCATCGTATTATTTTTTATATATATTTATATATATAAATAAACTAGAGGAGACCATCTCTCTCACGAAACACTGTTCAATGAACACAATTCCGTGATTTTTTTTTTTTGAAAAAAATTTTTTTAAATAAAAAATTGGACCCTAAACATTCATATCGATTTTTTTTATCAGAAAGATAAAAATATTTTCATAAAACTTTAAATACATTTTTTCAAACCTAAATATTTATGGACATATCTCTATATAATTCTTCTTTCAAACTAAAATATATTAATTATTCCGCAGCAACGAGCAGGGCATATATTGCTCGTTAAATCAATAAAATATTGATTAACTATATTCAAATTAGTTAATGCAATAATTTATTTAAATAATAGAATATAATCTACCAAACTACGAAATCAAATTAGTATAATATGTATTTTATTCCTAAAATATTTCAACAACAATGGTTTAGATGCGCCTCGTGCGGCGTCTTTAGTGCGTCTAAGTGAGGCGTCTTAGGTGCACCTCGTTGGGCGTCTTTGGTGCGTCTAGGTGAGACGTCTTATGTGCGTCACGTGGGGCGTTTTTGGTGTGCCTAGGTGAGGTGTCTTAGGTGCGTCTCGTGGGGCGTCTTTGGTGCGCCTAGGTGAGGCGTCTTAGGTGCGCCTCGTGAGGCATCTTTGATGAGCCTAAGCGAGGCGTCTTAGGTGGACCTCATGGGACGTCTTTTTTCATCACGATGCAGAGTACCGTGAAGTGTATAAGCTACCGAAGGGGATCGCTCAGGCACTTAGGCCAAGAAGCATAATCGCGTAGTCAATTTGGGACAAGAACCGTCATCGTGGGATACAAGATAACGCACAGGATCACTTAGGCACATGGGCCAAGAAGCTGATCGCTTAGTCATCTTGGGACAAGAAGCGTCATCGTGTGATAGAGTAGCGCATAGCGTACAAGCTACCGCACGGGATCGCATAGGCACTTGGGCCAAGAAGTGCAATTGCTTAGTAGGTCTAGGACAAGAAGCGTCACCGCAGGATAGAGTAATGCAAGGCGTACAAGCTACCCAACGAGATCATTTTATGTTGTATGCTTAGCGGCGAAAGCTTTGCGCAGTCGCGAAACTTAGCTGCTAGTTGAGGGTTTTGTCCCTCAAGTGGGCGATAGCTAACATCAAGCTTTGCTATTTCTCTTCGCGAGTCACGATTGTCAGAGTCTTTCTTCTCTATGACGGTTGCCTTAAAATTTTATGACTTTGCATGAAGTCATCTACGAACATGTATTTTTATGCACGAGTCTAGAGTTCGGCCATTGTTTGCATGTGTTGCAGGGAGACCGGCATTGACGAGTGGGCATCTTGTCCTATTTCGTTAGAGGCCTGGTCGATGAGGGTAGGGACAGAGTGACGTTGTTTCGGCCGAGTCCGGCCTTTGTCTGTGCAACCCCTTTTTAATGGGGAAGCTAGCTTCCCAAGCTTATTTGACAAGCGTTGAGGTGCTAACTCAAGTCATATGTGCAGCGAAAGGATTCAGGTTGTCGTTTCGCTGTCACGATGTTGTGGCGCCGTTGCGTCCAAGGGCTGCGGTCCGAATCAAGTTCATATATGTCCCTGAGTGGGAATGAGATGTTTGAGATGAAGTTGTGGGGGTTAGGGATTTGTGCCGAATATGGCGTTTGTTGGTGTCTTCCATAGTGTCGAGGATGTCACGATCGTGACTTCGCATGTCGAGACCGACAGTCGGCGCATGTTATATCTGGCGCTTTTTGCTCGGGAATTTACACCTCCCTTAGATGTGTCGAAAATTTGATTGATCATGTTTTCTCAAGTTTGAGAAAAAACTAGATTTTATCAGAATAAGGAAAGAAGAAGATTGGAAGGGATTTCGGGTTGTTTACGTCGAGAACTCCACTCTTTCTAGCCCCAAAATATTTTTGCTGAAAATTGGGAAACGTCAAAGACTTCAGGCGGTTTGACCCATGGCCGAACAAAGTGGCCGCCCCAAGCCGGGTGTGTAGAAACTCGAAAGTCACTAGTTCCTTCTCCTAGCTCAAGAACGTTTTTCGTTCATCGCGGAGACCTGAGAGTAAGAAGAAGAAAAGAATAAGCTAGAAAGGCGTAGAGGTGGCTCTTTTTTCGCGCTCTCCGACACTCAACATTAATCTGATTGCTGTGAGCGAGGTGGGGGCAAGGATTAAAATATTGGCGATATTTAGCTATATATCACCGATATATCCATTTTTTGTAAGTCTCGGTAAAAAAATCACGCATAAACGTTATCGTTTTATATTTTATCGCCAAAAAATCGCGAAATATCGCCAAGATTACAAAATATCGCGATATTTTGGAGGGTATAAAATATGGAAAAATTGGATAAAATTTTCAAAAAATCGTCAAAAAATTATCGTTCCATACCGTTCACCCGAAGAGCAAAAGTTATGGACTATCGGCGATTATCGGCGACCAAACGTCTTCTGCGTTCAATATCGTCCGGCGAAGAAGGAATTTTATAGCTTATCACAAATATCTCCGAATATATCACTGGTAAGTGTATAACGTCCGGAGTTTTTGAAGAATTTTTTTTTAAGTTTTGTTTTTCATTTTTAGATAGATTTAACTCAAGTTTTGTTGAAATTTTTTGCATATTTGAAATAAGTATATGAATATCTTCAAGATCCCCAACTTTTTTAAAAATTCCGGCGAGTTTTTCATTTTTCCGGCGGCCGGCGACTTGAAAATTTCCAGAATCTTCATTTAAAAGAGGTTAGTGTAAAAATTATGTTAATGTAGAATTTAGGATATTTCGATGTGTGAATGCAAATCTATGATTGTGAACAGGAATATGTGAATTTAAGATATAAATTGTGATTTTAGGAAATGCGAATCAAAAGTTGTGATCATGATTGTGATTAAGAAATTGCGAATTATAAATTGTGATATTGTATAAGTGAATTAGAATTTATGATTTTGTACGGGAATATGTGAAATTGAAATTTGGCGATATAAGTTGTGAATAAAAACTTGTGATTGTGATTGTGAATCGTGATTAACAAATTGCGAATTCTGAATTGTGATATTATGGTTGTCAATTTTTTATGTACATAAATGACCGACAAAGGGGCAAGAAAGTATTGTACGCCCATCCAGGGGAGTTCGAACGGGTTCCCATGCCACTTTTGTGATTGACAAATGAAAGGTGATGGGATTATTCGAATGAAATACCACTTGAGTGGTAACGACCCCAATAAAAATGCGAGAGCATGTAATAAAGTTCCTCCCAAGGTTCAAAAAGAGATTCAAGAACTGCTTCTACAAAGCTCCATGAAGAAGCAGAAGAAGAAGAAGAGTTCTGATATTAACGTCGATCGAAGGTTGACACAAAATCTTGAAGATTCATATGAAGACGCCTAAGCGGAAAGAGAACTGTTCGGGCAATTAAAAAAGAACCGTCAAGAAGAAGCCTCAGAAAGATTTGCCAAGGGATTTGAGGGTCCCGAGGGAGGCTCAAGGGCAGTGCCCCCCTCGGCCCCTTCTTTGTATCGATCAGAGAGTGCGAAGCAACAACAGATTCCGGAGATGGTGAATCCGCGCAAGAAAAAACTTGTAGGTCGCCTAATTAGCAAGTTTTTCATCCACGCAAATGTCGCGTTCAACAAAGTAAAATTGTATTATTTCAAGAATATGATAGCTGGAGTCGCTGAAGCGGGTAAGACATTCTTATAAATGTTTAATTATAAAACTAGTTATGTTGTAGCAAGCTTGAAAATAATCTTTTATGTTATCGTCGTACAGGTCCCAGTGTATTGGACGCCGTGCGCTGCACATTGCATCGACCTCGTGTTCGAGGACATCGAGAAACGTCCTATTATTGCGGGACCAGTTGCGAAAGCCCGTAACATTACAAAGTTCATTTACAACCACTTGAACGTGTTAGCGACGATGAAAGAATTCTGCCCAACTGAGCTTATTCGCCCTAGGAAGATACGATTAGCGACGAAATACTTGGCATGTAGGAGCATACGCAGCAACAAAGTCCAGCTGCAAAACATGTTCATAGCATAATCGTGGGAAGTATCCAAGCTCAAGAATTCTGTCGCCGGTAGAGCTGTGGAGGAACCGGTCATGGACTCCTCTTTTTGGACTTCCCTTGACATGGTTTGCTCCATCTATGAGCCGATGTACGCAGCTCTACGTGTCGTGGACATTGAAGTGGTTCCCACTCTCGAAATGATGTACAACGTGTTTGAGTCGATGGTTTCACGTCTGTCCGACCTTCAAGGCAAACAATGGGTGGTAGACATTGTGACTGAACGGTGGAAGAAGCAGCTACAGCATCCGTTACATGAAGTAGCTCATTGGCTAAATCCAAGGCTTCAATACAATCCTAATGTTGAGATGCGTAGCGAATATATGCAAATGGTGACTAGAGTCTACGATAAGTTGCATCAACATGAAGACTACATCGATATTTGGAAAGAGTTAAGCAACTGCTTGTTTTTAATATCGACATTGATTACATGCATAATAATTTTAGGACGTACAAAATTGAAGTTCATGTACTGTTTTCGGTGTAGATGATTTATTTCCGTGATGCAAAGGGTGGATTAGGAGAACGAGCTGCGATAGCCGCAAGAGCAAACATGCCACCATGTACGTTATTTTTTTAGCTTTCATAATATGTATGAAGTTATTAATTACACGGTATATGATTTAATTTCATTTGCAGCCGAATGGTGGAACATTTTTGGGCATGAATGTCCGACATTGCGAAAGTTGGGAATGCGCATCTTGTCCCAAACAGCATCATCATCCGCATGCGAACGGAATTGGAGTACGTTCGCATTGATCCACACGAAACAACGGAATAGGTTGGCTTACAAGCGCTTGGAGCAGCTTATCTTTTGCAGCTACAACCAAAAGCTGCAACTAAGAGACATTGAAGCTACGAATGACGGAGTTGATAGGCAAGATCCTTATGACATCCTCGAACGATCGATGGCGACGGTCGGTGATGAAAACCTAGACGAGGAAATCCTCGATTGGATTCGACCAATCCACCTCGATGACGATACTGGTAATCCTAATCCCGAAGTAGCTACCGAGGCTCGAAATTTAGGTGTTGACGTCGACCGAGTTATGCGGGACGATGTTGGCCACGATGGCGGTAGTACTGGTGATGGTAGTACTGGTGGTGGTAGTACTGCTGGTGGTATTACTCACGGGGGTAGTACTTATGGTGGTAGTACTCACGGGGGTAGTACTTATGGTGTTGGCGGAGGTGTCGAATATGCTGGTGGTGGATATGGATTCGGTAGTGATTACGGTGGAAGTGATTACGGGGGTGGATATGGTCGGGGTGGTGTTGACCCAAGGGGCCAAGGAGATGGACATGACTTTGGTACTCGAGGTGATGTCGGAGGTTTTGGCCGAGGAGGTGAAGATACGGGTCCAACTGACAGGTCAGATCAGCTATCCACATTTGATTATTTTTTTGGCACTCAGCCGGCTTATCCATCTCCCATGTCTCGTGCATCAACTACAGATATTGATCAAATTTCTTCTCAATTTGATTCAATGTCGGTCTTGGGATCTGAGGCTCAAGCTCAACCTCAATTCTCAACAACCAGAATGGAAAATATTTATGAACAGTTTCCTGTCCTCAACTTATTCATCGGTCTGGATCAGTACAACTATGAAATGCACATCAAAACCTACCTCGACTATTATTCATCATACATGTCGTGGCCCGAATACTGTCAAGGTCAGATGGTGCAACCCCACACATTTCAACCTCCTCGACACTCAACCTACAACTGATTCGGACATTCAAAGGTTGTAGTCTTCTACTCTTCTTTCATTTTAAGCATTTGAGAACGGTTTCTTATGTTCTGTAATATCTACTTTGTGTTTAGTTTTTGTTATGAACTTTGTAGTATTTGATTTTTTATTTTCATAATTTGGATTCCAAGACATATATATATGTAGTTGTTTAAAAATATTTATTTGTTATAGGATTTCTGCCGATATATCTGTCGGTAACCGATATATCATCGATATATCACCGATATAATCGGTAGTCGGTATTTAAATTGTTATAGAATATCCGTTGATACTCGATATATCTGTAAAATCAGAACCTCGGTATGGATATCGGTAACGATATTTTGAACATTGGGTGGGGGTACCGTTATTCTTTTAGAATATTTGAGAGAATCGAGCTTGATCAGAGTGAAAGCAAGTGCGGAAGGTCATCCGCAACATTCCACGACTCTCGAATCGAGTGATCGTGTTGAGAGAGAATGGTGTATCTTTTTCTCTCTGAGGGAATGGATATTTATAGTGATTGGAGGGCTGAAAAGAGCCCAAAAAGTCAGATTACGTTAAGGCAATGCACGCGCGAAATGCCTTGCGCGCGCATGAAAATACAGGCGTCCGCCTGGTTTTCACACTGGCGTCCGCCTGGTTTTCACACTGGCGTGCGGCGCGCTAGGGACGATTTTGCCTATTTCGCTAATTTTCTCGCCTTTCTTCGTGGGCTTGTCTCAAATAGAATTTTTAGCTTTCGAGAGCCTGGATCGGGCTTTTTTATGGGCCTCGAATGGGGTTATTTACGCACTTCATTTGCGCACCCCTCTCATCAGGGTTCGTGCCTTGGCTAGCGCTCCTTTGAAGGGCCACTTGGGCTTAGATTTGGCGAACTTAGGTTTACGAGCGTGTATTGCGAGCTACATTTCTTCCTCGAACTTGGGCGGCACTTTCGGAGACGGCATTTCGTGGAGGCATTTTTAGTGCTAAAATGGCCTTGGTTCGTCTTGAAAAGGGTAAGCTTGGTCTTTTAGATATTTTTCCCATGTAGAGAAATATTTTGTCATTGAGAATCCCGTGGTTGTTCTTGGGATCTCCTCCTTCTAGTGCCAATATGTTAATGGGGTTTTTCGAACAACATTTGCGACGTGTGTCTCACGGTGGATTTTGGCTTCCACACGTCGTGAGGGCGAGATTTTTCCCTTGGATCCGAGGAATTGAGATACAAAGGGTTTGGAACTGTAAGGCTTCTATTTCTAAAGTTCTTTGGAGGGATAGTCTCGAATCTATCAATTTTGGTCACCAAGGAATCAATGCAGATGGGGACAAGCCCGAAATGGCAAAGATTTCCTAAGTTCTTTGGGAGAGTGGTTCTAGGTGGCAGTGAGCTCTTCCGTCCTTGAATGGTTCGTCATGGGGTCTTCAATGCTTCTTCTAAGTCAAAGTAATAAAAGAGAAGAATATAGGATCAAAGAGGGAATGTATCTCTATGTAAAGTAGGGAACTTGTGAATATAATTTCAACAAGCTCCTAAACGCTTTCAGAGAGATGAGAAATGCACTTATGTGTTGCCATGATGGATGAAATGTGTGTGAAAAAGTGAAGAGTGTTTTTCCTCCAATTGTAGAGAGAAATGAAGGAAAATGTAACTCTTTTGATAGTGTTTTTTAGTGTAGAGTGGTGGAAAAGTGTGTTCTTGAGTGTAAAAATGTGTCCTTGGGGTTGTAAAAATGTGGAGTTGTGATGATATGGAAAAGATGGAGACTTGTGGGAAATATGGAGGTTTTTGGTGTGAGATAAGGTTTTGTGGCAAAAAGATTAAGGTTCTTGGTATGAAAGATGGAGATTTGTATTGGGCTTTATGGTGTTCTTGTGAAAGATGGAGTTTTTATGGTGTTATGGTGATGGGAGTGAGATGTGTGGAAATATTGCAAAATATGGAGTTTTTGTGGTGATGTGAGAAGGATATGAGTTTGGAGAGATGGTGTTTTTGGTTTTTTTTTTTTTTTTTTTGTGTTGTTGAAAGAGAAATGGCTGAGAGGGATATTTAGTAGAGTTTTGGTGTGGAAAATTTGTGGTCCTCTTTTGTGTGGTGAAATGAATGGTTTTATAGAGTTTTTGGGATGTTGGGGTGTGTTTGGATGGGTTGTGGGGCCATCTAAGGTGTTTTGGCCGAAAATGGAAGTTTGGAGGCATTTGGAGGTGTTTAGCCCGGATTGAGGCACAGTTTGCCCAAGTGGCCCAGTTGGCTCCGACTGGGCACAGTTGGCCCAGACACCGCTGTCGTCATTGTTGGTCCGGAGGCCAGATTGGCCCGATCATCCCAGTTGGCCCAGTTGACACAGTCATTCCGGTCTTCCCAAAAGGCCCGGTTGGCTTGGTTTGACACTGGTTGGTCCAAATAAGTCAAGAGGCAAAGACATCTGAGCTGACAAGAGGTTGGGCGGCCCGGATTTGGGCATGGTCAAGAATTATTGGGACGAAAATGGTATGGCGGACGCGAATCTTGGTAGGGGCAAGCATTTTTTTGGGTCGACAAGGGTGTGATCGGCTAAGATTTTAGTAGGGGCAGTGTTTTCAGGTCAAAAAGGATTGGTCGGCCCGAAAGTGTATAAAAATTGATTCATGGGGGCGGCAAGGGTGTGGCCGGTCCGGGAATGTGTCAGAAGGGGGGTCACTAGGCCGACAAGGGCTTGGTCGGCCCGTGAATGTACTAAAAGTAGAGGCACTAGCCGGCAAGGGCTTAGAGAGTCCGAGAATGTGCCACAGTGGGTGTCACCGGGCCGACACAAGAATAGGCCTCAACAGGTGTCACTGGGGCGACAGGGGCTTGCTCGGCCCAAAAGTGTGTTCTTTCGGGGTCACCGGATTGTAGTCAAGGAGTGATTGTTAGGGATTCTTGCCCACGAGAAGATACTTATGTAAATTCTAGTTGAAATTATTAATAAAATAAAGTTTGACATTTATTATCTATTTGAATTGAAAGCGTTATTTCTTATTTAATGAGATTTATTAAACATTCATTATTCCATAGCCTCCGTATCTAACTGAGTCACGTGCTGGGCACCTGAGTTCGGGCGGTGTGCTAAAACATGGTCGATGACTGATATACGCCTGGAAAACTATATCTAAAGTCATATATGTGAAACACATAGGTGAAGGCTGATCACTATGTGGGAGCATTCTACACTTGTGGTAAGTGTACGACTTGGACAGGTCTTGGTGTAGATGTGTCGTTTAAGGACTGTTACGACACACTAACCGAGGCCACTATGATGGTCACAGTGAGACTTGATCTAAATCCTGAAGTGATCATGGACACTGGGTTATGTTACTAAACTCTTTGACTCATTCGCTAAAAGGTTATTCATGCTAATCACAGCTTATGTCTTGGGAGTTTTCTCAGAGCATAATTCGAGTGGGAAATGATTTACAGATACGGAATCCAGCCTTCCTGAAAGAAGGTTAATGTTCTCTCACCTAAGGGTTGATTCCAGAACCGATAGATTGCGTGCACTTTCGAAGTAAGTAACGTTCGAAAGAATCTTTCGCTAGGGAAGCAACAATACTTAGGGCTGATATGTATCAAGGGAAGTATAACGGAATAAATTGACTTCTCTCGATACGGGTTGAACCTGGAGGATCTTGATCACGAACTGACTATATCAGTGGATACTCGTCACGATGAGTAAATATAATTCTAGTATAAAGGAGAGGTCTTGGCTTACAAAGTGGAGTATTTGACCAAGATTAAACGAATCGATGGAAAAAGATAAAGGACTATTTCGTCTTTTTCATCAGATTGGTTAAGCTTCTCTTACTAGGTCCATAGTCCCCGATTCGGCTCTGATAAAGGCGGATAAGAACTTTCATATAATAATGTTTATCATTATTCATCTCACTTGCTGTAATTATGATTGACAACATTAATTCTGGAAAACGGGTATTCGTAGAATTAAATAAATATTTATGGTAGAATTGTTTATTTATTGTTTGATCAAGTAAATAAACAATTATTAATTATTTGTTTATTGTTGGACCAAGTAAATAAATGATTAATTGGGTTTTAAGCAATTGGATCTTGCACACATGGAAATTCGAAATAGGGTTTATGGCACTAGGATTTGCGCAAATCTCCTTGGCCGTGTGCCATCAAGTTCGAAAATTTCAAAATTGGTATTTACCAATATTTTCTCTTTAGTTGTTTAAATAAAGGAGAGAGGATAATATAAGATATTGTCCTATATTCTCTCCTTATTTAAAGGAAAGTATTTAGGAGAATATATGAGAATATATTTAAAGGGAAATAATATATTCTCATTTATTATCTCACTAAATAAAATATTCTCTATTTAAATAGAGAATAATATCCCATAGATATTGATCTTATGGATGAGAGAAAAAGTATGATTCACTTGTTGAGATCCAATGGCCTAGATTTAATCCACTAGTGTAAACACAATAAAAGGAAATAAAATATTCTGGAAAGTTCCATGAATATCTCATTTTACTACTATAAATAGGGGTTCATGAGAAGGCAAAAATAAGCAATTAATTTGTGAAAAAATTCGTGCATTCTAGCCTCCCTTGGCCGTGCACTTTTGCTTCTCTTCCCCTCGGAAATTCGTTTCCATTCTTAGTAAAATAAGAGCGAGATCTCGAAACACCTAGTTTCGTGATCTAGTGAGATAAAGACTGTGCCCACACATCTTTCTTATTCGTCTCGGAGATTACGTTTCGGAAGACTAAGATGTCATTCTCGAGTCCTTCATCAAGACGACGAAAGGAGTACGCAATTGGTTTAAGAGCGTTCTGTAGCTGAACCGAAAATCAATGTAAGTATTCGTTTACTCTTATATCGGTTGCTTGACATATATGCTATCGTATAAATTTAATTAACGTAAATCTAGATCTTTTCATATAATCAATGAATTAATTAGCTCATGATTAGCGTAATTAATTATTTTTCCGCATTAATATGGTTATATGGAGGAATCATCCCCAGGGGTCATTGGAGCGCGATCAAGGGTCATGGAGTGTGGTTAGGTTTACCGAACCATGGTCAAGGCGTGGTAAGGGTTACCAGACCATGGTCAAGGCTTGGCAAGGTGCACGGCGATGCGAGTCAAGCACATGGTGATGCGAGTCAAGTGCATGGCGATGCAAGTCAGGCGCAAAGCGATGCGAGTCAAGGCACACGGCGAGGCATGGTGCACAACGAGGCATGGCGCACAACGAGGCAAATCAAGGCACACAACGAGGCGTGACACACGGCAAGGTAAGTAAAGGCACACAGCGAGGCAAGTCAAGGCACACAGCGAGGTGTGATGCACGGCGAGGCAAGTCAAGACACACGGCAAGGTGTGATGCACGGCGAGGCATGGCACGCTATGATGCAAGTCAAGGCACACAGCGAGGCGTGGCGCATGGTGAGGCATGATGTACGATGAGGCAAGTCAAGGACCACGGCGAGGCATGGCTCCTGACAAAAACGTTGTGAATCTGCTTCGCAGCTTGTTCCATGTATCATTATGGTTTTGGATGAGTCATTTTTTGGCGGCGGAAAATAACGCATTAACAATGCCTCAAATGTCTTCGTTGATTAATTCGTCTTAAAAAATTATATTTAAAATCCAATTGATCCTAATCGAGTAACATACATTTGTCATATTAATTTATGACCATTTTATTTCCATTTTTATATTTTTAATTGTTATGAGTTTACATGAACATAAGAAAAACAAGAGTTTATATATGTTCATACACTATAATAATCGCATTCTATTATCTATGCTAATGAAAAAGTTATTACATTTTGACCATTCGGGAAACAACATATCTCGTATGCTAATTCTACTCATAATATTCAAGGTAGTTTGAGTAGTTATGTAATAAAATGTTCATGTTTATTTTTTAGAATGAGAAAACTATTTATGAGGAAACATCTTCCAAGGCAAGGTCTTTTGATACCTTCGCCCTTCGAGTATGGTCTTCCAAGATCCCCACATTCCAAACGCTTTCCAAAGCATGATCTTCCGAGACCTCGCCTCCAAAGCATGCCTATTAAGGCATGAGAAATCATCTTTCGAACGCGGTCTTCCGAAACCCCACCTTCAAATACATCTCATTTTAAGGCATCCCTTATGAGAGATAACCTCATCAGCCGCGTAGCTAAAAAAATACTTAATGAAATTGCATTCTCAAGTCACGAGGCTAAGCCACAAAAAAAACCTAGATGAATATCAACCAATCAATAAATTTTACAGTATGTAAAGTCACACAAGAAACTGAGAGCTAATATTAGACCGTTGTATTTTCATAGAGGAAAATTTTTACTTCCACACAAAGAAAAAGTCCAAGCCCAATATAGCTCATAATAAGGAAAGTCTATGCCAAGCCCCTCCATTCTCCAAGGAGGCCCCTCTCCTTCGATGGTCCGACCAAGATGGCCAACCCCTCCCTTCTTTAAGGGATCGGCCCTCCCTCACTTCTCAAAGATATCAGACCCTCCCTTCTCCAATCAGCCGATTTGAGACCCATGATCTTAGTCTCAGTCGGAACTCTCACCCTTTTCTTTGGTCCCCTTAAAATAAATGGCCTATATATACCTTATAAACACCAAATTCCACCAATTTGTGCGGTAAGTTTCTTACATCTTGACAAGATTATGCCTCTTTCTCACCTCAACAAATGTCTTTAAAAAGAATTAGGCCCTCTACCTAACATTACGATCCCACTAATGTTGATCAATAGGAGCGCGTCGGGAGAATCCCTTATATGCCTGAATAGCTCATCTCTTCTCTTTTTCAAGTGACGAGCGACTGGAATTCTACTTTCCGAGGAGGCTAGAGCATCGATACAAGGACTCCATGACCTTCCATCCTACATGTAATCATAAGGCATTATCTTGGATCTCGTCATGTGGATCTTACATGTTTGATTAGCTTAATATGATTTTTTTAGTTTTCCAATTTTTATATTTAAAATGAATGTATAATTCCTAAATTTGTTATTTTCCAACCTTCTAATGAAATATGGGTTATTAAGTTATATAGCCACACGGTTATAGTGAATTGTGATATAGCCCACCTTTGGTTAATTTTTTGTAAATAGCCAAGTTAACTTATTAACGGATTAGTAAAAGACTTATTTAACTCAGCCAAACATGTATAAAAGGTAGTTAATAGGCTGCCACGTATGCAAGTTGACTATTTACAAAATATTTACTAAAGGTTGGCTAATTTACAATTACTATAGTTTAAGTGGCTTACGTAGCCAATTTTCTGATGAAATATTTTAAAAAAAGACAATGTATTTTATTATAACGAGAATGACAAAAATACCATATTGTAAAATATTGATTAAGAAAAAGATGCAATATCCACAAAGTGTCAAATTATGGTTAAAACATTTTTTGTAAATGGCATACGTTTACCCATGGATTCAAATACCGACAAAATCGGAGTCATTGTCGGCGCATGTTCGGTTATCGAAAAGCATGTTATGCTTTTGAGCAATGCTATTTGGCACAACTCACTACTTTGAACTATCCACTCAAGTGTTGACACGTGGACAAATTTTAAACAAAAAATAATATTTATTACTTTGTTGGGGGAGTCGTTTTAGTCGTGAGTCGTGATGTAAAGCAATTCTGTATGCTTTTTGTTGTTTTATGTGCATTGGTAATCGGCGAAAACATTTTCATGGGAAGATCACCCAAAATCACTACATTAAACCACAAAATAAAGTTATATGGTCATATAGAAACCTTAGCATAATAGCCTACGTTTTGTATATTATAGTTAATTAGCCACTGATTCTATTAGATACAATTAATTGACAATGTTGTCCAAATAATTTCCACCCATTGAAAATTAATGGACGGGAGTTATTTGCGCAAAATTGTCAATTAATTGTTATTGATAAAATCAGTGGCTAATTAATTATAATTAATCAAACGTTTGGCTATTTAACATAAAGTAAGTCTGATGTGGCTTAGTTGTTTATGATTTTTTTTTTTGTATAGAATTTTAAGGAATTCCGGCGAATCTCCATTTTTTTTATAGGAACCCTCAAAATAGCTTTTCAACTATTCTCATTCTATTTCTAAATAAATTCGAGGTTCAAATTTTATTTTATTACATAATTCTTATATTTTGTTGAAGGATGAATAAGAAAATGTGTATTTTGTTTAAATTGAATTGAAACGAAAATGACTAAATTAAAGTTGGTTGATTTAAATTTGATTGAATTGTTTATCGGTATGATTTTGTAATAAAAACGGGAAAATTATGCCTAAATTTTTATAGAAATATAATTTAACTCCGTAATAATTCTTAAGCTCGTGGTTTTAGGTAATTGAAGATGACCGAAAAAAAAGAGTTCACAAGTATTATACACTAGTTCGTAAGTGTGGAACATTTTTATTTGATGCATGATTTGTAATGTTTTGAATTTATTATAAATTATCTTTTTATTATTTTACCATGCAACATTAATTTTGTGCTATTTTTCATTGGTATGTCAATTTTATGTGAAAAATGGTATGTTTCGTCAACAAATATTTTTCATGTTCTTTGCAATATTCCATCGGCAAATTGATTTTATCTAATTTAGAGGCTCAAACCACATTGAAATAACATTTAAATCCATGTTTCTACCTATGAAAAATCATCTTAATTCTTCCCCAAATAAAAAAATAGACAGGTCTATGACATCCAGCTGACTAACATCATGTTTCATGTCCAAATGTTCTTCAAAATCAAAAGACACCACACTTGACAAATTTCTAATGTGAAAATAATTGAAATGCCTCCTTAAACGTTACCATTATAAGAACAAGAAGAGTTGGGAAACTGGAATGACAAAATACTAGACATGGAATCGGATTAGTCTTTTATTTTATTTTCTAAGGAAAAAGAACAATGATATAAATTTAATTTGAGGCGAGGGAGACTAAACATGGCATATGATGTGGACACTACAAATCACAGTCCTTGGAGTCATATCACTCGTTTAAGTCCAAAATTGTCAAAATAATTCTTAACGCCGTCAAGTCGTAATCCTAAACCTAATCTCTGCTTACCGTTGACCACCAAACCGAGAACTTCCCTAAAACACAAAGCGAAGTAGTAGATAGCCCGAAAATTATAACATAAGACATCGTTGAGATCTGTCACGATCTTGATCTCTTTTGTATTGGGTACTGTGACCCTTTCATAAGATTTTCCAAGTTTCCTACAGCGTTGTCTCGAGAGTCGAGACAATGATAATGTTTTTAGCGTACGAAATCCCGGATTATAGTGAAGTTGTAAATCTCTAATATTGCATATAATTTAAGTAGATCAAAAAATCTATATCCTTTACAAAAGCGATTGAAAATTTGAAATAACAATTAAGGGAATTGACAGTCATAACACTATCTCAACGTCAATTATCAAATTCAGCCAAAAACTCAAAAATTAACGAAAATAGTACTTGTAGTAAGTGAGAGAAATTAATTTTTTCACAACTACCATCAGCCCATTAATGAATAACACTCCATCAACACACACAAGGTTGGCCGAATTTTTTTTTCTTCAGAATACCTGGGTTGCCGATTTTGTCTTCATAATACAAGGTCTTCTCCGCCTGTGGATCGCCGGAGCTTTCTTCACGACGGTCGCCGGAGTTCTTCTTCACTTGGGTCGCCGGAATTTTTCTCGCCGACGGTTTGTTTCCTAAACCCATTTTACAACAATCCTAAACCCATCTTAAACCCATTTTTTTCCTACAAATCCAAATGATAGTTTGTTTCCTGCAAATCCAATGTTGTTCTTCAAAACTTCAAGATCCTAAATTCTTCTTCCTGCAAATCCAAGATCCAAAACTTCTTCAAACATATTTTGGTAAGTTCGTCATGTTTTTATCATATAAGAACATGTTTAATTGTTTTGATTCATTTTGAAATAGGTTCCATTGCATGTTGGAAAAGATCTAGGATTAAGAATAATTTATCGCTTCTAAAAAACGGCGGAATATAAAAAAATTCTTTAAAACATGTAAAACGATTTTACTACCTAGACAAAGTGCATGAACATGTAATAAATAAAAAAACTATAATGAGTTTTCACTCGGTACCAACCTTGCTTGAAGCTTGAGCGTTGAGAAGCTTTTGGAAAGGTTGAATCGCTCGTCTCCCCACTTAGCTTGTCTCCTTGTGTCTTCTTGAATCCGAGCAACCACGACAGTTTCTACCACTAGAGTTTTTGAGTTTAGAAATGATTTAGAGTGTGGGCACTATTAAACACAATGACTCAAGAACTAGTCTTAGAGCCAAAGAGCTAATACAAAACGCTAGGCCTAATGAGGACCTAGGTGCCAAAACAAAAGAGCAAGAAGAAGAGAGGGAGAGGGAAGTGGGCGGCCAAGGTAGAGAGAGAAAGTCTCAACCAAAAACTTGTTTCAAAATTGTGAATGAGGTGTGGTATTTATAGGAGAATGGATTGCCTTGAAGAGGTAGTTTCCTCTTTTCTATTGAATATCACATATTCATTAGCACAATCTTTATTTCTCATTCCTATCACAATAATACCATGGTGAGATCAATAGCCCTTTGATCCTTAGATTGTGGACATGCTGTTTTAAGCAAACCATGAAGAGTTTGTTCGTGCAAATCTATATTTGACTCTTCATTTGTTGTTAGGTTTGCTTAAGGACTAAAGACTAAGGTTTATCATAAAGCACCACACAAACAAGGGAAGGAATGAAAGTTTCAACTCTTTATTAATTATCCAGCTGTTACAAGCAAGAGTCGTTGTGAGACTTTATTACGTCAAATACATATAAGTAATAACTACTACTCTTCTTGTGGGCACCAATGCCAACATTGCATTTGTGAATGATTAGTTTGTCAAAAATTGTGTTTTTTTTGTTGTGTTCCCGACTTTTCCAGGGTGTCAAGAAATGAATTCACTTCGTGACAGATGTGTCACGAAGTGGATCCAATGTCTTTCTCTTCGGTCGGAGACCCATTTCCGGCTACCCATTTTTCTACAGTGAGTTTCTCTAGATCTTGGATAACATTTTGTCAAAAAAGGAGTTTTATTTAATTATTGTTCCGAAGTTGCATGTTTGTTGACTTTGTGTTTGTTGAGAGAGAAATTGATCCGAAATCCCTAGCTTTGGATTGTAGAGTTTATTTTCCGAAATCACTAGCTTTGGATTGTAGAGTTCACCTACAAACGTTTGTATGTCGTCGATTATGATTGAAACTCGCCGAAAGTCGCCAAAATTGGGTCGTCGTCTCAGTTGGTCCGTGAATCGCCCAAAGCTCGCCGTTTCTCCTGATTATCTGAAAATGTCGACGAATATTTATTGTTTTTACTCTTTATAGAGCTCGAAAATGACCGGTCACTTCCAAAGGAAACGACACGCTGTTGTCGTCGAATTTCCACGACATAATGAGAAAAAACGATATATACGCACTCGCCGGTCGTTTGATATCCGAAAACGGCTCCGCGGCCAAATGTCGGAGAAAATCGTTGGCTTTTGAAACCCTGATTTTTATTCAATACTTTTTTTTTTATCTTTGGTGGTGCGACCATGAACGCGTCATCGTCGGAACTCTTGGAGGGCTCAACAATCTTCATTTTGAAGCCGTCCATGGGCTTTGTAGGACACCTTTTGAGGCCTCATCTGCCCTGGTATCTTTTGACTTCGTTATTGAAGATAAAACTTAAAACAAATCAAGTCACCAAACATGAACGTGGATGCTAAAACACTCATCAACTAGAACAAAAAAAATTGTGGAAACATTACAATCCTTATTTTGAGTAAATACTAATCAAACCGGCAATACTCTACTGTTTTTTAATCCAAAATCAAATTTATCAAAAATAGTAAATGAATTGCGTTCCTGCTAGTTTAGAACTTTCAAAATGAGTAAACATTGTATCTCCTTCAACAAACATGGATAAAACATTGAAAATATTGAGATTATTTTCAAGAATGAATGTGATAGGTTGAGCGAGAAACCTAGGGATTTCGGAAATAATTTTCACATTTTTTCGGCGGCGACTGGTGACATTCGCCAACTTTCGGCCATTTGCAGGTGAAAGACATCATGATTGCCGATGAAAGCTTCAAAGTCGGCTGCTGCACTTCTGTGTCTCTGATAAATGCCTTTAGGTTTCATATTAGCCCCTGAAATTAGTTTGACTCAATCAATTTTGTAATATGTGGACCAAAAAAATTTATTTAAAAAAAATCTCGCCCAATTGTTAATATATGTATATAATAAGCTATTATTAATAACATATATTACATAGTACATAGATTTTAAGTTTACAACACATATTACATACATATATAATTAATATTATCAATATTATATCATGTAAACATAATTTATAAATTATTATATTATTTGTAAAATTAAATCATATTTAACAAAATACTTTTTAATATTTTACAACATTATTCTACAAATAACAAAATACACTATGTATAAATAAATTCAATTAAAATTGTAAAATACATATATGTATATATTTTTAATATATTTTACAACATTATTTCCGTTCGGTTTTCCATCGGCATGTCGGTTTTCCATCGAAAATGGCATTTGAAAACGGCATTTCATTTGCCATTTTCCACATTTTTTCCGTTCGGTTTTCCGTCGGCGTGTCGATTTTCCGTAAATCGGGAGTCTCGAAACGGTATCGAAAACGGCATTTTGAACCTTGATAAAAACTAAGTGGCTTATTTAGAATACTTTTTGGTGACGACTTGGTTTGTTTTGTGTTTGATATAGATTAAAAATAAGGTCGAGTCCTCAGGTGTTGCGACGGCCTCAGAGATTCCTACCACTCCGGTTTCACGAAAGGTGAGTTCGTGACATTTTGATCATAGTTCGTGACATTTTGGTAACGAACTGATTGATTTCGTGACCGGTGTGTCACGAACTCACCCACTTCGTGACCGATGTGTCACAGACTGACCCAATTGAAGACTCACCTATGAAGAAACAATTGACCCGGCAAAGACGCAGCCCCGATAGATTTACACCTTCCAGAAAAGCATTGCCATATCTAAGGTTCACAAATGCTTCCGATGTGATTCCTAATGAACTGCCACTGACAGAAGTCACCAAATGACCTGACCATGATAATGTTGCCGTCATGAAGTTGTGGATTAGTGTCGGCTTGAAGATGGGCCACACTATTTTTGTCATTTTTTTAGTTTAGGGCTAAATTTGGTAACTGACATTGAGATGATATAATTAGTGTCAATTTTCCTAACAATTAATTAGCGGGATTAAATTTTTGTCTCCACTTTTTAAGTTCGAGAAGTTTTCTTGTTGGAGGAGAAAATTACGTAACAAGTTAAAAGATGACCGATTCTTAAAAAAAATAATATTTATATAAATCTATCACCAAGGTACAATTAAATAAAACATTTTATTAATTAATAATACAAATAATTAGTAAATTAGTCATATTTATACTTTTAGATTGATATATAGTCAACATTTAGTAAATATTTGGTAATTAATCACAAATGATTTACAGTTCCCATATTTACTCTTCTAATTTCGTAAATAACTTTTACGAAATATTTGGTAAATATAGCCTTATGGTTATTTACCAAATATTTATTAAAAGTTGACTAAATAGCAAATCATACATGTAAATATGGCTATATATCTACATGACTCTTATTGAAATCTATCATTATTTTGTATTATATTTGGACCACATTATTCTCACATACAATGTATATACCAATTATAAGAAACAAAATTCATATATAGTCATATCATAAACAAAATAAACGAGCTAAAAGTGTCAATCACATAAAATTTAAAACATCAAATGACATCCAAAGATCCATATTCTATCTGCTTGTTCAGTAAATGGACTGTTCCTTTCGTTAACAGATATGCAAGCATAAGTTTTGTGCTAATGTGCTTAATTGACGTTATTTGTTTATAAACTTTTTCTTTAGAACCCTCCGGTTACTTCTCTTTTTTTAGAAGAAAACTTTTGTTGAATTATCACACTAAAATTTGAGTAGCTAACCAATAGTGTCAACAATTCCGAGTCCTAACTTAACTTTTCGCACCCATACACGATGAACGTAGCCTCATAGTATGCGATAAATTCAGCACACTCTTCAATTAAATTTCTCCTCCGCCTAGAAAGAAATAATTGCTAAAAGTATATTTTTCTTTTATCAAAGCATCCGAAAAAATTAAATATGAATATCCAATCGCCTCGAGGTGATCAAATATCATTTAAGTGAGCATATGATATTTTTCTTTGCAACTTTCCATGGTCTCTCAAGGAATACGTTGACACATGCCCTACGTTCCGACATCTAAATCGATGTCTGGTCTGGAACAAGGTTGTGCTTATATTAAGGTTCCGACAATAGATGTATAAAGAATTTATTCCGTTTGATTGTGGTATAATTCATTCTTTTGACATTGATTAAGACAAAACCCATCTCCCTTCAAAATTTGAATGACACTTGTAGAATATTTGTCCATATTGAATCTCCCTAGAACTTTATTAATATATATATGCTTTCTAAGACAATCACGTCAATCCTTATTCATGAAACATATATATTCCAATGACATATCATCTCTCACCATTATCTTTTTGTTTCGAAGTTTTTAGATAGACAAATTCCTTAGTTTGACATCATAAACCAAGACCATTAGTCAACAGCAAGATATCGACAATATGAAAAACCAAAATTATATACTTACTCTCAGTGATCTCTAGATATATATATATATACATTGATCAACGATGTTTTCATTAAATCCAAAAAAATATGATCGTATCGTTGAACTTAAGATACCATTTTGAAAAGTTTGTTTAAGTACATTTATTGACATTTTAATTTACATAATCACAAAACCCTTAAGTTGATCCATAAATATTTATTCATCTCAGTTCTCATTCAGAAAGATAGTTTTCACATCCATTTGATGGATCTCTAAATAATAATGAGCTACCATTTTCTACAACAATCTTTAAAGTGTCTTTTTTAGAGACAAACATAATAGTCTCTTTGTGGTCCGCACCTTCTTTTTAAGTAAAACCTTTGTTAACGGGTCTGATTTTGAACACCTATTTATACCTAACTCTTTTACATCTTGGCAATTCAACAAGATCTCAAACTTCTTTGTGTCCCATTAATTTTTTTCTCTTTTTACGGGGACGTCTAACCACTTGATAGCCCTTACTTTTTATGGCTTGTGATAACAAAATTGGATCATCATCAATTCCTAAGTTAAATTTCGACTCTAGCATATACACAACATAATCATAAAAAATAACATATTTTAGTTATCTTACATATGAAATCTCTTGTGTTTCATCTTGGGAAAATATCAATACATAATCATAAAAAATAACATATCTTAGTTCTCTTACATATGAAATTTTTGTGTTTCATCTTGGGAAAATATCAATAGTATCTCTTGTGTTTAATCGAAATACGCAACTTATCCCTTCAGTTTCCAGAAATATTATATTAATTTAATATAAATGATACATACATCCCCCTAAATATGTAATATTGCAAATATCACCCCTTTTCAATTTTTACCAAAAAAAAAAAAAAAATTCCCCAAAATAATTTTAATGAAATAATTATTTGTTTAATATTTTATATAAAAAAAAAAGTTTAAATCAAAATCTTTCTTTATAAACACTTAATGATTTCTTTTACAAAGAGAGGTTTTTTTTAAATAAAATAGTAAATAAACATTTATTTTATGAAGGACATTTTGGAGACATCAAACTTTTTTTTTTGTAAAAAATAAACGAATAAAAGGGTGGTATTTGCGATATAACATAATTTAGATGAGATATATATCATTTATATTAAACTGAGAAAATATTTCTAGAAACCATGGGGATAAATATTGCATTTCGATTAAAAACATGAGATACTCTTGATATTTTCCCTTTTATATATGATGGGTTTATTTGCTACAACATTATTCGGCAACGGTCATTAAATTTTTTTCTTCTACAAATCATGTTCATGGTCAATATGTACAAAAACAAGAACTTGAGAAGGCGATAGAGGAAATAATACTTATATTATAACTTCTTAAATTTTCACTTTGCACGATTCCAAACTGTCAATAACTTTACATTTTTACATAACCTAGCATTTTCACTTTCATCAATCTTGTTCTATGATTAGGACAATAGAATCGGTCGCTTTTAGATTTTTTTTTTATAAGCAATGAAGAAATTATTTATTTCTCTAGAATCAAATTTATTTTCATGTTTATTAAAAAATTTGCTTTTGCTGGGCTACCTAAGAAATATAGGTGCTTTAAACTGGATTTCATTACCGTCCACGGTTCCAAAAATTTATATTTCATGTTGAAAGATGAGATCCTGATCATTGGTTAGCCGGTGATCTATTGACGATCCGTTGATTGCGATTGAATGCTTCACATATTTAATTGTTCATAGTTAAAGAAAAAGAATATGAGTACACATTGAGTATTTGATGATTGATCGTCTGAATGTCCTTATTAAGATATAGATGTTAATTCATTAGTCGCTATTAGAATGTATATAAATTAGGCCAGCTTAGAGTCGGTTAATCAAGATTAATTCACACCATTAGATTAAGTTTGTTATATGTCAACGGTCGTGATCTAATCTTGTCCTAGCTATTTAGACAAACAGTTGTAAATCGTTTCAGTTAGTTGAGAATCAAATCATTTCATTCAGTCAAATCACTTTCTCTCTCTCTTCTCTCAATTCTCGATTCTGTTATGGTATCAGAGCTCGTTCTCTAAACCCTAGATTGATTTCTCAACTCATCAATGGCAAGTTCAACACTTCTTCTCAGATCACTTCCGATCCAGCTACACAATACACTTCTGCACAAACACAACTCTATCAAAACTTTTCTCCTCATCTGAATCCCACGAGTCTTCGTTTGGATCGCCACAACTACATATTTTGGAGCTCTCAAGTTCTTGCTACCGCGCTATATCAAAGCCTTGAAGACTTTCTTCTCGGCACAATTCCACCGCCATCGACATCAATCCAGTCTGCAAATAGCGATGGCACAACCAGTCAAGTTCCGAATCCAGAGTATGTTCTATGGATTCGCCACGACCAGTTCTTGTTGAGCTGGCTTTTCTCCTTCATCTCTGATTCCATGCTAGGACATGTGAATCGATGTGCGAGCTCTGCCGAGGCCTGGAAAATTCTAGATCAAATCTTCACCACCACATCAAAAGCTCAAGTGCTTCAACTCCAAAACTTGAGCGTGGATGAGTTCATATTGAAGATGAAGAACATTGCCGAAAGTCTCATCTTTGCAGGATCTGAGATCTCTGATGACGATCTTATCATGTACGTTCTTAGAGGACTCGGACCAGAGTTTGAGTCCGTCGTGGTCAACCTCACAAGTAGATCTGAACAACTCTCTCTTCAAGAAGTGCAATTCTCACTCCAGTCTCAAGAAATGTGTATCGAAATACAGAACTCCATCAACAATGACAGTCACTCCTCTCCAATGGCCAATGTAGCAACTAGAGGTGGTCGTCACAATGGCGGTCGTGGATCTTCTCAAGGACGTGGTCGCAGTGGTCGTTCCGGTGGAAGAAGTTGAAGCAATCGTCCAATCTGTCAACTCTATGGCCGTCCTGGTCATGTTGCAATGAAATGCTTCCATCGATTTGATGTCACATATCATGGAACCAGTCAAGATCAAAACAACTCTGCTGCAAGTACAAGTCAAGGCCAGCCTCGAGCACAACACTTTGCTCATGCCTAAATCGCTAGCAACGACGATCAACAGGATAACCAGGAGTGGTATCTTGACAGCGGCGCGACGAACCACGTCACCTCTGATTTGCAGAACATGTCCATCTAGTCTCACTACAAAAGGATAGAACAAATTGACTGTTGGTAATGGCTCCTCTCTTCCTATTCTTCATATAGGCAATTCATCATTAAATTCTAACCATGGAAGTCTGCTACTTAAAAACATTCTTCATGTGCCTTCAATCACTAAAAACCTTGTCAGTATTTCTCAATTTAAAAAAGACAATAATGTTTTGATTGAATTTTTCATGACCAATGTCTCATCAAGGACACGACTACTCGGAGGGTCTGGTAGCAGCTCTTAAAGATGGACTATATCAGTTAGACCTCTCCAAGCTAGCACACCATTTCAAGCCAAAATTTCAGGCCTTGTTAGCCACTCTCAATGGTCAATTGTTTTCAGTTTGTAAAGCTACAAAAACTGAGTCACAAAACAGTCCTTGTATTTTGTCTGTGTGTAAACAAAATGAGTCCGAGTCTAGCTCTCCTTTATTTTCAAATGAGTCAAAAGTTTTTGCCTGTAAAGTCACCTCAAATAACTCAAGTACTTGTGACGTAAATGTGTGGCATAAACGCCTTGGTCACCCTTCCAAAGAGGTGCTTGACTCTGTTTTGAAATCAATAAAAATTCCCATTTCTGTAAAGCAACTGAAATGATGTTCTGATTGTGCTCAAGGTGAAATTCATGCTTTTAACTTTCCTAAAACAGTCACTCACACATCAGCTCATTTTGATATTGTTCACATTGACTTGTGGGGCCCTGCTCCTAGTCTCTCTTTGGATTGTTTTCGGTACTATGTACATTTTGTGGATGACTTTACACGGTTCACTTGGGTATTTCCTCTTAGGACAAAAGTTGAAACCTCATCTGTTTTCCATAGGTTCAATAGCTATGTTGAAAGACAATTCACCACAAAAATCGAATGCATTCAATCAGACTAGGGGGTGAGTACAGACCGTTAGAACCAATCTTGGCCAACCTTGGTACAGTGTTTAGGCATCCATGTCCTCACACACACCAACAACATGGTAGGGCTGAAAGGAAACATCAACACATCATGGATCTTAGCCTCACCTTATTAGCTCAGTCAAAATTACCACACACCTATTGGTGGGATGCTTTTGTGTCGGCCATTTTCACCATAAACAGATTGCCTTCTAGTACCTTGAATCACAAGTCACCCTATCAAATTCTCTTTAACAGACCTCCAGATTACAAGTTCTTCAAGGTTTTTGGTTGCTTGTGTTTTCCTCACTTGAGACCATACAACACACAAAAATTTCAATTCAAATCCGAGCCCTGTGTTTTCCTAGGGTACAACTTAGCACACAAAGGATATAGGTGCCTCTTAAAATCTGGTAGAATTTTTATTGCCCGGTCTGTCATGTTTGATGAGGATGCATTTCCTTACAAAACTCTCTTTCAACCTCCAGCTACTACATCTCAATGTGGTCTCCCTATTCTACCTTTGCCTCGTCATGTCACATCACAAAACATGCCAAATATACCTTGTACCTCTACTATGCATAGTCCTCCAAGTGAACAGGCTAGTCTTTTACACGATAGTCCTCACACAAACCAAAGTCATCCTCATGAAGTCTCCTTTTCTGATTCAATGTCTCCAGAAATTGACCACACAAATGCTATTTGTTCTCAAATTATCCCATATGTTCATCCACACCAACATCTGTTTCCAACTAATGCTCACTCCATGGCTACTCGAGCCAAGGCTGGTATCACCAAGCCTAAGCTCTTTAATGTTGGATCTCTTCCTATGTGTTTGGAATAGCCACTAACAGTTGATGCAGCCTTAGCAAAGACAGAGTGGAGGTGTGCCATGGCAGCTGATATAGTGCCATATGAAGATGACATGCATGTGGTGTAGAATGAGTGGGTTTTTCGTACTAAGCTCAAGGCAGACGGCACACTTGACAAGTACAAAGCAAGGCTAGTGGCTAAAGGATTTCAACAAACAGCCAGTGTTGATTTCTTTGAAACCTTTAGTCCGGTGGTCAAACCGTCAACTATCAAGGTCATCTTCACCATTGCTGTGACTTACAAGTGGGACATTCAACAGATAGACATCAACAATGCCTTCTTGAATGGCACACTCAATGAACTTGTTTATATGGCACAGTCGGAGGGTCATATTGACAAGTCAAAGCCAACCCATGTTTGTAAGCTTCACAAAGCCTTGTACGGCCTCAAACAGGCCCCTCGAGCATGGTATGAGGAATTGAGCAAAGCGCTGCTAACCTGGGGTTTTGTCAACTCAATCTCAGACTCTTCCCTGTTCATCTACAACAAAAATGGCAGGTGCTTGTTTCTACTTGTATATGTGGATGACATATTAGTAACAGGAAATGGTGATGAGCTCATCTCTAAGGCCATTGAGGATCTCAACAAAGCTTTATCACTCAAAAGCCCGGGGTCAATCAGCTACTTTCTGGGTTTTGAAGCTACACGTGATGAGTCCGGCATCAAACTCACTCAACATAAATTCTTACGTGAGCTTCTCCTAAAAAGCAAAAGCAGCACCAACTCCAATGTGTCCCAACTCCAAGCTCTCCAAAGATAACAGTTAAAGCTTTGACAACCCAACGCTCTATCGGAGCACAATCGGCTCACTACAATATCTCACAATGTCACGTCCTGACATTGCCTACTCCATCAATATGCTTAGTCAGTTTGTACAAGAACCCACAGTTAACCATTGGAGAGTGTGCAAGCGCATTCTGAGATACTTGGTGGGCACGAAAACTCAAGGCGTTCTTTTCTCGGCAGCAAATCAAATGGCTCTAACAGCCTATGCGGATGCAAATTGGGCCGGGAATCTTGACAGCAGAAGGTCAACTACAAGCCTCTGTGTCTATCTCGGCAACAGTTTGATCACCTGGTCCTCGAAGAAACAGAATGTCGTGTCGCGAAGCTCCACTGAGTCCGAGTATAGAGCACTGGCCTTAACCACATGGAAATTATTTGGCTCAAGTCACTCTTTTCCGAACTTGGCATCACACTTGAGCCTCATCCCTCAGTCAACTGGTGTGACAATATTGGAGCTACAGCACTGGCCTACAACCCAGTTTTCCATGCTATAACCAAACATGTTGAAGTTGATGTTCATTTCATCCGGGAAAAAGTGGTTGCCAAGGAAGTTGAAGTACGTCATGTGCCCAGTGCAGGTCAGATCGCAAATGTCTTCACAAAAGCCTTTGTGTCTATCTCGGCAACAGTTTGATCACCTGGTCCTCGAAGAAACAGAATGTCGTGTCGCGAAGCTCCACTGAGTCCGAGTACAGAGCACTGGCCTTAGCCACTTGGAAATTATTTGGCTCAAGTCACTCTTTTCCGAACTTGGCATCACACTTGAGCCTCATCCCTCAGTCAACTGGTGTGACAATATTGGAGCTACAACACTGGCCTACAACCCAGTTTTCCATGCCAGAACCAAACATGTTGAAGTCGATGTTCATTTCATCCGAGAAAAAGTGGTTGCCAAGGAAGTTGAAGTACGTCATGTGCCCAGTGCAGGTCAGATCGCAGATGTCTTCACAAAAGCTTTGCACATTCCACAGTTTGTTTACTTGTGTAACAAGTTAGGCCTAGTGAACCCGGCTTAGTTTTGAGCGGGTGTATTAGAATGTATATAAATTAGGCCAGCTTAGAGTCAGTTAATCAAGATTACTTCACAGCGTTAGATTAAGTTTGTTATATGTCAACGGTGGTGATCTAATCTTGTCCTAGATATTTATACAAACACTTGTAAATCGTTTCAGTTAGTTGAGAATCAAATCATTTCATTCAATCAATCACTTTCTCTCTCTTCTGTCGATTCCCGATTTTGTTAGTCGCAATCTCTATTTCCTCGCCAAATGTTATTTGCGTGTAGCCAATTCTCGTTTGATTTATTCTTCAAGCCGAGAGCTTTGACTACACTCATGTCTTGGCTGATTTCGACACAAAAGGCCAAAACTACTTTGTGATCACTCGCTGTCTGTGAACGTCCTTCGGAGGTTCGTTGTTCGCTGGATTACCATGATCTCTTGGAAGAATGTTTGGAGCTTGGACGTTGTTCTTCGTGGGTCAAATGTATATTTTTTTTTTAAGGTTCGTGAGTCAAATGTTAAAAAGACTAGTACAATCTTTAAAAAGAACTTTGAATCACAGCTTTCAAAAATAAATATCAAAAGTGAAATGCATGATAATAATTTTTTTTAAATGCTTCAAATCAAATGACAGAACAATCTAATTAGTTTTTTTTATTTACGATTTGATAAAAGAATTGCAAACCGAAACTAATTTGTCAAGAAATATTAATCAGAGCGAAGTCTTATTAATGATTTATGATTTTCTTTATATAAAAAAACTGAGTAGATAAGTAAATAATTAAATGAAAGAAAATTAATAACTGTATATTTGGGTCCCACCCAAACTGTACGGACAAAAATGACTGACAGATCACGCCACCTCCGCAAAACTAGGTAGCGTTCTGACCTTTTTATTACTTTCTCTCTCGAGCACCGTGCCCTCAGTTCTGTCTCCTTCTCTGATCATCACTTTTTCTTTTTCTTTTTAATTCCGTTTTAGGCCCAAAATCCAATACTTAATCACTTTATTGTTTGCGTCTTGTGTTACAAAACAATCTTAAGATTAATCACTACAAAGTTCAATCACGTGCGAAACCCTCCTCTTTCCATTATCGTTTGGTTAATCACCGACCAATGACTGCCGAAAGTCTTCAATTTTGTTTTTTCCACCGACTAATCTCATTTCTCTTTCAAAGCTTTTTTTTTTTTTTTTTTTTTAGGGACTCCTTCAACGCTTCTAACCTTCTATACAAACTAAAGTAACTTGTGTCCTAAGATGAACCATGCATACTATGCACATGAAGCAGGCTTTATTTTCAAAAATATAAAGCATATTCACCTCCTCAACTATAACGTCTACGAGTACATCGTACTTTAAAAACTCGAAATTTCCTCCATAGTCTTTATTTTGATATCATTGTTGTTTTTCCGTCTAAATATTTGACAAATCGTCAGTTAAATTAACATGTGTACCTCACGTGACGTACAAATAAGGGTATTATGAGTAAATTTAATTAGTTATCTGATTTGGATTAAAAAAACGAATTAATACAAGTAATAAATCTTAAATAAAAAATGAAATAATTAAAAAATGAAATATATAAATGCTCAAAATTGGAAAGACATTCGAAGAATATTTCTTCGTGAAACCCTAAAAAAATCCTAAATCTAAATCTAGGAATGACGAAATTCCTGGGGAAGTTCACGGCGATGGCTCCATCGTGGTCTTCTCCACGCTTGAATAACAAAAGTTGTGGGTCAACATCAAAATCCCCAGCCACGACTCCATCGAAATTGCCAAGATCAACAAAATCGACTGCGAATATGGCCACAAATGCGAAAACAAAATCGGCCACGAAGAAAGCTTTTACGAAATTGACCTTATCGAGAAGATGTTTTCGATATGTATATAACAAAAAAAAATCGAATACAAATATGAATAGGGTTCGGTTTGGGGAACACACATTAAAGTGCCGAGGTTATTGTTTGTTTCTTTTTATTTTGTCCCATTGTTTTTGTTTTGTCGGTTTATTTTACGAAGTGTGGGTCCTCTGTGTTTATTATTTGAATTAGTTCACGTGGTTGGATGTTGGTGTGCAATATTTAATGGCTTATTGACCTGATTTTAATTTCGCAGATGGTTTGTTAAATAATTTTTTCCTCGACATTTACTGTGGAGATTCAATGTCTTTCATGAAGGATGGTTGCAATTACGTTGTTGGGGATGTATCTCACTTGGATTGTGTAGATATAGACATGATGTCTATCGTCGAACTCGATTCCATAGTGAAGCAGTCTAGGATTCCTTGTCAGTGCAGTCTATTACCTGAGGTTCCCTGACAGTAATAGGTTGAAATTAATATGTTGATAACAACAAGGACTTGTTGGAAGTTATGGATAAAACGCTCATAACAGTGGAAGGTCGATATTTTTTGTGATCACCAAATTATTCCTCCGAAAATGGCTATTGATAAAAAGTAGATAATTGTGTTATCACAAACAATTCAAGATGAGATTGACGTTGATGATCACCCTAGCAACGTGGAAGAGCAAACACAGGTAGTTCCCGGCCCTTACACGAAAACTCATGGTGCATTCGATCCAGATGAACATATATAGCAAAAACAAGCTGAGTTCATGGCTTAGCAAAATGTACAAGATGAAGTTCATACTAATAGCGTGTTTGAACACACTATAGAAGAAGAAACGCCTACACCGAACAACGTGGTCGAGCAAGCTACACAAAAAGAAGCGGATATGCTAGACAACGTGGTTGACCAAGCTATATAAGAAGAAGCTGCTATACTTGCCAATCTGGCTGATCAAGCTACATAGGAAGAAGATACACAAGCTGCTGAAGAGGAAGGTGTGGATCAAGAAAACTTTCAGCAAGAGTTTGGGTTTGAGTTGAGCGAGGACAATGTCCATGTTCTCGGTGAAGTTGTCGACATTGGCCTCTCTGGCTTACGTGGGGAAGCAGTTGTGAGCGATATAGACGATAGTGATAGTGACTATGACATTGATGCAAGCATTAGTGTAGACATGGAGTCAGCAGATGAAGATGAAACATCACATGTTTTAAGCTCAACTCCGGATAATTTTAGGAGCTGCAGAAACTTGAAGAAGAAACTCCCAAATTTCGTTGAGGTAAGGGATTCAGATAGGAACAATCCAAGCTTCAAGTTAGGAATGGTTTTCAATAGTTCTAAGGTGTTCAAAGATGACATCAGAGAGTAGAGAATTAGAATAGGTAAAGACATACACTTCAAAAACAATGATCCAAGCACTAGAACAAAAATTGTCTATGGATGCGGACAACTTTTGGATATGACAAGTTGTATAATCGCATCTAAAATACATATGGATTGAGCCTAAAAAATAGTGATTTTAAGTTAGATTTTTTACTTTTAGATGCGATTTGACTCATCTAAATGTATCACTGGTATTAGATGCGACTTTGTCAAATAAAAAAAGTCAAAATTTTTAGCTGATCAAAACTCCTTTTAATTTAACTTAGAAATTTGGAAAACAAAATTGCCCTTTTATTTAGTCTCTTGTTTCCTTTAAGATAATGAAAAATATTTATTTCTCTCTTACTCACTCTTTGATTCTGTGTTTGCCTCCGGTGACCTCAAGCTCCGACGAACGTCCACCACACCACCACCACCGATGACCCTGTTCTTCCTCAGCCATCGTCCTTTGTCCCGCCGTCACCGTCGAGTGCCCTCCTCCTCGTCGTTGAGTCATCCTTCGAAGACGGTGGTTCACCACGTTGCTGTGGCACTCGGTACCTTGTCTCGAGCTTCGCATGATTTTGGATTTAGGGTTCGTTGTTTTCGACTTAGGTTTCTTTTTTGTGAATCATTTCGTAATTTTTTTTCCTTCCGCGTAGTGTATTTTGCAATGTATTCGATTGAGTTCGATATTAGAAATTATAACTTATGTGTTTTCATTGAATGACAGGACTATGGAGACAACTTGTTGAACTATTTGAGGCGGCACGGAAATTGGCGGACGATAGCTCCGAGGGAGCCATCTTTTTTTTTTTAAAGGAAGAAGCGATTAAAGCTTCATGCTCAGAATAGAAAGTGTTGTCATTGAAAATTGAACAACTATTTAAAGCTTCGATCGGTTCGACCCAAGGTCGGACCAAGTGGCCGTACCCGAGACAAGTGTGAGATACTCGAAGTCATGAGTGTCGCTCCTTTAGCTTGCGGAGACATGAGAGTAAGAAGAAGAGAAAATAAGCTTAGATGGGCGTAGAGGCAATGCCTCTAGCGCGCACTCCGACGCTAAACATTAGTCTGATTTCTATGCTTGAGGTGGGGGACCGATATTCCTTAGGGAATATTAAGAGATTTGTGGCTCGATCAAAGGAAATTGTGTGCGGAGGGTCCTTGTTAGCGTTTCAGAACTCTGGAGAGAGTGTTTAGAAAAAGTTACTTGAGTCTCTCTAAGGAGACGGGTATTTAAAATGAGTATAAGGGCTGAAAAAGAGTCATTGAGCGGAGGCAAAGCGTGCGCGATAAGTCTCGACGTGCGCGCGAGGACTTGCGTGCACGTCTCACAGGCGCAGGCGCACCAGATGATTGGCGTGGCGTGCGCGTAGAGGGAAACAAAGGGCGCGCGAGGAGGTTTCCTCATCGCGGCAGCGCGGCGAGCTGAGGCCCCTGCAACAATGACATGCCATAAAGTAAAGAAAAATAAAAGAATAAAGATTGTTTAGTTACGTAACTACATAAAAAAAAAAAAGCGTGTACCGCGTGATCAAAAGTGGGCAGATAACTGACGTTTTGGGCTCAAAATACATGAAAGGCCCAAAACCATTACAAAACTTGATATTGAAGGGTACACCAATTGATTGTAGTATACTCTCGTGATTTTATACTACATGTGGTATACTCTCGTAGACGCAATAGTCCAGGGACAAATATGTCTTTTATTCTATTTTCAATGGTAACTATTTATAGCTTATAAATTTACCAATATAGTTAAGACCCAAGTTAAATCGTGCGTCTGCGGGTAAATTTGAAAGATTTAAATGGAAGACGAATGAAGAAAAACGCAAAACTCAGTTCAAGCTGCATCAATTATGTGGAGCTCTAGTATAGGGTGCCCAGTATTTACCTCAAATAAGTTTCTAGATGTATAAACATAGTAGAGTTTTAAAAAAATGAAGTGTAGACTAGGCTCGCTATAGTCAACTAACTTTTTACACTCGTATTGTTCCACATCATTCCATATGTATGGTAATATTTTCACAAATGGTGCAAGTATTTGACTTTACAGTTAGAAATAGGTCAATACCACCACGATAGTATCTTCAAATTATACGTATCTAATATCTAGGGTTATTGATCAAGGAAATTAGGGGTAATCAATTACGAAATTAGAGTTTTAAGTTGTGCAATCAGGTTTTTAAATTCTGCCCTTTTATTATTCTGAATTTAGATAATTAATTAGGGTTTTATTAATGTAACTTGGTTTATGATTTTGGACCCGGCCCATTAAGTTGTAAACCTAGGTATTGGCGAGATCCAACGGTATAAATGGTAGAAATCCATGAACAGATGCCCAAAAACCGCCTGGAAGTCACCCCAAAATGAAAGGGGTGATCTCGTAGTTCTTGGTCTGTGAAGATACGTTGTTAAGAGACCCCAAGTTATTGAAAAACGTAACCAATAATCAATCACCAAAAGTTTAGTCTCTCTCAAACGAGGGGAGTCTAAGCTCGGTGAAAGATTGGTAAATCTCCCGTTTCAAGATCGGATCCCGGTTTGTATGAAACTAAGCTCGATGAAAGATTGGCAAATCTCCCGTTTCGAGATCGAATCTCGGGTTTTATCATCGAACTTCCAAGGGCAAAAAACGATACACCCTCAAGTCCAATCGGACTCATTGTTCATCAGAAACAAATTTGATTGTTGTCCTGAATTTTTCCTATGGCTTTGAAAGCTTCCATTCATATTTTATTACCGTCGAGCAAATTTGATTGTTGTCTCGAGTCTTTCGATTCAAATTTAATTCTCTATCAGTTAGTGTTGGAAATAGGTGTAATGCTCTTTTTAGAACAGAATTCAAAAGCTAAAGAACTGAACTGAAAGATGTCAAAAAGTTACTTTCACCTAAACAGGTTCGAAATTAGAGTGATGCCAGATTTTATTACCTTGAACTTTGAAGGGTATTTTAGCTCGAAACACTAAAGACGTGTATATAAAACCATTTTTTGACACATTCACCTTACAAACAAAATTTAGTGCATTTATAAAAACAAAATTCAGTGTTCTATGACACATAATTAACCACTTTTCTCTTGTATAAACCAGAAGCTATACCGAAACATATAGCTTGTTCTGACTTGACTTGAATCGAATCGTTAATTTATGATCAAGTGAGTTTGAATTGGCATAATTACAATAATGATGCAACATCTGTCTGTATCCAATTTTGTTTCAAAATAGAAAATACCAGACAGCAACATAAATCTCAATGTCAGAAATCCTTCCAAGATGACTGAAAACTTGAATATATGTATTCCAAAATTTGATTCAGTTTGTAGGCAAGGGATTTAAGCATTCAGACACACTGATACTGTTTACCTCTAGCACTGCAACTGCAGTGTTAATGGCATCAATAACATCCATTTTGCCTCTACTCACAGCTTCGTCCATTGGAGTCCTCTCATGACTGCAATTAAATAATGATCATCCATGCATCATATTTAAATTTTCAGATCAAGTGATTAAAAAAAAAAAAAAAAATACCATCACATTAACAGAGAAACAAAACCACAAGTGCAGTGCCTAAATCAGAGAGGACCTACCAATTCAATGCACTTACGTTGGCACCAGCCAAGATCAATTTCTTAACCACCTGCAAAAGAGAAGATTCGCGAAATATGATTTTGCAAGCTCATAAATAAATAAGATGAATGAAAGAATACAGTGATAAAATACTACCTCAATGTGACCATTGAGGCAAGCCCAATGCAAAGGCGTATTCTTCTCTTCATTGGAAGCATTAAGATCCTGGCATGACCAACAGACATACATTTTTGGTTAGCATCGAAATGCTTAAAAAACACCTGCATCATTGATGAGTTCACTGAGGTAATGAACAATTAATTATAAACCAATTTGTAGAAAAACATGCACCTCCAAAACGTGAGTAGAATCTATTTGGCCTTTATTATGATAAAAACATGATTCTATCAACTTTTATTTAATAAATCTTACACAGCTGGAGAGAGCTGATTAAAATACTCGAATAATAAATTTAGATACCCACAAAGCAAGAGAGAATTTTGGTTCAATCTTCCGCAGAATCTTAACATGGATGTTTGGCTTAAAGGAGGAAAACAAAAAAAAAAGGGAATATAACAACGACAAAAGGAAATTTAAAGGCAGCTATTCACAAGGTTGATTGGACCATCTGAATTACTGAAGGATGTCCATTTGACAATGAGTATAAGAAATTATCTTTTCTTAATTGAACTTTAGAAAGACAACTATTTTACCATTACGTCCCCAAAAAAAATTAAAACTATCTTACCACTCCTCGACCGATGAGGTACTCCACAATGTCAAGATGTCCATTAGCAGAAGCCATGTGAACTGCTGCAATACATGAATTTACTGAATCGTCAAATTAAGAAAAAAATCTACATTAAAAAAAGTCTCAATATCAAAATAAATTACTGCAAAATCTGACATCCATTTGCCACCTACACATATAATGTTCTACTATGCACGATATAGGACTGAAGAGCAAGAATCATTTCATAGTTTGTCATCACAACATAACATTTTAGGTTGTAAAACTAGTTATTGAAGAGAGATGTAATCTGAGACTGAAAAGCAACTTGACGAAGCAACATCGTTTAAAAGATTATGTTCAAATGAGGCATTTTTAACACGTAACAAAAGGACCCTGACCCTAGTTCATATCTGCTTAGCTTAACTCTCTTAAGTCACGAGTTTGCTATGCAAATTGGAATTGTTAGATGAGATATGGAGCTAGTAATCTCAGAAATTCCCAACTACATTGGCCAATAAACTTGGGGGTTATACTGTTACACGGTGATTATCCGACGAGAGCAAAAAGCAAAGAACCCCTGCCCATGGCCACGGCTGAGCCTACCAAGATTCCCAGTAAGCCTATAAATACAACCTCATACAGAAGAGAGAGGTAACCAATTCTAAACCCCACAACTCTTCAAAATCACCACTCATCTCTATTCGAGAATTTACATTGATCCCTCACCTCATCAAAGCAAAAAAGGATAATGCTGTACGTCAGGGAAAACCCTCCGCAGCCCAAAAGTTCACGCTCTTCTTACAGGATTTCACGAGAAACGAGGAGTCGTAACCATAGCACGGCGTGAGCAACCAAGGCCCTGGATCGAACCATTTGGGTTCTTATGCGTTGATCCGAGAACAGGATAGTCACGCACCACGTGAATTTCCTGCTCGATTGCCAAGGGAGGCCTTCAAATGGAAGAGTTACTCAAGTAGAAGAGCTACTATAGGAACTAGGCTTGACTATGATCTAAATTTAAGACTAAGCAAGAACTTAAGCAATGCTGCTTCATTATCTTATAAAGCTCGCGTTGAAAGATTCACTACTTCAAGTGGTATCTCAGGCCTTCCTAACTACAAAAAGATACAAAGGAGCTGGATGGAGGCTGAAAAATATTATGGATACCCTAAAAATATTTATCTATTAGTAATGCGGGTCTGTTGTGTTAAAGTAGATCTACGGTGTACAGTTTTTCAGGTTATCGTCCAAATTTAATACAAAATCACTAAGATAAAAGACTCAGATTGATTCGTGCAGAGGCCATGATTATTTTTCTGACCGGAACAATGCATCAAAACATATACTTAATCCATTGCCTAATCGAGCAAAATCACGTAATCCTTTAACCATCTGGAAACAAATCCCACTAGCTCCCAGGAAATTGAATCAATAGCACAATCAAATACATGCATTACCAACTATAGTCCCATTTCCAGTTCAGCTAGAAAACTTCAATTTGTATCAAGGTGTGGGTTTCGTTTGATCAGTTATTCTAATAAAAAATCAAAGGTTTGCAAAGTTAAAAACGCACAAGTAAATATACTTGAAACCGAAAACGAGTTTGTGAAAGCGATTGAAGCTCAAAACCTGTTCGACCAAAAGAATCCTTAGAATCAAGAGAAACGCCAGAGCTTGCTAACCGCTGAATGTCCTCGATGTCGTCATATCTCGCGGCCTGAAAGAGAAAAAGAAAACCATAAGTTCAGGTAAGAAGTGAAGGGTAAAGCCATAATCTGAATGAGAAGTACCTCGAGCAAGGCATCGATGTTTTCGGGAGTGGCGGTGGTGGATTGGTCAACCGAATTTCCCTCCGCCATCGTTTTTTTTTTTCTTCGGCGGTGCTCGTCGGCTTCGCGGCTATTTCCCTCCTTTTTAGTGGGCGTTTGAGTTGGGTTGTCTTCTCGAATCCCTTTACGATCTCTGGTAGGGTACCCATTTCCATTTGCATTGGCTTGGCCTGGGCTTGGGCTGAACAACGCGCGGCTTTAATTTTGGGGAAATGAGCTTGGTCACTTAGCCACCCATTCTTTTATTTGGGCCGCCAAAATTTCCTTATGTTAATTTCTGCCGTTAATTTTGTTGAAATTAGCTTTGTTGACATATATGTCATTTTTTTAATCGCTCACAAATTATATCTCTCAAAATCACTTCTTTTGTTTAACTACATGAATTAAAAATATCATTTACAATATACAAGTTCAGTAAAGGTTTCGTTGCTCGGATTTTGTAGAATATACAAAGAATTGTCAAGAGCATGACTAAATTAAGGCTTATTTCCCATTTCCTATTTTTTCCAAAAAATTACCAAATTAGGAGTCCTCTATTTTTCCCTAAAAGAGAAATTTTGAAAATAGTAGGAAAACGGAAATGTCCCTTAATTTAGTCATATTTAAGAAAATGTCCCATATACAAATGAATATGTTTAAAAAAAATTATACCAACAAATCGTGTCATTTGTTGACATATATATCAACAAATTATGTCATGTCCTGTGGATAAATTGTGTCATTTTAAATTGAGTACATTCCCTTTCACAACAACAATGTTGTTGTGGCAATTTCAGCTGTCTAAAGTACAAAATAATTTTATTTTCTAGAATAAATAACAAAAGATTGTAAATGGACTTATTATATACATAATATCAAAATTGGACTTTTATAATTTTTTGAACAAAACTATCATTGTAATTATCTAAACTTTTTTTTTTCTTTTCTCTCTTATTTCATTCATTTCGTGCTACTTTTGTTCAATTTTAAGTTTAAAATATGTTCACATACTTTATTACAAGGATTGAAATGCCGACAGTCGATTTCGTGCTAATGGCCCATGGAAATTGCGGTGGTCGATGAGAATTGCGACGGAAAAAATGTGGAAATTTGAAAACATTGTGCCGACGGAAATTTTGATAAAACACGGAAATGCCGACGAAAATAATATTGCATAATTCTTAATACTTCAGACTCGTAACAAAATTAGTTTCAAACACACACATAATAATTTTAAACTCCAAATTCAAGTCTCAAACACACGTAATAATTTCACACGTCATACAAAAAACATAAACAAAAGGTCCAAAACACTTAATAGGTTCAAAAACAAAGATAAGTTCAATACACATACTAAGTTCAACATAGATAAAAAAGACTCAATAGTAGGTTGAGTGGCGGTGGGGTTGATAGTAACCCTCGGTTCGTGCTTGGAGATCACAGTAGTCAGTCCATTAAAATAAATTCGGATTCTATCAAAACAACAAGAAATTCTAACTTTGAAATCTAAATCTTAAACATTAAATAAATTCGGGTTCTATAAAAAACAGCAATAAATTCTAACTTTGAAATCTAAGTCTCAAATATCAAATACATTTGGATTGTATTAAAAAAAAAAATTGAGAAAAACATATGTGAACCACACAACATAAATACACATCTTTTATTCAGCAAGATTTTTCCAAAAAACTCAAAACGATTCGATTTCATCACAAACTCAAACTGCCGGCACAAAACAGTGGGAATAACACAGGAATGTCGCCGAAATTACCAAGAAATGACGGAAATATTGTTGATTTTGCACAGACGGCGTCGAAATAATGTGGACACGGTTGAACTTCCGGGGAATGTCGACGATAAAAATATGCGAAACGACAAATGGTCATTTTTATGCCGGTAATGTCCAAAACTCGAAATTTCGACGTCATTCCCCGAAATTTAATTCATTGCTTTATTATATTTTGATAAATGGTTAAGATGATGTGTAGGGTTTAGGAGAACTTTTAACGTGAAATCGAAAACCTAATTTTTAAATTAAAAAAATTGAGAAATTCTCTTATGATTTTCGATAATCCGACGCTCTTCGACGATTCTAAAATGTTTCAACAGTACTTTTGTATAAATAATAAGTCATTTGTCTATTTAATTTTAACCTTGAAATTCTGAATACAAAACGTGTTGAAGTCAAGGATCGCCTTACCGTTACCGTTACCGTACCGGGGCCCCAATTTTAGGGGGATACCGCTTACCGGAGAGGAAACCGAGGGGGATTCAGGAAAAAAAAAGGAAACCGATACCGGTAGGAACCCGTTTACCGGTAGGAACCCGGCAAAAAATGTAGGAACCCGAGGGGGATTCGGACAAATATTTTACAATAATAAAAATAGTTTTCATACTTCATACTTCATACTTCAAACAAAGGTTCATACCAAACATAAACTGAGTTCTTAAACATAAAATACCATAAGTAGAGTATAAAATTATTACAACACGTACGATAAAACACACTAATTATAAGTGGAGTGCCTCGGGGGTTGAAATCTGCGCCGCCTAGATCTGCGACGTGGTTGATCATCCACCATCATGTTATACTGGTACCACGTCATGGAACTAGAATATGTGTTGAACCACGTACGAAAGTGATAATCGTAGGTCTCCTGACTAAGACTAATAGGACGCGAGTACGGAGGACAACCGTCCTCCCAACGTGTGAAAGGGGTTTGACCGTACCCATTGTAGGACTCATGTGTGTCTTCCACTGCGATCACGGGTATTACGGGGACGGGGACAGGGACAGGGACGGGGACATAAGTGTAGGATGAGTAAGATTGATTCTCGTAAGGGTCGTATGACGTCGGGAACTGTGGATAACCAATCTCGGAGCCGTCGGGTGTAATAGAGAACCCTCCAAATTCTGAAGTCAATATATCTATTTCATTACTACCCGACATAGAGATCGCATCGTTCATACCTCTTTGGTTTCCGCCTTGATTTCCGCCACTTTCCGGAGCAAAAAAGAACGGGTTGAATGGCTCTCCCCGTGTTGAGACCCGCCGCCCTGATAATGAGACCCGCCGCCTTGGTATTGAGACCCGCCGCCCTGGTATTGAGATCCTCTGGCCCTGGATTGCTCCCCGCCCGTGTATTGAAACCCGTCGCCCCCGTGTGATGGTGACCCGCTACCCCCTGAATCATGACCACGGGTATCAATTCCGACCTCTTCACTCAAAACTTGTTCGACGTGTATTCCTTCTGTCCGAGCATGAGATTCCGCCAAAGGATCGGGCAAGTTGTCAGCACCATCCATGTGGACCGGATCGATCCAACGGTAAAGCTCATCGTCGCCATTATTATCCGCGCCTGACCTATCGAAAGCCCTTTCAATGATATCAAGAGGATCGAGAGGTTCCATTTCGTCCGCATACCTTGCTCTTTTGTCTCTCACGCTCAACTTCATGTTGTAGCTTGCAAAGACAAGCTTGTCGAGCGTTGAGTACGCCAAACGGTTTCTTTGCTTCGTGTGAATCAAAGCAAACGTACTCCAGTTCCTCTCACAAGCAGATGAGGACGCCGTTTGCGATAGGATTCGCCTTGCCAACTTCTGCAGCGTAGGTGTATGATTCCCATATAGTTCCCACCACGTAGCTGCACTCAATACGAATGTCGTTAAGAAGTGAACAAAACTTTAATAACATCTTCATGAGATTGTACCTGCATTCACGGTGCCCCTCGTAGTCATTGCACTTTTCTGGGCGAAGTCACCTCGCATGTCTCGAAATGACAACAACTTACTTGCCAACATCGATGAATCTTCGTCGGGGTGTAGAGCGTCGAACACTTTGGTCACCGAGGCCATATGGGTACTCTCCTTATGGATTTCCCTGTTGTACTGCAAGTTTGGATTAAGGAAAAAAGCTGCACATAATTTAAAATAATGTTAGGGTCATAATAGACTTAATATAATTTAAAAAAATACAGTACCTGCTTCATGTAACGGGTGGCCTAATTGGTTGCTCCACCTATTGTCGATGATGTCTACGACCCACTGACGCCCATGAAGTGATTCCAACCGCTTTCGCATCTCAGTGAAAACATAGTACAACAACCCCATGGTGGGATGCACCTCTGAGTCCACTAGTCGTAAACACGTGTACATGGGCTCGAATATGGCGCACACGTCGTCGACACCTTGCCAAAAACGGGCTTGTAAAACGTTTTCGGCAACCCATTTCCCTTCTCGTGAGGACGACAACTTCAAATCATCCCACCATTGAGACGTGAAGAGGTTCCGGAGAGGTGATCTTTTGGCTCGGAGACTTCTGAGAGCCAAGTAGTTGGTCGCGAATCTTGTCGCCCCGGGTCTCACAATTTCACCCGGACTAGTCTCTCGTAGCTTGGACAAAACGGAGCCGTGGTTGTAGATGAATTTGGTCGTCTGTCGAGCAGCTTTCACCACGTTGTCGATACTTGGCCTCTTCCCAATATCTTCGAACATAAGGTCTAGGCAATGTGCGGCGCAAGGGGTCCAGTACAAGTTGTACTTCTTCGTCAGCTTCTTCCCCGCAGACTTGTAGTTGGACCCGTTATCGGTGACGACCTGTACCACGTTCTCTGGTCCTACTTGATCAATCACCTCAGAGAGTATCCCGAATAGGTACTCCGCACTTTTGATCTTGTCGGACGCGTCAATTGACTTCAAGAAGACGGCGGACCCACCACAATAAACCATAATATTTATTATGCTTAATCTCGTGGGTCCCGTCCATCCATCGGCCATGATAGTGCATCCGTACGTCTGCCACTTGACCTTTTGTTCTTCGACATACGCTCGCATGTCTCGTACCTCTTCGTCGAGTATCCACCCGTGAATGTCTTTCGGGCTGGGCAGCGGGACATTCGGTCCTACAGGTAAATAATATCAATATATCAACATCACATACAAAAGATTGCAATTTATATTTGTAAAATCGATATAAAAAGTTTTTTACTTACCGACTTCACCGGAAACATGAATCATGTTCATGAAGTGATGGTCAACTGTCTTGTTTGCGGCAACTTGCGAGTGAATGAAAAATCGGCCAATGGCTTTGGCCAATCTGTTCTTGATGCCGGGTTGCGCTTCATCAACCCTTCTTTGTCGCGCACTATCGCTCCGGTACAATGACGGTGCGGTCGTTGGAGGAGTTCCTGATGATCCGCCGGGACCTTCACGTTCCTTCCGCCATTGTTCGGCAGCTTGTGCCTCTCGTGACCTCTTCATTACGCGACGAAGTTCCTGCTCTTCGTCTACGTCTTCGTCAGAGTCTCGACTCCCCCCTAGACTTTTTCGGAGGTCTGCTCGTATCGACTCACCCAGAGTCTTACGTTGCTTTTTCTTTAGAACGTTCCCGTGGAGTAAATTTTGCATTTCCAATTTTACTTCAGGAGGAACTTTGTCGCAAAACTTAACGCTTTTTGCCTTGTCCACGTTCGCCAAGTGGTTCTTCACACGTGTGATTCCACCACCTCCAATGATGTGCCCGCAAAACTTGCATTTGTATGCACGTGCTCGTCCTTCGATGGGGTCGCAATACTTGTATGTCGGGTCGGACGCCATACCTCAAATTAACTTTACACTAATCATAAATTCATAATCATATAACAAAAATCAACATAATAACCACCACAATAATCATCTACATAACCATAACAATAATCATCAAATTAATTGTAATCAACACTATTATTTCAACTTCATCATGCCAATAATCACTAATTTCAACTTCATCATGACAATAATCACAATAATCAACAATTCATAACTAAAAATTGAAAAAAATTCCCAAAAGTTGAAGAACTCGGGTGGTACCTCTCGGTTCCGCGGGATTTGGACAAAATCGGCCTCTCCAGGACGGGATCCGGCGGGACGAAGGACGGACTTGAAGGGTTCCACGGGATTTGGCCGGGATTTGAGCAAAACACGAAGAGAGTCGACGGGATCCGGTCGGGACGGGACGCGCAATTTTGTTCCTCGGGAGATAAGGGTTTCGCGAATTTGTGGCAAATTATTTATAACCAAAACGAGACCCGGTCTGGGGGGATCCGTCCGGTTTACCCGGGATTCGACCGGGTTTGGTTCACGGGACCGGTTTATGTGCGTTCCGTCCCGGTCCCCACCGGTTCAGGGGATCCCGTCCGGAACCCGTACGGAACCCGCGGGATTGCTAACCTTGGTTGAAGTGCAAATTATCCATCTGTCGACTGTCGTACGTAACTCGTAAAAACTCTCGTGGCCGGCCCCAAAGTAAGTGGAATAAGAAAAGAACAAATTCGTATGGGATTGGAAAATCTTAATATTTAATATTAAAATAAATAATTAATAATAAATCAGTCTCTCTCCATCTAAATACTGTCCACCTCGTTACCCTGGAAGCGGGTATTTCTCTCTCCACTCTGGCATATATACGAATCAGAATAATTCTTTTCGCATCTATCCCTGGTTCTTTTCTCTTTTTCCCCCGATCTTATATAAAGATCGGTTCCGTTTCAACGTAAAATTTGAGTGATCCATTCATCTTCATAGCTCCATAAATATAATTTATTTCAATATACAGTTTTTTTTGGGGCCGTCTTTTAAATTAGGTCATGGAGATGAACAAGGTTGAAGAGCTAACCTCCGTTCTTCAGCAATCGTCTCTCCAAGACCAGGTATGTTCTTGACTCCCGAACCTGAAAATTTTGTTTCTTGGTTCACGGATCCGTGTCAATGCGTTCATTTCTGGCTGCTTGTGTCCGATTCTAGGGTTTTGTTTTAGGATTGGGATATTTGATGCCTTGTTCTATTAGGAGGTGGAAGCAAAACTCATCATCGAAGAGCAAGAAAAGGGTTTCGGTAATCATAGTGGCGTTTGTGCGATCTGTTTGGATAAGATTAAGCTTCAAGAGATTGCTCTCGTGAAAGGCTGCGAGCACGCTTACTGGTTGGTCTCTTAAATCTTTGTTCTCTTGAATGAATAGTGTATCTACGATGAAGTATTGTGTTCATAAGAGAGAATGGAATTAGGATTGTAAGAGTGATTCGAAATTATTCCAGAGTTGAAAATTTTGTTTCTTTTTACTTTCTTGGTTGTATCAAGTGCTCCTCTGCTAATGCAACTACGGCGAGTTTCAATTTCTGCTGATATTCTTGTGCCAGTGCTCTCTCTCTCTCTCTCTCTCTCTCACACACACACACACACATACATATTTTCCTGTTGATACACGTAATCATCCATTTGCGCGTATCATGTGGTTTTAATTTCTCGGAACAAGATTTAATAACAATTTCTCATTTAACTTGAAGACTTGGTTTTGTTGTTAATATGCAACTAAAGAATGTGCTTTTTTTTAATTTTTATTCAATCCCTTTTAAATATAACCTCTTCCATTCTTCATTTATTTTCAAATCCCTTGTTGATTTACGTTGGAAAGCTGTACAAGATATGCCTAGCCATGAATGTTTTTGTCAAGGTTTAAGACCTACAAGATTGATCTGCATTTGTAATTCATATACAATTACAAATCGAGCCATGAGATATCTGATCATTTTTTTTTTCTGCTACTCTTGTTCTGCAGCGTGACTTGTATACTTCACTGGGCAACATACAGTAAGACTCCAAACTGTCCTCAGTGCAAGCATCCATTCGACTTCCTCAATGTTCATCGCTCGCTTGATGGATGGTACGATTACTGTGTCTTAATCTTTTATACAATCTGATCACACACATTAGCAAAAGTTGCTGAAATCTAGACCTTTTGCTTGATGGACCACAGCATTCATGACTATATGTTTGAGGAGAGTGTGTGTCTTCTGTTGAGAGCCCAGTGGTTTACACCTCTATCCGTAACGGAGCACATAAATGCATACGAAGAAACCGATGACTATATCCCGTACGAGGAAGAGTACGGCGACGACGACGATAGCGATCTCGACGAAGCCTATTTCAACAACTCTGCTAGTATCCGGATTGGTAACCGTAGATGGGGCGATAATGGGTTTGTGAGGGCGGGGCGCCAGCACGCCAGGCCCGTCACTCGGTCCGTTACTTTTCTGGAGGACTCAGGCGCTGGTGCATCGTCTAGTCAGAAAAAGGAGGCGACCCCGAAAGACAAGACCGGGCGGCGTGCAAAGAGGACTCTGAAACGGGAAGCTGCCGATAAAGCCGCTGCGGAGAAGCACGAGCAGCGTTTGGTCAGGCTCGGTAGGAAATAATTTCGGTTTGGCAATGTATATAATAAAGGAAAAATGGCATGAACTAGCCAATTCAAACTATGGCTTTTGCAAAATAGCCATAGTTTCATTAGGTTAACCAAAATAGCCATTACTCTCATCCCTGGACTAAATTAATCCTGCCTGGATTAAATTTAATCCCGATATTTTGTGTGGATTAAATTTAATCCTGCCTGGATTAATAATCGCAGCTTGGCTATTTTGCTTATACTTGATAAACTTTGGCTATTTTGCAAATCCTTAAGTTCTATTTGGCCATTTAGCCGCTTGACCCTATAATAAAAGCCAGAATGACACATTAGAAACCCACCCTTATTGTACAGCAATTTCCCTGTTTGTCTGACTTCTCTTACGAATAATGGCCTTTTCTTTGAACCAACTGGGTGAAGAATCTATGTACTCTTCTGGTATTCATTGGAAGTCTTTGTTCTTTTATATTGGAGTTGGGACCCATTTGGGGATTTTAATTTTTTTTCATTCAATTTTTATTTATTCCACACATGCCTTGTGAATTTAATTTGTTTCTGCGCTGGATTACAATTGTGAACTTTGTAGGTGAATAGTGTATTTAAAATTTTCAGTTTACACTTCTTAAGCATGCGGCCGAGTTATCAGCATGTTGGTTTTGCACTTAATCTTCAACGTCTAAATATCACCAATTTATCATTTAGACCAAGGATTGAGATATTGGGGAACCGGCCGGTAACTAAAATTTTATGACTTTCCAGTAGTGATTCAAACATATTTCTAGATTTCGGGGCAATTAGGGTAAACCGTTCAGTCGTGGTGGTGATTTTTGTTAACTTCAGAATATCGAGATTTTTTTTACACTTTTCAACCTTTGCACCTTCATTTTCTCATGCTTACCGTGATTTCAGGAGAAATTGCCTAATTTGCCACCAACTTCATAACATTTTCCCACTTTCCACTAAAATGCTAATTTTTTCCAAAATGTCACCATCTATGTCGACAATGTTGACATCTATGTTTGCCCTTCACTATTAAATGTCAACATTGTTGACATAGATGTCAACATTGTTGACATAGAGGTGGCATTTTGGGAAAATTAGCGTTTTGGTGGAAAGTGAGAAAATGTTATGAAATTGGTGGTAAATTAGACAATTTCTCTGATTTCAGTGGAATTTTGTTCTATTTTAATTTAATTTTAATAAGAGGATAGAAGAAGAAAGGAAATGAGAAAGAAGATGTGGGACCGTGATTAATTTAAAATTAAATATAGTCATAGTCATAACTCTATATACATGTGATCACACTTATAATTTTTTTTATATAACGTTTCTCTATCTCTCTCTCTCTCTCTCTCTCTCTCTCTCTCTCTCTTATTGCGATTTTTACACACACGCAAGCGCACGTGTCGCCCAAGTAGTAAAGTGTACACGAAGTACAGGTATCGTCCCACAAAGGAAAACGTTTAATTAATTGACACGACTAACTAGCACGAATTGACCTTGAGGTTTGCGATGATTGTGATTGTGACAAATTCAAACCATAAAATAAAAGTAATTAAAAGTAGAGTTGTTGACGATAATTAGAATGAAAGAACTATGGTTTCACACGTTATTCATATGGTTTGTATTCTCGGAAATAAAGCACAAATACACACGCTCCTAGTTTACTAATCACGTCACGGTAATGGTAATCTTAGATTTCTCTCAAACATCTAAGAATCTAAACCTATGCCGGGATATCTTCTCTCGATCTCAACCCCTAGAAACAACGGTTAGCATTAATAATAAGAACGTTCACACGACTCCGTAATAACCTAGCTATCTCTAGCCTATGAATGTATTATGGTAAATTGATTCTTTTGCACGACTAACCTAATCTCTTCTGAGCATCAAATCAATCCTAATATCATGAACGAGGTAGCTAATCACATTCAAGCATTAAACACGGAATTAATTTAAATAAACATGATAGATCATATGAATATTAATCAACAAGCATGCATGAACCCATAATCACATTCCTAACTTGCTACACCATAGTCCTTAATGGATTTAGTGCATGATTGAACAGAGAATAAACGAAGAACATGAATAAAAAGAACTCATGATCATGAATAAGAAATCTGAATTAAATTATAAAAACGGGAGTTCCAAAGATTCAGAGAATAGAGATAAAAACTCTTAATGATGAAAATGAGATGGTGGTGGTGATGATCTTCTCCGAACGCTTCTTCTCTCCCGAGCTCTTCAACCGAAATAATAAAGCAAAAACTTAAAACTAAAAACTAAACAAAAGATGTGTTTCTAAATAAACTAAAGTGTTTTGATAGGCATCCTAGATTTTTCGGAGCTCATATGGGCCGTCGGATGAGATCCGACTGCTCGAAATACATTTAATAAACAAAAGTCGGATTTGCCGATTTCGGGTGTGCGTCGCACACCCTCTTTGTGCTCCCCACATACAAATCTGGGCAGCTACGCACAAGACTCTGTGAAGCATGTGTGGCCCCCGAACAAGGGTGGTTCACTGAACCACCTATCTTTAGTTTTGGGTGTCGGAATCGTGATCCGAAAAATGTTCTGCGCTCCTTGAGACTACTCCATCCTCCTCGTATGCTGCAACTGCCGCCATGAAGTCCCAATTTTGAAAATCTAGGAAAAACTCTAGAACACTATCAAAACGTTCTTAAACTAGCGTCGTTTCGTCGTCGAGAGCACTAACAACCACGTTTAGAACGCGCTTATCATCTCTCTCCAACAATACACATTGTATGTGGCCCACCAATCACTTTTTTATTCTTTATTATTTATTTATTCTTATTTCTCAAGTGGAGAAATATCAAGGATAGATCTCATAGTTGCAAAATTTCTAAAACTCATTTCTAAAACTCATACACAAAAATGCAATTTCTACCCATTTTTCCATTTTTCACTCTCTCATTTATTCACAAAAAAAGATTTTTTTTTCTTTTTCTTTCGAATTTAGGATTCTAAAGTTCAAAAGAGTGATAAAAAAATTAAAATTTTTGTTTTTTATTTCATGTTTGAACTATTGTAGTATAGTTTTAATAGTGATTAGAGTGATAATTAAATGATTTGGATCGGTTTTTAAAAGGCTAGGTTTTGAATTTGAAATTTTTTTCCCATGAAATTCATACCTATTTACGATTATTTCCAATGAAATTCGAAGATTTGAGATGATTTTAAGTTTTTTCGGATGAATTCCGATGAATTCGGATGAAATTCGAAGATTTAAGATGAAATCCGATGATTTAAGATGAAATACGATGGATACCGATGAATTCGGATGGATACCGATGAATTTGAATGAAATTCGAAGATTTAAGATGATTTAAGATGAATTCTGATTGACTCAGATGAATTCGGATGGATTCGGATGTATTCGGATGAAATTCAATGATTTAGGATGGAAAAATTGACTGAAATGGTATTTTTATCCGAATTTGGGTAAAAAATCCAATTTTGGATATTTTCAACTAATGGGTCTAATATTGATATTTCTTCACTTTTAAAGCCCAAAAAATGAACTTTCTCTATCATATTACCATCAACATTTAATACTAGCAAAATGATAGTAAAAGATAATCATTTACTATAATGGTGAGTAAAGATTAACTATCGTAAATTCTTACATATTGATAATTTTTTATCTTAATATTATAGTTAATATATATGTGTCCATTAGGTGTATAGTCATATTTACACTTACACATTGCTATATAGCCAACCTTTCATAAATATTAGGTAAATAGTTACGTCCATGTATTTACACGTGTAAATAAGCATAAATACCCCACCTTTTTTTTATATCAATGAAATGGCAAACCAAAAATCTCACGTCATATTTGTGACCATTTACGTAGTATTTTGCGAAACGTTGACTATATAAAAATGTGAAAGTGTAAATATGGCTAATTACTTAATTATTTGTGTGTGTGTGTGTATATATATATATATATATTTGTTCACAGAAAATCCCTCATGAAATCCAATATTTTCCAGTTTACCCTTTCGAGAACAGTAAACTCATCCGTACAATTTACTTTTTTTTTTTTTTTACAGAATACTCCGGTATACCCACACCAGTAAAGGATATACCTATAAGATCTGAGTTCTGATACGATATGGGTAAACGTACGGTATCTCAATCATTGATTTCGACTAGTGCATGTTGAAAAGTTTTACTCTTATAAATTACGATAATTTACAAGAATACCCCTTGAACTTTAAGTTGAATAACAAATCACCCCCTCAACTTCATTTTTCCACAAAATCAGTGTTTAAACTCTCTATTTGTTGCAGTGTTGCCCCTTTCGTCAATATATATCTCACTCCGTCAAAATCATGCTGACGTGAAAGTCACATGTGACTTAAAAAAAGTGCAATTACCAATATACCCTCATTATTATTATTATTATTATCATTATCATTATCATTATCATTATCATTATCATTATTATTATTATTATTATTATTATTATCAAGCACATAAATATGTCAGTAAAACATACCTCTTTGAACACAACGCAATAACCAGACGCATCAAACAAATATAAAACAGTAAAATAAAAAATCGACGGGATCGCCATAAACAAAATTGTTGAGCTTGAGAGAGACCCGAAGGCCAACGAGCTCGTGAAAGCGGTCGAGAATTGATGCGTTTAAGTCGTTGAAATCGAAAATGTTCTTCTTCATTAAGAACCTCAACGACCGGTGAGACTCGCCATCCTTGCCCGGCCCCCGCTCCAGATCCGGGTTCTTCGCCTCTGCTCGCGCACCAGATCCAAAGCAACTCCGACCTCTCGCGAGAAGATGATTGTGTCAACAATCGAAGTCCTACCTGGTATTCAACAAATGCCCACCAGGAATTTGAAAAATTATCCTCAGACCAACGATGAATTGATTTTGGGGTTCATTTGTGATAAAAAAAAAATTCATCTAGGCACCTTTCAAATTCTCTGCACCGGTATTTTCTCGAGAAAACCATCATGTATATCTCTGCTCGCTGGGGCTTCTCTTATTCTTTTGTTGTTTTTTTGTGAAAGAATGGGAATGCTGACTCTGTTGGGTTATGTGATTGAGACAACATGGAATTGCTTGATAAAAGGAGAATGTGGAATTAGGGCGATATCTTCTGGCAATATTAAAATGAACGCCTTTGATAAGGAAACCCAGTTGTACATGTCATAAATTTTCTCTCATTTTTTTTTATTCCTTAGACTTTTCGTTGATTTGAGATTTGTGTGGGGCTGAGTTTCGATTCAGTGAAGAAGTGCGTGGGACTGTGTTTGTTTTGATTATAGTTCGAGATCCGGATTAGAGAAGAGGTGGAGAGGGAGGAGAACACTGTCGACGAAGAGTTCGTGGGATCTGACCTGCGACAATGTCATCATTAATAATTTCGCCAATGGTTCAGTCACCCACAACACCTGTAATCTCAGATCCCTCAATTGCCCACGATCCAAAAATAAAATATTCTTGTTCGGATAATATCCCAATATGTTGGAGAAGGAAGAGCCGACGTTGGGGAGTTCCGATCAAATGTTTGAGAACTCTGGTATCTCCACACCCTTTTCTTCTTGGTGGCAGTAATAGCGGCTGAGAAGCAGAAGAGAAGGGACAAGAAATAGATCCGTATATCTATTTACAGACTGATTTAACATTTATTAAAATGTTAACTCATTTAATAAACAAAATAAAATTTAAACAAAGTAATTAATTGAAATTACAATTATAACCTCAACTGATGTGTCACGTGACTAAAACATGCTTAAATGGTGAGTTCACGCGCCTAAAACATGTGACTCATAGATGATAACTGATAAACTTTGACAGAAGGGGCAAAAGTTAACACAAATATGAGTTCAGAGTAATTTTTGTTAAAAATCCGAGTTGAGGGTGCACTTCGTTAATCGAGTAAGAGTTCAGGGGGATTCTTGTAAATTATCCTATAAATTATGGCTTGGAGGTTTTGTTCCAATGGTGATGCATATAGAGATTGAATAGTGGTGATCATCACACTAATGCATTTATTTTTTAGTCGAAAAAGTTATAAATAATTATAAAATCAGTTTTAATTTGTTTTACCATTTTATATATATTGTTTATTTTATGAAATTTTAATGTGATTGCTTAAATTACTAATTTAATATAGAAATAAAAAAATGTTGCTGTAAAATATTAGATTTGATTTGGAAATTGGACGAATGTACCTCGGCGGTTAGATTTGATTTTGTTATCTTCAATCACAACCGTCGGATTGAATTTCCTTATCCTTATCTTTAAATTATTGTCTGATGGTCACAGTACCAAACAATGATCAATCAATGAGAATTCGACAAATAAATCTCGGTGGTAAGATTTGATGTAATAATCCTCGACTACCACCGTCGGATTGGATTTCCTTATCTTTATCCTTGAATTATTACCTAATGGCTACGGTTCCAACCAATAATGAAAATTAGAATACTGAATCTCGATGGTTAAACTTAATTATGTTATCATCAACTAGCACTATTGGATTATATTTTTGTATTTTTATCTTTAATTTATTGTCCGATGGTTACGATACAAAACATTGATCAATCAATGAAAACTGGACCAATGAGCCTCGGCGGCTAGATTTGATTTTGGTATCCTAAACTAACACCGCCGAATTGGATTTACTTATGCTTATCTTTAATTTTTTTTATCCACAAATACTACTATATAAATACGTGGCTACAACTTATAAACATTGTTGATGTTAGATTCGACTCCTCAACAATCACGAATTATATATTATGTTTAGTGTGTCGTTTTAATTTATATTTATTCGGATCTCAAAAACTCGTCGTAGAAGAATTGAGGTAAATTGAATTCATAACAAAATAAATAAGAAAGAATAATAAAAAAGAGAGGCTGGACCAAAAATGTTGTTTTTATTGAATATAAATCGTAAGACACATGCGGAGGCTCAGTAACTAAAGGTCGAGCTCAACAAATGATTTGAATATAGATTGACAACAACAATAATGATGATACAATTACACGTTGACCTTTTTCTAGCTAAACTACTCTATTTATAGTTGAAGTTCGACTCATCCTCATTGTAAATTTATGAGACACGGGATTGGACTGGAAGAGATTCGTGGCGTGACGCATGTATTGATTTGACTAGGGATATGAAGATGACACCGGGCAAGGACCGCTTCTTTTGGAATTTTGGAGTAGTTTCGAGGTTTAATTGGACGAATTATAAATAAAAGTAATTTATCACTTTCACAAAACTTCAACGGAGGGTAAAAAAAAAGAGAAATTGCCCTATTTGTCACTCTTTTGATAATTTTTTCCCATATTCCACTAAAACCTTAATTTGTCCCAAAATACCACAATGACAAGTGTAAAAAGTCAAGTTTGCCTTTCACTATCTATTTTCTTTACAAATTGGCATCTATGTTTAATCTGTCATTTTCTCCCGAAATGAAGACCGATTAATACTCAGTCAAAACCCATTTATCTCGAATTGTTCTCCTATTTCTCATATCAAACTCAAACTTTTCTCATTTTCCCTCTCTTTCACGTCAAAACCGTCGAACTTCTCTCTCTCTCTCTCTCTCTATAACTGCATGTAAACTCCGGGAAACCGTCGACTCAAACTCACCCATTTCGTCTCTACAGTAACTCTTTTTTCTCAACCCACTCAAACCAATCACTTCTCACCCGAACCCCTAACATCGAGAAGAAAAATAGCGGACTCAAATCCATCACCCCCGCGTCCGACACCCCCGCGTCGGAGTCCTCGAATCGTAACTAAAGTCCCGGAGGAGCCGGCAAGTCCAATGCCGGCTCGGAAACGGAAAACAACAACTTCGCCCAAACCCAAACCCCGGACGAAAATCGCGGCGGCGAAGCCCCTAAAGAGGAAGAACATCACGGCGAGTTCGTCCGACACGGAAGAGGAAGAACTGGTTCCCAAAAAACCCCGTACAGGAATGGGAACTTCAAAGGTTAGTGTTGTTGATGAAATTTTCTTGATTTTTCGGAATATTAGTCTCTGAACATGGGAATCGGTTCATCTCTGAATATTTGTTGGTGATTTTGTCTCTGAATACTTGTTGGAATATTTATCTCTAAACATGGGAATCGGTCTGTATTGTTGTTGTATTTGTCTCTGAATATTGTTGTTGTATTTGTCTCTGAATAGATATCAACAATGTTGACATCGATGTCAACATTGTTGAAATCTATATCAACAGTGGACAATGGTGTCTAAAATGTTGACATCTATTTCTACAATGTTGACATCTATGTCTACAATGTTGACATCAGATGTCTTCAATGTTGACATCTATGTCTACAATGTTGACATCAGATGTCTTCAATGTTGACATCTATGTCTAATGTCAACATTGTAGACATATATGTCTTCAATGTTGACATCTATGTCTGATGTCAACATTGTAGACATAGATGTCAACAATGTTGACATCGGATGTCAACATTGTTGACATAGATGTCAACAATTTATTGTTTTTTTTTTCTTGATTCTCATATCATTTCCTTATCTGTTAATCTTTATTTTCAGGGTTGGCCGAGATTTGTTCCCGAAGGGAACACTGTTGACCATAATTTCAGTTTCTTTGGATCCCTCGAGAAATTTGAGGAAGCTGCAAATATGAACGAAGAAGAGAAGTCATTGTTTAGCAACTGCTGCTTTGGCCAGTTTCTGCAACTACCAAAAATCAACCGCTCTTCGAAGATTATCAACCACTTGCTAATGAGGGTTGGTAGGTATGATGGCGAGGAGGAGTGCGAAGATGCACTATTTATTGAGGTTGCCGGACAACCACGTGCTTTAATGAGCTAAATTGATTCATAAACTCTTATTTATTTAATATCAGTTTTTGTTAAAATTATGGTACTTTAATGATTATGGTATGTAAAACTTTAACTTAATCTTAGTTTTTTGTAAAAATTATGGTACTTTAATGATTATGGCATGTAACTTTCTCATTCACTCATCGTGTATGCCTTTGCGGCACCGTAAAATTTCCACTTCACATCCTTCAAAATCCCCTTAAAAGCAGTCTTCAAATTACCGGCGAGATGGAACATGCAAAAACCATGATAACCATGATAACATGCAAAAATCACTGCACATCTAGTGGATGAATTTAAATTTAGTTCTTCACTTAGGCATGCAATTCACAACATTACACATATATAAAACATAGTGTAAATAGACATATTAAGCAGTTTCAAGCATTCAAGTCATACAAAAATCCATACAAAAATATAAATATTACGAAGTTTAGACCAATGATGTGGGGAATTCATCGTCAGAGTCATTTCTTGTTGATCGTCATCCTCCTATAATAGAGAAGTTCCTCTCTCTAGGTTTTCAGCATAAACAGTCGTGTCCCCTTGGGCACGACTTCCATAAAATCTCCTTTTTTCTTCAACCGAGTCTCCCAATCGTCTCTGATGATTTCTTTCATAACACTTTCGAGACACATGATTGGACCCGATTCAGTTTCACTACAAAAATTATCCAAGTACCATATGTACTCAGCCTGGCTCATTTGAAACTCCGTGAGTTGTGCATCACCGAGTTCCGATCCGCTTGCCTTATTAACATCAATTGACTACAATTTTAGTAATTGTCTACAATTATAGGTATGAATGTCTACAATCATAAAAAATAATAACCAAAAATCAGCTTTGCTTGGCATAAAAATGTACCTCATTTTTAGAACATTTTCTCTTTCGGGGCTCAAAGTCGTCATAGCTTGTCACCGGAGATTCAATGGAGTGTTTTTCTGACATTTCTGCATATTTTTGACAATATTAGAGTCAACAACGTTCATTAGTTGTTGACATCAGATGTCAACGGTTGACGTCCATTGTTGACATCTAATGTCAACAAGACTTCCAAAGGCTTTCCATCTCACAAGTTCACACCAACATTAAGCAAAACCCCACTCTCTGATTCACAGTCACAAAAACATGCAATGTAGAACAAAAACTCACCATCATGTAATGCAAGCAAAGGAACAAAATCTGATTCAAGTATTAATCACAATGCATTAACATAACAGTCACATGTCAGTTCAAGCGGGTTCTTCATTGCCTACTCGACAATAATTCATTTTTTTTTCTCATTTCATGAGGGTTTCTTAATGTCATCCTTTCCTACTGTTATCTCTTACTTTACCATATACTAGTGTATGATAAATAAATAACTAGAAAACCTACCAGGAAGAAAAGAAAAATAGCAAGGATAAACTTAGTCTATATTCTTAAGGGTTAATAAGTTCTATTTCAAGGTCCTATCTTTTTAGCAATTCCTAATTAAGAAATTCAATAAACTTCAGGCCACAAAAAAAAGCATTCAAATGTCACAATACATGCTAATAATCCAAAGGATGATTTGAGATGCTACTGAAATGAATGCATATCCAAGGGGTTTTCAAATTGAGGTGAACTTGTCAGAGAAAATTAAATAAAAGAGCTAACCATATAGATTAACAAACTTGTCTACTAGCTCTAATAATTCAAAAGTTCCTAAATCGATTGCTAGATAAAATGATTAACATTGTTGGCATTTATGTCAACATTGTTGGCATTTATGTCAACATTGTTGACATCTAAAGTCAACATTGTTGACATATATGTCAACAAATAATGAACGTCATCTTCAAAAATCACATAACATACCCATAACAAACCCATGCTTTTAAACAACAAAAACTTCATTATGTCAAGATGAAAAGCTTTTTTTATACCCGAAAAATGAAAAAAAAAACGAACCTAGGGTTTTATTTCGTGGATTGCAACTTCTCTTTTTTTGGTCGGAATGCTCCTCCGACAATAACTGAGCTCCTCCGACGAATTTTTTGAGCTGTGTTCACGAGTTTTCTCAGCTTGGACGAGATGCGGGAGAGTGAGGGAGAGAGAGAGAAGATCTGGACGAGAGAGATTGTACGAGATGCGGGAGAGTGAGGGAGAGAGAGAGAGAGAGAGAGAGAGAGAGAGAGAGAGAGAGAGAGAGAGAGAGAAGATCTGGACGAGAGAGCTTAGACGAGATGTGGGAGAGTGAGGGAGAGAGAGAGAAGATCCGGACGAGAGAGCTTGGACGAGATGCGGGAGAGTGAGGGAGAGAGAGAGAAGAGATGGACGGGAGAAATGGGTTTTGACTGAGTCTTCATTTAGGCCGAGTAAACATAGATGCCAATTTGTAAAGAAAATAGATAATGAAGGGCAAACTTGACTTTTTACACTTGTCATGGTGGCATTTTGGGACAAATTAAGGTTTTAGTGGAATGTGGGAAAAAATTATCAAAAGAGTGACAAATAGGGCAATTTCTCTAAAAAAAAATCATTAAACCTCATGCATTTTTTTTGTGTGGCTATTTTACTAATAACTTCAACTATTTTCGGAAATCTATTCATTTTAATTAGCTATTTAACTAAGATACCCAAAAAAATTGTTAATGGATGCCAAATGGAATGGAACAGTAATCATTTATTAGATTTATTTACTTCTTGTTGTCGGTCGTTCTCGAAAAACCCAAAACATTAAATTCCACGCGACTTGCGTGAAATTCCGAGTTCTGAAGCTCAACGGACCGGGTCACTAAAAAACCCATCAAGACCCACAACGGCTAAGGCCTATTCAAAACAGCCCGAAAGTTCGAGCTCAAGCTCACACTGGAAGCATAGCTCACCATCGAGCGCAGAAGACATGGCGCGCCGCGCCAATGTGCCGCCGCGTGCCCACGTGCTCTGTGCGCGCTCCAGAATCACCTCGTGCACCCGAATTCCGCGACGCGTTCCCCGAGGTGTATCCAAAGGCCCTCCTAGGCCTCCACATCCACTATAAATACTCACTCTTAGTGAAGGAGAGAGAGACATTCATTCCTCCTCAAGATTACTCGCTCTCAAAGTTCTGAAACGTTGTTAGAGACTTTCTGCGCAGAATTTCCTCTGATTGAGCGCCTAATCTCCCGCACACAAGCTACGTCTGGGATACTCTATTGAGAATCTCCCTCATCTCCAATGCACACGGCTGTGCCCGAAAGTCTCCACTGAGAATTTCTCTCATCTCCAAAGAGAAAACACACATTCTCTCTCCGGTCACTCGATTCTAGAGTCTTGAGACGCCACCGGGGACTCCTCCGCTCTCCGTCTCCTCTGTCGAGCACACCCTCCAGGCTCCACACCTCAAACAGTGTATATACTCGCTTTGAACTACGTTATGACTTGATCCTGATGTGCTCAGGTATGTAGGCAGCTCATAAGAAGCTCATTCACCCCTATCCCCAACCCCCCTCAGAGAACACCTCCGACTAGAGGAACCATAAATCGAGACTTTCGAGTTTACACACTTGGCTCGGGTGCGGCCATTTAGTGCAACCTTGTGTCGAACCATCCGAAACTTTAAATCGTTGTTCATTTTCGTGCGATAACACATATATATTATATATATATATTTACTATTGATAAACCACGTAGACATGGTCGAGCCATATATCCTTTCTCAATGACACGAAGTAGAGATACTAGGTTCAACCTTGAAAGGCCATAAATTGGGTGATAGATCCTAGCCAAGTTGAATTTGATTATGAACATCCCGAAAGACCTCTTCTAGGACCTAACTAGTCCGACTTTGACCACGATCCTCCTAATTGTCCTTTCCTATGAGGCTTAGCATAAGGTCTATGCAATCGACCTCGACAATGACCTCTTGGAGGATAATCTGTAATTTTACAACGAGCTTCGTAGAGAGAAATTTCATTTGATAGACCTAAAAGTTAACAAAATATCAAGATTAGACCTCATACTTTAAAAATATCTAAAAATAGACTTTTGTCCCAATTTCGGACACAAATATCCTTTTCAACAAATACACTCATTTCCCTTTCACTCTCTATCTTCTCAATCCCTCATTCGATCTTTCACCCTTGATTCTGACGAGATATAACTAAATTTCGATGTGATACGAGGGAATCCGACGAGCTGTGATAACCTAGAATGACAAAGTTTCACGTTAATTTGACTTTTTTCCACTTAAAATATCCAAAAAGTATGAATTTTATCGTATAACATCGTACACTATCGTATATTATCGTACATTATAACGCAATTTCATTTGTATGAATTTTATCGTACATTATTATTGTAATTGAATGCAACATTAGCCACGTGTAAACCAAGGAAGAATAGCGTCTTAAAACTATTTTAACAGTTTTTGACGCATGTGACCGTTGGATTGGATCATATCCAACGGTGACTTGAGTCCTAAGCTTTCTTCAAACGGCTTTAAATAGTGCTTGGATGGGCTGGGTTTTGGTTAGAACGTTTTCTTCTGAGTCTGAATTGGAGAGAGAAAGTGAGAATTAGAGAGAATATCGTGTTGATCTCAGAAATGCGATTTGGGGATAATTCTAGGTTTTCTTTTCTTGTATTTTTTCAATTCTCATTTGTAATCTATATTTCCATTGATAGTAGAGATCGGAAGCTGGACTAGGTCATTTGTGACCGAACCAGGGTAAAAACTTCGTGTCTTCTTCTCTAATTTCTTCTGACGACATCGACGAGCCTTTGTCCTGGTTTTTCCGGTAATTGAGGTATCTCGGTTTAGAGAGCTCAATTCAGGAATTTAGCGTAACAATTGGTATTAGAGCCAACCTCGACAATCGACTTTGAAGAAGATGAATCTAAGGCGTATCGAAGTAGATCGCTTCGACGAAAAATGTGATTTTTCACGATGGCTTACTCGGATGAAGGCACTGATGGTTCAGATGAAGATCGCGAAGGCGCTGCAAGGAGAGAAAGGGCTATCAGACTCGTTATCCGCTCCTGAGAAGCAAGATATCCTCGACATGGCGTTCAGTACGGTAATTCTCCATCTTGGAGATAAAGTCTTGCGTGAAGCCTAGTCGGAGAAGACTGCATCAAGAATCTGGTCAAAGCTCGAGTCTTTGTACATGACAAAGTCTCTCTCCAATCTCATCTACCTGAAGGGGAAGCTTCATTCCTTCAAGATTCAAGAAGACAAGCATATCTCCGACAGTCTTGATGACTTCAACAAGATCATACTTGATCTCGCAAATCTTGAAGAAATTATCAAGGATCAAGATCAAGCTGTGATGATTCTGAACGCACTTCCAAAATCCTACTCCTCACCAGTGGATGCCCTGAAGTATGGAAGAGAATGTCTTTCTCTTGAAGACGTTCAGGTTGCCTTGAAGGCCAAGGAATTGGAATCAAAGCATGACAGGAAACAAGCTGCTGAAGGTCTCAATGTGCAAGGCAAATCCAAGAAGTCCGGGAAATCCAAGAACAAAGACAAGGCAAAGCCAAAGGGAAATTCTTCAGAGCCTTTCCCCTACAAATGCTACCACTGCCACAAGCAAGGGCACATGAAGAAAGACTGCCCGGATCGTGACAAGACTTTCAACAAGCAAGGAAATGTGACTGTTGCTGAGCAAGGATATGATAGTGCTGAAGCTCTTACCATCTCTGAAGAAAAAGCCAAAGATGTTTGGGTACTAGACAGTGGCTGCACCTACCACATGTCACCAAACAAGGAATGGTTTTAGAATCTACAGACTCAAGTTGAGGGGTCAGTTCTTCTTAGCAATGACGACTCATGCAAGGTGAAAGAGGTAGGTAACATTCGTATCAAACTCAAAAATGGGTCTATCAGAACTATTACTAATGTTAGATATATCCCTGAACTAAAAAAAAATCTTATATCTCTTGGAACCCTTGAATCTCAAGGCTACACTTTCAAGTCTGAAAATGGTGTTTGGTTGTATCTAAGGGGTCTAAGGTGATTCTCGAGGGTGATAGACATAATGGCTTGTATTTCTTGAATGCTACTACTCTTGTTGGTTCTATGAATGTTATTGACAGGGAAAAAATGGCAAGTCTTTGGTATTTGAGACTTGGCCATGTTAGTGAAAAAGGTCTGACTGAGCTCAACAAGAAAGGGTGCTTTGGAGAGTCAAAGCTGGGAAAATTGGTGTTTTGTGATGATTGTGTCTATGGAAAATCCATTAGGAACAGGTTCTTAAAGGGTACCCACAGAACAACAGGGATCTTGGACTACATACACTCAGATTTGTGGGGTCCAGCCAGGGTCAATTCTCATGGAGGGAACAAATATTACATGTTCATCATTGATGATTACTCAAGGAGGGTTTGAGTCTACATCCTCAAACACAAAAGTGAGGCCATTGACAGTTTCAAAAACTAGAAGGCAATCACTGAAAACCAAACCGGCAAGAAGGTTAACACTCTGAGGACTAATAATGGACTTGAATATTGTGCTGATGTGTTCACTGAGTTTTGCAGGAATGAAGGTATTCAGAGGCACTACATTGTGGTTCACACACCACAGCAAAATGGTCTTGCTGAAAGGTTCAACAGAACCATAATGGAAAGAGTTAGATGCATGTTACAACATGCCAAACTTCCTCACTCTTTCTGGGCTGAGGCAGTCAAAACTGCTTGCTATTTGATCAACAGGTGTCCATCAAGTGCCTTACAACTCAAGACTCCAATGGAAATGTGGTCTGATCACAAGACTGACTACTCAAACCTGAAGGTCTTTGGGTGTACTGCTTATGCCCATGTCAAGCAGAGAAAGCTTGATCCTAGAGCTCTAAAGTGTATCTTCATAGGATATCCTAAGGGAGTGAAAGGATACAAGTTGTGGTGTCTTGAACCTGGCCACAAGAAATGTATTATAAGCAGAGATGTTGTCTTTAATGAACACGATTTTCAGGGAAGAAAAGCTGATGAGCTTGACCAGCCTCTTGAAGAGCAAGAAGAAGTGCCAGCTGTAGAGATTGAGGTGGAGCATCACACTCAAGAACATGCACAACCTCAACCACATGTGGAGCCTCAACAAGATCATCTAGCACCTCCTGAGACACCTGAACATCCTGAAAATGAAGAGCATGGTGATGAAGAAGATTCTGAAGAAGAGCCTCAAGATATCACTGACTACAACTTAGTCAGAGATAGAGAAAGAAGAGTGCCTAAGCCAACTCAGAGGTTTGTGTATGATCTTACAGCTTATGCTTTCATGACAGCTTCAGAATTTCTTGAGGAGGAGCCAAGGCACTACAAGGAAGCCATTCACAGAAAGCACAAGGAATCATGGAAGGCATCCATGATAGAAGAACTAAAGTACTTAAAGGAAAATGAGACATGGATTGTGGTCAACAAGCCAAAGGATCAAAAGATTATAGGCTCAAGATGGATCTTCAAAGTGAAGGAAGGGATTCCAGGAATTGAAGCTCCAAGGTTCAAAGCCAGATTGGTAGCCAAAGGGTTCTCACAAACTGAATGCATTGACTACAATGAGATTTACTATCCTGTAGTCAAACACAGGTCTATTCGAACTATTTTGTCCTTGGTTGCTAACTCTGATCTTGAATAAAAACAGAGGGATGTCAAAACAGCTTTTCTTTTTGGAGATCTTGATGAAGTCATCTACATGCAACAGCCTGAAGGCTTTGAAGTTGGTGATAAAAAAACCAAGGTTTGCTTACTACGTAAGTCTCTATATGGGCTTAAGCAATCTCCTAGGCAGTGGTATCTAAAATTTGATAAATTTATGATTGATCACAGTTTCAATAGGAGTGAATATGATTGGTGTGTTTACTTCAAGTGTCTGAACAAGTCTATCATGATTTATTTGCTTTTATATGTGGATGACATGTTAATTGTGTGCCAAGATAAATCTGAAGTGCACAGGTTGAAGGAACATCTGAGGAAAAGGTTTCAAATGAAAGACCTTGGTCCTGCAAGAAGGATCTTAGGGATGGAGATTGTCAGAAATATAAAGGACAATAAATTATGTCTTTTCAGAAAAGCTACCTGTCCAAAGTGCTTGGAAGATTTGAGATGACACACTCAAAGCCTGTTGCAACTCCAATTCCTCAACATTACAAGCTCTCAACATCTCAACAGCCTGTTACTTTGGAGGATACAAACTACATGACCAAGGTGCCATATGCAAGCGCAGTTGGAAGTCTGATGTTCTCCATGATCTGTTCAAGGCCAGATTTAGCTTATGCTATTAGCCTGGTTTCAAGGTTTATGGATAATCCTCGAAGGGAACATTGGAATGCTGTGAAATGGATTCTCAGATACTTAAAGGGATCTATTGATTATGGTATTATATATGGCTCAAGTAATACTATCAATGTGCAGATTGAAGGCTTTGTTGATTCTGATTATGCAGGTAGTGTTGTTACAAGAAAATCAATCACAGGCTATGTGTTCAAAGTCTGTGGTGGAGTGGTTTGCTGGAAAGCATGCCTGCAATCAGTTGTTGCTCTATCAACCACGGAGGCTGAGTACATGGCCCTCACAGAAGTCGTGAAGGAAGCACTATGGATGAAAGGTCTGGTCAGTGAGCTAGGCTTTAACCAAGACCAAGTTGTCATTCACAGTGACAGTCAGAGTACCCTGCACTTAGCCAAGCATCAAGTCTTCCATGAGAGGTCAAAGCACATCGACGCCAAGCTTCACTTCTTCAGGAATGTGGTCAACTCAGGGAAGGTGAAGGTGGTCAAGGTTTCAACTGAAGAAAACCCAGCTGACATGCTTACTAAAGCTTTTCCAAGAGTCAAGTTCGAGCACTGCTTGGAGTTGTTGCACGTCAAGGGGTTCCGAGAAGTAGTACCTTAGGGGGTTGGGTCTGATCTTTACTAAATGATATGACGATGCTGTGTTCAAGGTGGAGCATTGTTGTAATTGAACGCAACATTAGCCACGTGTAAACCAAGGAAGAATAGCGGCTTAAAACTGTTTTAACAGTTTTTGACACAAGTGACCGTTGGATCATATCCAACGGTGACTTGAGTCCTAAGCTTTCTTCAAACGGCTTTAAATAGTGCTTGGATGGGCTGGGTTTCAGTTAGAACGTTTTCTTCTGAGTCTGAATTAGAGAGAGAAAGTGAGAATTAGAGAGAATATCGTGTTAATCTCAGAAACGCGATTTGGGGATAATTCTAGGTTTTCTTTTCTGTTTTTTTTTTCAATTCTCAGTTGTAATCTGTATTTCCATTGATAGTAGAGATCGGAAGCTGGACTAGGTCATTTGTGACCGAACCAGGGTAAAAACTTCGTGTCTTCTTCTCTAATTTCTTCTGACGACGTCAACGAGCCTTTGTCCTGGTTTTTCTGGTAATTGAGGTATCTCAGTTTAGAGAGATCAATTCAGGAATTTAGCGTAACAATTTTAATTATAATGTATCGTATCTCATCGTATTATATCGTACATTATCGTACGGCATCGTATATCATCGCACGTTATAATTATAATGTATGGTAAAATTCATATATTATAATTATAATGTACCGTATCATATAATTATAATGTACCGTATCATATCGTACGACATCGTATATCATCGTACGTTATAATTATAATGTACATTTTAATGTATATTATAATTATAACGTACAATAGTATATGATGTCGTATGATAGTGTACGATATAATACGATGACATACGATACATTATAATTATAATGTACGATAAAATTCATACAAATGAAATTGCGTTATAATGTACGATAATATACGATAGTGTACGATACCGTACGATAATGTACAATGTTATACGATAAAATTCATACTTTTTGGGCATTTTAAGTGAAAAAAAGTCAAATTAACGTGAAACTTTGTCATTCTAGGTTATCATAGCTCGTCGGATTCCCTCGTATCAAATCGAATTTAGTTATATCTCGTCGGAATCGAGGGTGAAAGATCGAATGAGAGATTGAGAAGATAGAGAGGGAAAGTGAAATGAGTGTATTTGTTCAAAAGGGTATTTGTGTCCGAAATTGAGACAAAAGTCCATTTTTAGATATTTTTAAAGTATGTGATCTAATCTCGATATTTTGTTAACTTTTAAGTTTATAAAATGAAATTTCTCACCGTACCATGATAAAATAATACGAGTTGGTGCGGTTTTTTCCTGTTGTCCGGCTCTATCAGCAGCCAACTCTGGCGTGTCAGCTTAGTTATCCTCATCAAGCCACTTGATGTCATGAGTTAATGCATCTTGGTATTCTTCGGCTTGTTTTGTTAATGCCGGGGTTGATATAACTCACTCTATCTCTTTTTTTTTTTTAAGGATATTTCGTAGAATACCACCTCTAGGATTAGACAACGAATAGACCTCATACATGTTTTCAAGTTACCCCACCAGGATGCATGTGTTGGGAATTCCCTTCGAACAAATGTGTGAGCTTCTTATTTAAGTTTCACGAGACCCAGTAAATTGAAGCCCACTTCCAAAATATGCATAGTTGTGATTTATCATATCGAACTTGGGACATCAAAATCTATAATAGATTAGCTTGTTGGTCTATCAATGAGCCTCTTTGTCTTATCCACCTTAATTTTATAACTTCTCTTCGGCAGTTTTAGAAAAATATGACAAATATTATACAAAAGTCAATATTAAAAAATATATAAAAATAGAAAGGAAATAATATATATATATATATATATATATATATATATATATATCATGAATGAATATATAAAATATCCTACATATAAATTTAAAAATAATATTATAATTTAAATCTCATCTATTTATTAAAAAAAACTCATATATTTAAAAAGTTAAGAAAAAAAATAAAAGGTATAAATAGGCATTCACATATACATATATATTGTATATTATACAACATTTTTATGTGCAATTTTTAATCGGCATGTCGGTGTTTATCTATAAAATCTAGGAATTAAGTTTAATAGAAAACAAAATAAATTTAAGTGTTTCTTAAGTATTTGATGTATTCCTTAAGGATTAAGTATTATTTGGCATTATGGATTAATTTAAGTGCTTTCAGGGCCACTTAAATTAAGTAATTATTTTAATAAATTTTTAAGGACATTTGCTACCAGTGGGGATTGAACCTAAGAACCCCACGTAGAAGGTGGTGTGAAATTACCACTAGATAATGCTAGGTACCATGTGATTATATTAATACTTAACATTTAATATTTTTTCATCAAAACTCCTCTTCTGAATAAAAAGTATGCTGAAATTAAATTACAAAAAAGATAATATAACCAATTTAATATATCATGCTAAGTAAATATGAAAAGACACAAAGTTTTTCCCTTAATCAGATGCGTTTATTAATTATGTTGTTATTCCACACAAAAAAATCTCGAATTAATTAAACTCTCAATATTATTAGAATTGTATTTATTCGTTATCTTGAGTGTCCATTGATGTAACCGCTACGTTAGTACTACTACTTCAGGTTCTTCTCATGACAAGAAGGGTGTATGTGGGAGTGGATATCGTCCCCTTTCACCAGGCGAGTTGGACCAACTACGCCCAAAGCAAGTTCGGCCCGAAAGGGCTCAAGATGATCGCATGTTCGGCCCAAAGCCCAGTTCGACCTAAAAATCCCAGGCGCAGGCGAGATCGGCCCAAGACAATAGCGAGGGATTCTTCACTGAAGACCGAATCCTGACTCGACCCGGGCCCATAAATGTTCCTAGACGGTCCCGCCAAGTAATTCGAATGATTGATCTCCTAAGAAACGGTCAAATCGCCTAAAGATGGGGATGTACACGAGATTGGAGGATCGAACACCGGTTCTGCTCGTACACGTGTATCGATCTAAAGAAACAGGAGAATCAGCGAGCTAGCTATAAAAGCTCACTCCATCTTCATTTTACGACGACTGGATTTTTTGAAAGAGTGCCATTTAATTATATTTCAATTCGTTAGATTTCTTGCTCATTCTCATTTATTTTCGAAGGTTTGTATTCGATATTCAATAAAGAAATTTTCTTTCGTTCGTTTCTTCTATAAATTTACATTATTCGTAATTTCCATTTGGATTTCGATTCGATATTCATAATCGGATTCTGAGACCCTTCCCTCATAAAAATAAATATACAAGGTAATTTAAATAAACTTAGTATAGATTGTTGGGACGAGAAATCGACTCAACAATTTGGTGCCGTCTGTGCGAAACGCTATCAGAAACCTAATGCCG